>NC_143161.1:2144590-2463511 GCF_041381405.1 Jatropha curcas
AAGAGGTAGAAATTGAAAGACCGAGGCACTCGAGGTGCAACTCGGAGGAACTCGCTGAGTCGACTCTTTCTAATCTGAGATCTCGTGTTCCCAGGATTCCTAAACCACCACCAAAACGGTCATCATCGGCTAACTCATTAACATCTTCAACATTATCTAACAGCTCTGATCAATCCGTTTCAGCACCACCGGCACCTCCACCTCCGCCTCCACCCCCTCCACCAGCCGCAGTAAAGCCAGCTGCCCCTCCGCCACCTCCGCCACTTCCTAAAGGGATGAGAATGGGACCAGCAAAGGTCAGGAGAGTGCCAGAGGTGGTGGAGTTCTATCACTCTCTGATGCGGAGGGATTCGCGGAGAGAGTCTGGTGCCGGAACGGCGGATTCATTACCAGCTACGACCAATGCTCGTGACATGATTGGGGAAATCGAAAATAGGTCGGCGCATTTGCTGGCGGTAAGTGCTGTTTTTCCGGTTAGGTACTTTTAAGTTACGTGATATTTACGGAAATTGCCACTGTGATTGTTTTGCAGTGACAACTGACAGGTCTAGTGACTTTATTGCTGCCCCTACTTTCTTTTAGTTCTGGATTTTATTGTTTCTTGTGAGATAAGACAGTGTTTAGATTCGAAATTGGTGTTTCAAATTAAAAAACGCAAAAGGTGTAAACTTTGATGGCAAACTGGACAATTTGCATCCAATATTTGAATAATGTTTTAGTTCATGGCTCGAGGTCAATTAGTCTAACAATTAGCAATTAGGAGCTAATTATATGTTTAATTTTCTTAATTTTTTAAGTTTTGCTTCAATTATATTGTTACATTAATTAAGACATATCATGCTTTCTTAGCATATTTCATCATTTTACAGATAAAAACCGATGTAGAAACTCAGGGTGAGTTTATAAGGTTTTTGATCAAAGAAGTAGAAACTGCTGCATTCACAGACATTGAAGATGTGGTGCCTTTTGTTAAATGGCTCGACGATGAGCTATCTTATCTGGTAAATCTTTGAGTTCCCTTGAAAAACCACAACTTTACAGTAATAATTCAGCAAAATTTTGTGCTACTCTGTTGTTTAGAGGCTAAATCATGTTGCTTTACTGATTAGGTTGATGAAAGAGCTGTGCTTAAGCACTTTGACTGGCCAGAGCAGAAGGCAGATGCGTTGCGTGAGGCTGCATTTGGTTATTGTGATCTCAAGAAGTTAGAATCTGAGGCCTCATCATTTCGTGATGATGCTCGCCAGCCATGCAGTCATGCTCTCAAGAAAATGCAGGCTTTGCTTGAAAAGTAATAACTTTTTTTGCAACCCAATTTGTATTTTCAACTTGATATCATAGGCATTACAGTTAACATTGGTCGTTTTCTTGTGTTTTGTTTCACAGATTAGAGCACGGTGTTTATAATCTATCGAGAATGAGAGAATCAGCAACAAAAAGATACAAAGGGTTTCAAATACCAATGGATTGGATGCTTGAGACAGGAATTGTAAGCCAGGTAATTGGATGCTTGTAATTACCTTTGTTGTCTTTAGCATAAAAGAGACGATACCTGGCCAGCTCTCCACGGAGTCGGACAATAATTGTTCACTCTAGCAATTGACATTTCATGGACATGTAATTACAATAACACCCATCCAAGCAAGCAAATCCCACTTCTTGAAAATCTAGAATTGGCTCAAGTAAGATGGTCCCCTTCAGATGAATCATGGTTCTACATATTGGAGAGGCCAACTAAACTTGCTTTTTACACAATCCACTATGTATTACTATACAAAGAATAGTGGGTTACTATATGACAAAAGAAAGGTTAGATATTGCCTTATTTTTATCTGCCCAAGCCTGCATGCGCACATGTGAATTCCCAGATCTGTAAAATGCGTTTGCTTGTCTGCTTCTTTTTAACTTTGGATTTATTAATAAAGATTCTCCATTTTTGACCCTATAGGCATGCTTTTTCTTGTAATGCTAGGATATGTTGCTAAACCGCATCTGGATTTTAATAAATTAGGATTAACGAAGAACTAAAATTTCTTGTCACTAAATAAAGAAAGATCTAAATGAGGATACAAAACAATTTTCCTGTTTTCACCGGTCAAACAATGCATCTGTCTTATATATTTTTGTTCTATAATAATGTCTTTTTTTTCCTGATTAGTCTCAATGCATGTCTTTTTGAAGCTTAATAATGCCTGATTAATTTCCTAAATGAGGATAGGAACAAATTTCCTGTTTAAGCTGAATTATGCCTGATTATTTGTGATGACCTTAATTTACTGTACCTTGGTTGGCTGATTTAATTTACTGTACCTTGGTTGGCTGCTAGCTAACTAATTACCACATGTAATCGCAGATCAAGTTAGCTTCGGTAAAACTAGCAATGAAGTATATGAAAAGAGTATCTGCAGAGCTTGAAAGTGTTGGTGGTGGACCTGATGAAGAAGAGCTGATAGTTCAAGGCGTTAGATTTGCTTTCCGGGTACATCAGGTAAAAAATCACCGTTAATCATTTATGTTTAACAGCTGTGTTTAATGCATTGTAATGAGAGGTTAATGAATGTGCTTGATATGTTGCCAGTTTGCTGGAGGTTTTGACGTGGAAACAATGAGGGCATTCCAAGAGCTAAGAGATAAAGCAAGATCCTGTCATGTACAATGCCAAAACCAACAACAGAAATTACTATCCAGGTCTACACCTTGCTAATCTGTAGCAAACTCAGCTTCAGAATTTCTGCCATTTTTTTTTGATTGTTGTAAAGATAGAACATCATGTATGTTAATACAATGGCTGCGGCCATCTCGGAATGAAGATTTATCATTCATCAATCCATTCTTTTCTTTTCTCTTCTATAAAACTTGTTTCTTATATTTCTCTTGGAACACTGATTTTGCTGTTGCCATTGGTCTAAACCAAGCAAAATATTTACTTAGACCGGATTTATAATCGATCAAACTAATGAAAATAAAATAATATAATTTGGCTAACAAATCAATTGTGAAAAAAAATAAAAAATTTTACTGATCAAACTAGTTTTTCTTTCCGGAGTCTCGAATTATTTATTAAATTTTATCAAGTGACTGACTTCAACGGTTTACCTGTGTAAAGAGATAAAGTGATATGAGGCGAAGACTTCATTAATTTTGGGTTCAGTGGTTTCAGCCATATTCAAGTTATCTTTGTCTTTTTTGTCCGGTTCGATTCAGTCTTTCAAATTTTATCGATCTTTCTGATAAAAAAAGTATATATTTCTGTCAAATGTATTAAATTTTTCTAAAATATTATATATTTAATTTGTAATTAATCCATGAATAATTTCATTTCGGATCAATTAAGTTGTGAATCGGCAATATTTTTGTCTTTTGTCTATCTTACCGTTGGGCGTTAACGTTGGTTAATTAATAAAAAAAAAAAAATGGGGAAAAAGACGAAGAGCTGACTAGCATGATCTGATGGTACTAACTGCTAACTGCTAATTAATAGAGTAGTGTTGACAGAGAAGATGACGACGTACTCAATCTTAAATTTGCCACTTCCCTTTAACTTCACCGACTATCGATCTCTGAATCGCCATACTTCTATCATTTACCCATTAAATTCGACAAAACCATCTCTCTCCCCCCAAGCTCTTCGAGTTTCGCGCCTTTGCAACTGCAAAGCCACAGCAACGCCCATGGAAGTTACTGCAGTCGATAGCACCGGTAGCGGAAACCCACCCATGAAGCTATTGTTTGTGGAGATGGGCGTTGGCTATGATCAACATGGGTATGATATTTGTTATGTGCCTTTTCTTGATAACTCTATATTGTCGTTCTACCATCAAAGAATTCTTTGTTTGGTTACTCAAATTGGTCCAATTATATGAGAAACTGTGAGTTCATTCTTTTTATTGGTGTAAAATTGTTGTTTTAGGCAAGATATTACAGCAGCAGCTATGCGAGCATGCAGGGATGCCATTTCTTCCAATTCGATTCCTGCATTTCGCAGAGGTATTTCACTTCATCAATTCATTATATACCCGTTCAGTTTGTTTGAATGTGACTGTAATGCTTACTGCAAGAGATTACAAACATTTTTTTGTGATGTGCATAGAGCTCGGATTTGATAAATTGGGCCGATAAGTTACTTTTTTTTTTTTTTTCTTAGCAACTTAAATGCCATATATTCAGGACGCAGAATCGTTCCTAATAAATTCAAGCATAATGTCGTCTAAAAATTTCAGCATTAAATTAATCGACTTTTTGCTACTATACCATACGTTTCCATACTCTTCCGTTATCTTTTTAGTATTTGGTCCTAAAACTTCGTACAAATGTGTAGGTCCAATTATTGAAGGAAAGGCATAGATTTTCACTTTTGAGTGTTTATTAGATATCAAGGGTTGTGCTGCCGTGGTCTTATGAGCCCTATCACAGGGCAGAACCTTGCCAGTTTCTCTGTAGGTTCATCTGATGCACTCTCATAACAGTTGTTTCACTTTCTATAACAAGGATGAAAATTGATGCAGGGTCCATACCCGGGGTTTCATTTGAACAAATGAAGCTGCAAATCAAACTAGGAGTTCCACATTCTCTCCAGCAATCCTTGGATATTGAAAGGGTCAAGTCTGTCTTTCCTTAGTAAGCACCGAACCTAAATGGATGCAAAACTTTATGTTGTTGCCTCTTTGATGTTTAGCATTGCTGGTTTCTGCTCTCTGAGATGAGAATGTTTTCTTTTCGAGGAAAAGAACAAAGTTTTATTATAATTTAACTGCATAGCTTGTAAACATTGTGATCACAAATCAAGTCAATTATTTTGACTGTTAAGATTACTATCATGCCAGCAATAGTAAACTGTGCAGTAGAGTATCCAGGGTGTTTGAAATGAAACTCCTTACTGATGTGATGTCCATTGTTACAAATTTATGGAAAGCATGAAGAGATTTACCATATTTTTGGTGCATCTTGTGATTGATTGAAATCAACCCTTTCTTAGCTTCTAATTACTGATTATTACAATCCCCACTGCAGGGAAAAGGAATTATATAGCAGAATGCGCTAGGGTAACTAAAATGTCTTGTTTTATTAGTGTGATTAGACTTATTTGGAGCAAATACACTTGTGGAGATTGAAATAAGGGGAAATTATTCTTTCTGAAGTCAAGTGTGTCTCTTTTTCATAAGGATGGTATTATGTCCATGTTTGCACAAGACGTAGTTATATCTCCTGCTAGAATTGCTGTCTGAAACAGATCCATGTGAAATTTAAACATTGATATTGATGTTTTCTTGTCTCTGTTAAGACATGCTGCTTTTGCTGCACACAGATATGAGGAAGTGAGAAGTCTTTTTTGATATCTGTGCATGATTTCTATTGCTACATGAGCTTTTAGAATAGTGATTGTGTTCTTATTTTTGTTTTTGCTTCTTTTAACACTGCAGTGGGAAGATTCTAAATGTTGAAGTTGTGGATGGCGGATTAATATGCTCAAGTGGTGTGTGTGTTGAGGAAATGGGAGATAAGAATGAAGATTGTTACATAGTGAATGCTGCAGTATATGTTGGCTACTAGTTTTGTACCCATGTTCTCTTTCCAGTGCTTTGTGAGGTTGGTTTCGGTTCTTACCATGGACTCGCTATTTTTTATTTAATTCATTGAACCCTTCAAATTTAGTGGATGGTCATATACAGTCCATTCAATGATTTTGTTTCTTGTCATATGCCAAAATTTATTTTCCCTTTGATTTTCTACTTGTTTTTTCTGCCCTTGATTTGATAATGTTTTTCAAAAGAATAAAAAATCATATCATAACTCAAGAAATAAAAGGACTAAGACAGACTTTAGTGGCAGAGTATTGGGAAAATTGAAATTGAGAAAATTTTTTGGAATTATATGTGGAGTATAAAGATATCATGTCTTGGTTGACTTTTTGGGGGAACATATACACCAAATCTTAGCTTAGTTGGTTTTTTGGTATATAGTGCTATTGAATTGGGGTACATGACATGTCGGTCTGCTTTTGTTTCTATGGAGTGCTACTCACCAGTATAGTACCGTGCAAAAACTGTGTTGGATCTCCGCATCTTGGCGCAGAAATATTTAGTCAGATGATAAATTCTACAAAAGACAAGTTAGCCATTGTCTAGATTAATGATTCAAATGATTGCACTTACTCTATGAGAAACCGTGACCTGTGGTGCTTGTTCACCTCTTTGCAGATAGCAAAAACTGGTGCTTTTGGCTGAAATGAGGATGGAGTTTGGTGTATTGCAACAGGTGCTATCCTTTACTCCTGCTGCTTTTTGGACAAATGATGTTTTTGATGATACTAATATCTCTATGACTTATCTTGTTTTCTTAAACTAAAATCATAATATCACTTTGGAAGATATTTTTTCCAGAATAACATTGCTATGATATCCGTGTTTTGGCATGTTAAAGACCCTATAATTTTTTTTGGAACCCATTTGTTCAAGTTTCTTTCAGTTTTCTTATGTAGAAACCACTTCAAATAATGAGAGAACATGATGTTACAATGGAAGATTTAAGAATCAGAACGCTTGAGAAATGTCCACTAAGCTGGAATGTGAAAGTATTACAATTGAAAACATATGTAAAGTTTAATGAAACACCAGTACAAATCCAATGATAATTGAATAGACTTAAGTTTAGGCCACAATGAGTATTTACTTCCCCTACATAAATCACTAATTCACAAGAAACCCTTTGAATCCTATCAATTCTTCACTTTTAGAGCAATTATTGTGATCGAGAAAATCAATCACTTTGCAATTGATTTCTGCCGCCTTATTAAACCACCCTACAAGACTATATGAGAAATTCTTTCACCTTCCTAAATATACAATCATGTGAAAAGGTAAAAACTAAACTGTAAGTTTTTAGTCTTGACCTTCACATGATAAGAGCTGCATATAGGAGTTGGTTCCAAATATCAGGTAATCCAGGAAGGCACCAGTGGCTGCAGTCTGTGCCAGAGCCTTCACCACTATAAGTGGAAGGGTGAGCATCTTTTCTTAATTGTGAGAGTGTTGTTATATCTAGTAGATAAATTGGTTTCTTCATTGTACTTATAACCTGGTTTACCACTGCAACTGCCGGTGGTGCACCACCGGGATATGTAGAGCCTGATAATGGCTGTGCTTCTCCATAACAATTCTTCCTTGGTTGATTCCAATCCCTGCCCCTGTTTTTTAGTAGAGAACAGTTAGTTTTATATTTGTTAGTTCTTTTTTCTGTAACATTGCAAGAGTTCATGTCCTTCACTTACTCATAATGGGTGGGAGAAATCCCTTGGAAAAATACTTTGGTTTTGGAAGGATCAACATTGAGATCAACCCATTTAGCCCATGTTGATAACCCTTTATAAAATGCCTCTAGTCGGTTCATATCTTTATACAGCGCAGGTCCATCCCTCATATAGTCCCATCTGCATTTCCCAACCATTAAAAACAGAGGAACAGGAAGTCTTAGAGTATGTTTTGTTATTTTTAAAGTTAATTTGACATGTTTGATCGTAGTAGAAGTTGCAAGTAGAGAGCTGAGCTTAGAAGAACATACGGTTGAGATTTTCCGGTGTGAGTCCACCAGTGCCAGGAGTTGAAGATGAGCATATCCATCCCTTTCCAAGCTTTACCAGCTTCTATAGAGTCAAGCAGTAGTACTCTTCCAGCACTCTCCTTCACTATGTCAACTAAATATGGGGTCCTATACATGAACAGAGTTACTCCATAGTCCTGCACGCAACAAATACACTTACTAATTAAGCCTCCAAGATTTCGATTATTGAGTGCTTAATTGTCTCATAATCACTCACAAGCTTCATAGTAGCCATTCACTTTTCTTAGTAGTGGGGACTTCAGTATTTAAGTACTCACGTGAAAATAAAATATACAAGAGCCTAATTAAATTGATTAAGCTTTTTCCTTTTTTAGGAAGAATAATACATAAATTGAAGATTGAAGAAGGCAACCAAAATCTATCTAGGGCTTAGGGCTGTATTATCATTGTTTTTGAACTAGGTATTGTCCGTGGGTTTGGCATGCTAATGCTATATCTAATTATGAGATTCGATTAAAATAAAAAATTAATAACATTAATGGGAATTAATTAATTAATTAAGTAATTATGCACAGCCGCATATCCAAAATCACAGGCTGGCAGCCTTTTATCACAGTTGTCAATTCGCATTGTTGATGGGTTGACTCATTTTGTCTTGGGACCTAGGTGGCAGGTGAGGTGCCACCTAAACTTTTTTTTTTAAAAAAAAAAATACACAATATTGTATATTTGCCTGCTTTAAAAATTGATTTTTTTATAGTCAATAATATATAGTTGCATCCATCTCAATAATTTTGACTTGTTTGATCCCTTATTAATAAAAATAAAAATAAAAATAAAAACTTATCTTCTTAATGCAAACTCCTATTTTTCTCTCTCTTTTTTTTTTTTTTTGTAATTTTTTGGATATGGAATTAGAAGAAAGGAACAGCACTATTTGAATCTCCTGCCTCCTTTTACTTTGCTTTTTTTTTTTTTATTATTATTTTTTTTATCTTTTTGGCTTTTTCTTTTTTGTTACTGGAATAAAACAGTGAACTTTTTCAGCCTCTAAACTGCGGTCAATTATTTTACCTGAGTTAAGCTCTCTCCATGCAGAAAATATGTTCTAAAAATGCTATCATACTTAAAAAAGAAAAAGAAATTCTAATGTTAAAATTCTCTCATTGCCATAATTATAAAAGTGTTATATAATAATGCGTAAAAGCAAAAATATTTGAAAATATGAATACATCTTTTCTCAAAAGTATAACAAACGAATAATTGAACAATAAAAATATTAAATGAAATTAAAATTTAAAAAAAAAAAGTAAAGTAAAAGACAAAAGATGCAAACTTAATTATTGTGTAAAATAAAAACCAATAAAACAAGAAGAGCCAAAAATAAAGATAAAGATCTGATAAACTCACCTCAAAGGTTACAGAATGGAGTGAATCTTGGTTCACTCTACTGGTCTTGGCATTTGGCACCGACGCATGAATCATGCAGGATAGCGATTCCCACATATTCAGACTCAGTGAGTCACCCACGAACATTATCTGCTTCCCACTCCACCTCCTCAAAAAATCCACACCGTCGAACCTATTTAATTAAAAACACACCCAAATTTCTGTAAAGAAAGCAAATCAACAAATAGGAAAAATTTTGTCTTTTTTTCTTTTTCTTATTTCTTTATAACCAAATAAAGAAAAAAGAGTCATATGAATACAATAAATGCTGGGGAAATTAAAAAGAAAAAGAAAAGAAAATACCTGGGTAAGTTGCAAGAATCGGGTTGCCAAGAGTACTTAAGATATTGAGTATCGGGTCTGCCATATTTTTGGCAATCGAACTCAGCGTCAATGAAAGGACAAGCTGAAGAATCATAAAAAGGATAAGATGAATCAACTACCCATTTCCCTTGGAACAAATTGCAACCACTCACTTGCTTTCTCCCTCTCAGTAATCTGGTCACATTGTACACTTGCTGCTCTGTTCTTGCTTCTTTAAAAAATGCAGCTAAAACCAGAATTACTTGAAACAGAACAGAACTCAGAACCTTGCACCTATAACCCATTTCTTGGAATTGAGAGAAGTTCACTGTGAATTGGGTTTATATATAAGTAGGAGGAGAGAGAGAGGTGGGGACTATGGCTAGGGTGGGTTCACATGATTGTGTGAAAGAGAAGCGCTGGTTTTTTTTTAAAGAAAAAAAAATTATATTTTGTGGTTTTTGATTTTTCAGAAATTATCTGACATGAGTCGGGGAACTCCTGGAAGTATTACTGAGAAAGAGTAACGTGGAAGGTGTTGGCGTTGAAATTCTAACAAGAAATGTTCTTTTGAAATCCACTGGTCTGCATGTCACGGGCATACTAATCATCTACTCGTGAAACTGCACATGGTTAAACCCATGTGTTTGTGTTTTAATATTATTTTAATTTAAAATAATACCACCATTATTTAATCTTAATTTTAATTTTCTTCTTTTTTTTTCTTTCTAAAAAAAAAAAAAAAAAAAACATATATGGCCAAGCCAACCATATTTTGCTAGCTTTACACATGATTGGATTTAATGTATTTCTATTGCCAACATGCTTTACTCTCCCTTATTGATAATAAAATCCTATTTTATTTACTTGCAATAAATATATTTATATGTAAGGAATATATCAAAATTTTGCCTTAATTTTTATTCGTCGGGAGGTTTAATAGATTGAAATAACATTGCGAGCTACAACATGGTAGATCTCTTCCAAACTCACTAAATTAATAAAAAGTTTATGTCACACTTAATTGATATAAATTTGTTCTGAATCACTACTTCAATTTAAGCAAAATCAATATAATTTGAAATACATTATTTCAAATTTTACACAAGGAAAATAGAAATTATAAATTTATAGAAATGGAAAGAGAGAGTTTGAATCTAAGACAACATCAACATTGTTGTTGTAACTAGGCATGGTCTGCATGAGATGTGCAAATTGGCATTAAAAGAAACCAATCAACAAGCTATTAAGACAAATATTTAGCGCAAAGCATAAGTTGACGTTTCACAGAAGCTACAAATGCAATATTAAATACGACATGACCGGTGGATGATAAACTGTTTGGCACTAAGCACAATTTTAACAAATTAAGAAAAATAATGGAGATTTTGTTGAATGGCTATTATTTAGACAAGTAGGTCATTTCACAAATATTAACAATAAAGTTTCTTATTTCTATATATATTCCATTTAACTGATAAGCTGAAAGTGGTGATCCATCAAATCTTTAACAAATCCAACTGAAATTTTTTTTAAAAATAACACATCAAAATATAGTAACCAGCAATTACGTACACAGTTCGAGAATAAATTTAAGTTAGAATCTCTTTTTTCTTGATATTCAATAAATGTATAAACGACTTGACAATAAATCCAAATTTAAATTTCTTTTTTCTCAATATTCAAAAAAAGTATACCTTTCAAAAAAAAAAAAAAAAATGAAGAATGCAATTGACACAAGCTAACTGATCATACATCAAAAGTGTTCAGAAGATGAAACAATAATTTAAAATAAAAATCTTGCAGACACAGGACCCACATTTTTAATTTTGCATGTTTTCTGTGAGGAGATTAATTAATGTATAATATACTTAATCAATCTATAATCATTAATCTCATTAATAATTCTATTTTGATTGGTTATATTAATTTTTAATTTAAATCTAAATTCTATTCAAATAAAATAAAAAATTATATATTATATATTCTGTAAAGTATATATATTAAATATTATAATATTGTTCGATTCCAACTTTCTTATAATTGGAACCGATACTTTTTATTAATATAATATTAAATGATGTATAATGTATGTATTAAATATGGCAATACTATTTGATGGATACTAAATAAGATATATATTAAATGTGGTAAGAATTAATTTTAACATGTTGAAAAGAATTCTTTTTCCTAAAAAAAAATAACTTTCAAAATTAATTATATGTTCATAGAAAAAAGTAAAATGAAAAAAATATTAAAATTAAAAATAATGTTCTAAAACAATGATTATATATTAATTATTATAACAGTTATTTACTTATAATATAATTTCTATAATATAAATTAAAAATATAAGAAGTCAAGTTAAAGTAATTCTTACTTTGAGAAAATTTATAATTTATTATTTTTAAAGGAGAAAAATAAATACAAAAATTGATAAAGACAATGAGAATTACTTTTTAAATTAGTCATTCAATTATTATTTTAAATATATATATTTGTTTCTACTCGCCGTAAAGCGCAAAACAAGGGACCTGTTGAACTCTCTTACCGAAGTTCCATTCTAATCCATTGAAGTTGAACTCTTGAAATTTTCAATTTGATTGCAATAAACTAATGAACTCAGATATATTGTTTTTTATAACTTAATTAAGGATATAGTCCCATTAATTTGATTTGCACTGTATTATTTAATTATTCTATTAAATTCACCATTAATCACAAGGATAAATAGTATAACAGAGATTGAAAAGGGAATTGTGATTAGTTTATATATATGAGGCACATAGAATCTTGAAACCAGAATACCGAATATGGGATGAATAAAGGAAGCAGAAAATATTTTTGTCAGCAGAAAAAGACAGCCCGTGAGATATAAATACTGCATATTATGGGGCACCAAAAGCAGAGTTTCAGTTGCATAAGGAGACTCCGTGAGAACGAGCCATCCTCACTTTTTTTTTGTTGGCTCGTCTTTGGATTTTAGCAAAAAGTTTTAACTCTGGAAGCGGTCAAGCTCTGGCACTGGGCCTAACGACATTCTCTTGTAAGGTCACTAGGTCCCACTGCTATGAGACCTGTGTCTTTTCTTTTTCAACCATTTGTCATCACCGGTTATGCTAGTCGGCCATATATGAAATCAAGATGTGCTCTTTTACGTGTGCTGAAAGTAGGGTATTTTATCTTTTCAAACAAACAGAAAAAAAAAAAAAAGTTTTATGTCAATTAGATGTATTTTAATTAATTTTTTTATTAATATAAAGAGCGAAATATCTCGAAAATTGAATTTCTAATCATATGAAAATTGTTTTGAATTTACATGAATAAAGCCGAATGAGCGAGGACCATATTTTATAATATTTTCTTTTACAAAACTATGATTTTTTTTTTTTCAATTCTAATAAGACGAGTCTTCTTCAAGTAATCATATGCCATATATATATATATATATATATATATATATATATATATATATATATAATAGAATCAACTTGCAATAAATTGCTAAAGCATATATATATACGCTAAAAAGAGGAGGAATCTTAAAGCTCAAATCAAATAATTATATAAATAATAACAACTTGATGTAACATTTGAAAATTTTGAACAGTCCAATTTTCTTTCCCAAAAATTATTACGTGCTTTGCTTTCTTTCTTTGTTAGTATTCACTGATTGAATATTATTTTACAATATTAACAATTAATTTTAATAATTCCTCTTTTCAATGCTTCAATAACATGTGCAGTCTAAGATTAAAAACTTGTAGTTATATTAATGGAAGACTATAGTTTTATTTGAAAGTTTTAGGGATGAAAATCGTATTTTTATCAAAATATCTTGATTTTTTTTTTTTTTTTTTTTTGAGTCGAGACATTTTTTATTCAATGGTTTAAAGAATTGTTTCTTAATATGAATAAAAAATTTAATAGGCAATAGCTTTCCAAATAAGACATAAACCTATTTTGGTTTAGCTGTAGTTGGGATTTGATAGAGAGAGAGTAGGCCAAAATTGTGATGGAAAAATCAACATGACTTGTTACTTTCACCAACCCAATGAATGCTCGGAACCACTCTTAGTGCTGTTTCTAAAATCAGTGAAGATCACTCTCAGTGCGTTGCAAGTAACCCCTCCCAAAAACCAACCAAACATGGTGGGTTCCTTCATGAGACATTACAAGATAACAAGAAACCCAAAAAAATTATTAAGAAATTGGATTTTCTATTCTTCAATGTTCCAATCTTCCTTCAACCGTAAACCAGCTCATTTCTTTATGTTTTGTTTAGTGCCATAACGGTCTTCTATTGCGGCTTCTATTAAAAAAAAAAAAAAGGATAAAGAGCACATATAGTGTTATCTTTTGCTAAAATATTTTCTCTCAGAAATTGTTAATTAAAGGGAAAAAAATTGCTAGGGTTTGAATCATAGTTGCTTAGCTTTTAATAATCTGGTGATGCGATAGGCTAAGTGTAAATGGCAAGATTCTTCCCAGCAAATTCCTCCCCTAAATCATTAAAAAAAAAAAAAACCTCTCTTTATATTATTATTAATGGAATATTAATTGATTGCTTAAACCTAACTCTGTTTAAGCATAATTAGTGTTTGGTACCCCTGATGGCATCTTTTCGATAACGGTATTGCAAATTGCATTACCATAATAATAATCTAGTATAATTGGCAATGACCCAATTCCCTTCCTCAGTCTATGAAGGCTGCGATGCTGAAAATGACATCGGAATGGGATTGTTTTAGTATATGGGAAATTTCAAAGAATCAAAATTTTTATATTCGCAGCAAGAGAATATAGAAAATTTTAAAACGTACTTTTCTTCTGAAGTTGAAAGTTCAATCTTCATGTAACAGAGCAAATGCCTATTGAGATTGCTTTACCTTTAACCGGACATGAATAGCATTTAGTTAATACTAAAAAATGAAAAAAAAAAAACTTTTCTTTATAAATTAACTCTTTACAACCAACATATCTAATTTTTTTAATTATAAATCAGATGAGAATACCTAAAATCTCTATCCATGTATGATCTTGATATGTCTTTTTGTTCTGGATCAACCTAACCCATCCAATAACTTGGATGAAAAAGAATCTTTATGGTTATTGAATAACAACATAACATCCACTTGCACTACCCTCCCTCATTTTGAGCAACAATATAGTAGTTAGCGGTGGTGGGGCCGGAGGTAATATTAACAAGGAAGATGGAAAAGTCAAAATTTTTTCCCGGGGTCAAACCACCTTCAAATTAAGATGGAGCCTAAGATGGGCTACAGTGGGCTTTCCTCTGATGGCTTGATCACAAGTTGCGTATTGCGTGAGCCTGACATCATAAATCACATCAGTTTTGCACCTTTCAAAAAGAATAAAAACCGGTCCGACTTGGTTGATTCTAAATTGATAAGGTAGGAACTAGTATGGACGCACAAGTGAACCGCTGGTTTTGGTTAAGAATTGGACCGGTTCTACTCCGGTTTTGGATCAGAACCCATGGCCATCCTTACCTTCTCGTGTGTTTATCCGTCCTTTCAATCATCATATATGCCTTCATTTAATTGGAGAACAAATAAATACACGGGCAATCTACATCTTGTCCCTATAGGAAAATTAAAGAGGCATTCTATTATTGTGGAGAACGAATGATCTCCAGTTTAACTTTTCTGATAATAAGAAGAAAGGGAAGATAACCTTTAGACCTATTGAACTTCCAAAATATAGAAAAAACAAAAAACCGTGAATTAATGATATTGGTGTAAATATAAAAATATTATCCTATTTTTGGTTATTTTAGATAAAGTGAACTTAATTTCAAAGTTTAACTACTCATCATTTTAATATTAGTTCTTTTCTCGTGGAGTTGGTAAGAGGAGGGTCTCTGAGACTTACTGTACCAACCAAATTTCATATCTTTGCTGTGTAAGCAGACAGATAACTTTGATCCCTTCATTGTTGTTGTTTGAATTTGCACTTGATAATCTGCGTAATTGGCATTTGGATTTTCAGATTCCACCTTCTACCAAATGATATATGATTAGCGGTAGTAGTTTCCGTTGGTTTGGTTTGACTAACTGTCAATCATTTTCAAAACTTTACCGTTTCCTTTTAGTTTCCAGTAAATGGTAGTGTATATAAGGACAAAAATCATTTATAATGCAAAAATGGACTGAAATTGTGTCTAGAATGGGCCTTTCGTAAGGGGATCCTACGAGTATCAAAATAGGCCCATTTGTCTTGACAACTTGGTCCCAGACACAAATGTCAATTGCCTTTTTCTTTTCGGTACTAGTCTGATTTGTGAGGTTAAACCGGATAAGACCAGTCTCTTTATCCAAAGCCTTGCGACTTGCGAAGAAAAAAATAAAAAAATGGCAGCTTCGTTATCTGCGTTTTCATGTTCATCGCCACCATGGATGTCGACGCGAATCGTACAAGCTCCTCGTGGTGCATCAGCCTCTTTGTCTCTGTTCACTGGTTCAAGACCAAGAACTAATTTCTCAATGAATGTAATCAGCAACTCCGCTGCTCGCTCTGGACTGCTTCACTGCTCTTTTCTGTCTTCTTCTCTCTCATCACCTTCTTCCTTCTCAGGTAATTGCAATGAACTCAAATTATGCTCTGGTTATTGTTGTTTTTGTTATCTTCTGTTCCGGACATCTTTCGTTGATATTTGGGGTTTGAATTACTTTGATTGTGTGATATTCTAGAGCTTTAAGGTGAAAGATTTTCAAGGGTATCTCTTTTTGGTACTTTTTTAGGAGATAAAATGCACATTTGAATTTGTCAAATTGAGAAGTTAAAATGTCGATAGGAAATGTCTCGAACAACGTTTCGGAATTCTTTGGTTTACCAAATTTTTAAATAATATTTTCTAGGAATATAATTAAAGTAAATTTTGTTTCTTTGAGCTAGAAAATTACTTTGTAAATGCTAAAGAAGCAATTTTGGATAGGTAAATGTTGATAGACGTTGGGACAATTAATAAAAACTCCTGTTTAAAAATTAAGCTTAAAATGTTAAAGCAGCATTGATACTTTGGATAATTATCCCATTATTTTCCTTCTTTTAGTATATACAGGTTAAAGTTTGTAGCAATAATATACACCTTAAACAGTTAGGTAGCACATCAAATGAGTTAACGTGTAAGTCAGCTTTAATGAGAGAACAAGGACATGTTGAATAATGTAAACTGAAGATACAATTTTACTTGTTGCTAGAGTTTTAAGTTTCTTCTTGTTTGAGGGAAGGTACTCAAATCAAATCTCAGTTGGATTTAGTGCAGAACAGTAATAGAAATATGATGTATATTCACATTGTCAGAGCTTGATGTGCCATGTTCAATACTGGCAGAAGCATTGCAGTGAAAAACTTGAGGAGTTAAAAAAGTATCATTGCATGGAATTAAATTTGCAGGTTTATCCTTGGGATTGGATTTAAATTCTAATGCTGAGGTAAGAAAGCAGAGAGGCTATGGCCTAGTGGTGAGAGCTGGCAAAGCTGCTCTTTGTCAAACTAAGAGGAACAGGTCCCGGAAGTCTCTGGCCCGGACTCATGGTTTTCGTCGACGGATGAGCACCACTAGTGGGAGGGCAGTGTTGAAACGTCGACGTGCCAAGGGACGTCGGGTCCTTTGCACCAAGTCCCACCCCAATTCAGGAAAGTGACTGTTCCTCCATTCAATAGAGTAGGTGCATATGATGAAATTTAATGGTTCCATCTGATTGTTTTGTACACTTGATAACTTTGCAAGCCTGTGTTTAATGATGCCGTTCTATTCTTATTTTTCTGTTTGTACAACATTATGTAGATCAATTCTGGCTGTCTCTGTTTTTTTCTGTTGTCCATGGTTGCAACTTAATGTTTAGAATCTGATTTTTTTTACTGGAATAGAGGATATTCATAGTCGATGCCATTCTTTACATATTATCTGATATTTATCTCTAGGTCAGCTAATTGTCATCGAGTGATTTGATGTTTACACTTCATTTTATTTTTCTCCCCCCCCCCCCCCCCCCGGTAGATTACCGTCTGCAGTTAGGACAAGATATTCTTGGATAATTCTGAGAACATCATCCATTTAGGAACTCTTCTTACGATGCATTTTTTTTTTTTTTTAAGTAGAAGTGAAGAATGAAGATGCAAAGCTTAGGCAATCTTCCTGTAAAGTAGGATCTTAGGCCTTTTCATAGGTTGTATTTGGTAAACTATTAGTCGAGGCCATATTATTATAAAGCGCCGAGATGGGGGATGCTGCCTGCACAGCAAACCAAGCAACATATCAAAATTTCAGATTTTATTATTTTGTGTTACTGTTTGGTGCTTTGATGTATAATAGCAAAGAAGTTACCAACATCCATTCCATGATTCCATTTCCAAATCAAACTAAAACCTTCATATCTAGATAAATTGTAGTACAAAGTCCACAGAAATGGAGCTAACTAAAAACATACACAGCAAAGGGGAATCCTAGATGAAGGTTCACCCATCATTCCTTTTCTTTTCTTTTCTTTTCTTTTTTGTCTATTTCTTTTAATAGAAAGATTCATCCATCATTTATGCAGTTGGATAGGAAGGCTGCATGGCAATTCCACATAGGCCTTCTTTAGCATCAATGTCTCTTTGCATTCTAATGTATCCATCCTCACCCCAGCTGGTTCCCCATGAGTTCTTTACTAACCAATACTTAGTCCCATCATCACTTGTCCCATAACCGACTACAGTGACACCGTGGTCTAATTCAGTTCCACAATCTCCAGTAAATATTCCACTCGAGTAGTGTTGGAAGGCAGATTCACCAGCATCAATGGCAACAGAAACTGGTTGGTTTGCCACTGCCATGCGTAAGGCCTCCTCATTGTTTTCTGGCACATCTTCATAACTTGTGATTGTGGCAGCATGATTTGCTGCTTTCTCGGTGTTGCAAGTTCCATCCTCTGCCTGGTAAGGATAATTTGCTTCAGTCGTAAGGCCATTATTTTGAATAATGAATTCAAAGGCATCATCCATAAGACCACCCTCACAGCCTTGGTCTATTCCACTTGTATCACAGTCAATCAATTCTTGCTCAGAAAGGGAGATCAATTTCTCAGTTGAGAGTTTTGTGATCCCTTCCATAGCTGCCACCGCAGAGAATGCCCAACAACATCCTGCATTTTTGCATGCAATTCATATAATGTTAAGAGGTTTCTTTCTTTTTTCCTTTTCCTATTTTTTTCTTTTATCACAATTCTTAAAGGGATGGACTATCAGGATTTTGAAACCCTGACTTGTTTACATGAAGTCCAAGTTACTTACCACATTGACCTTGGTCTTTGATGGGTGTAACGACTCCTTTGCTTCTCCAATCCAAGCTAGATGGAATTGTAGTGACATTTTCATATTTGAATGAGTTTGTTCCTGATGAGCTTGAATAAGAAGACCTCTTGTATCCATTTCGCGATGCACGAAATTCCTTATTAGTGAGGTCTGTAAATGCATTAATCCCTAGCTTATAAGACTTATTCCCAGCCTTGTTGAAAGATTCAATGAATTTCACATTCTCCCTGAATATCTGAAAGCGCATCTCCTTTTCTGTCGCGTCTTTATAAACACGTTCATGTTGGGCCATCCAAATTTCATGCCTCTCCTCCAACGAAGCTTCATAGAGGGAACGTGACCAGCCTTGGCAAGCACACAACCCCATCACTAACACTGCAACAAAGATTAGTTTGTTTTCAAGTAGTACTACTACAGCCATTGCACCAACTGTGTAAATAAAACAGTGACAATGTGATTTTTATGTAGATAAAGGATTAAAGTTGATTGTGCACATTTTCTCTCTGAGACTACAGGTATTTATAGTTTTGTTTGAAACTGTGTTACACATGATTATTATAATTATTAGTAGTAGTAGCTGGTGGAACTGGCAAGTAGTATCTGATAAGGACGGGTGAAATTATGTCCGTAGAAGATGCGTTACTTCAGTTTTCATTGTTCTAAGGAGCTGTTTTTTCGTTTTATTTCAAACTTTATTTAACTAATTATTAATTTCTTATTCATAATTTCAAAAAAATGGATTTGGTTTACATTAGACAATTTAAGAGCAAACGGACCTGTAGGGGGAGTATATTGTTTTGGATTTGTCTGTTGTGCTATCCTCAGCTTCTTGTTCATGTCTTTGCTTCACCTCAAATTTATTGAAAATCCATTATTATTATCAGAAAGATTTGAAGAAGATGTCAAGAGTTACCACCACACCATTGGCATCAATATGTCAAAGGACTCGGCTTAGCTTAGTATTACCAAATGAAAATTTATATTACGTGTGAGAAGTTCTAAAAACGTCCTTCTAAAAAAAAATTCGGAGACTTTCTTATAACCTATTGCTATTGCTAATTCTAACACAGGTTTCAAGGTTGGGCAGTTCGATCTTAATTTTATGTCCTCTGGCGGGATAAATTTTCCTCTTCCGTAAGATAAAAAAAATAATATATAAATATATTCAAGAAAAACTATAAATAAATACATATTTCTTAACTTTGATAAATTAAATGAAATTGATTTTTAAAAGGGAAAATCATATTTGATATTGCTTAAATATTTATATCTTTTCATATTAATTTATTGATATTTTTTACAGTTAATTTCTCTAGTTTCGAATGTACCAAACACAATGATAGGTACAACATTCCTCGAAGTTATTTTTTAAGGTTATATTTTCAATTGACTAAACATAAAGGGACACTCCATCTGCTAACCTATCAGCAAATTTTATAGTTGAGATTTTATCATTTGCCTTAAAATTTGGTGCTTGGAGTACAAGTGAGAAAGAGCCATACATGATATATATATACCATTTCATTACCAAGGTAAACCTTTACACATAAAAACTGCATGCAGTACTGAGTTTTACAGAATAAAGTAGTAGCATACTAAATGCTTAAATTTTTGGACAATGTATTTATATTTTAAGATTGACCCATATTTTCTTTTCTGCCACTTAATTTTAATTATGCAGTTGGGTAAGAAGGTTCCATCGCAATTCCACAAAGACCTTCGCTAGCATCAATATTTCTTTCCATTCTAATGTATCCATTTTCACCCCAAGAAGTTCCCCATGAGTTCTTCACTAACCAATACTTGGTTCCATCACTGCTTGTGCCATACCCAACTGCAGTAACTCCATGGTCGAGTTCAGTTCCGCAATCTCCTGTAAATACTCCACCTGAGTAGAACTGGAAAGCAGAGCCACTTGCATCAATGGCTACAGAGACTGGTTGGTTGGCTACTGCCTTCAATAAGGCATCTTCACTATTAGCAGGCACATCTTCATAGCCAGTAAGCTTTGCTGCGTGATCAACTGCCTTTCTTTTATTGCAAGAATCATCAGTTCCTTGGTAAGGGTAATTGGCTTCAGTTGTTAGTCCTCCATTTTTTTTTATGAATTCAAATGCATCATCCATAAGACCCCCTTCGCAGCCTTGATCTTCTCCACTTGTGTCACAATCAACAAGTTCTTGCTCAGAAAGAGAAATCAATTTTCCTGTTGAGAGCTTTGTAATTCCTTCCATGGCAGCCACAGCAGAAAATGCCCAGCAACATCCTACATTTGTGTGTTCCAAAAGGGAAATACATATATTAGATTAATTTTACTATAGCTAGTACATAGTAGAAGAAAAATAAGAAACATTGTGTTCCTTACCGCATTGGCCTTGGTCCTTGATGGGAGTAACAGCTCCTTTGTTCCTCCAGTCCATGGAAGTTGGGACAGCGGTGACATTTTCATACTTAAACGACAGCGTCTCAGATGACTTAGCAATAGAAGATCTTTTATATCCATTTCTAGAGGCCTTAAACTCTTCATTACTTAAGTCTGCAAATCCATTGATATCTAGCTTGTAAAGCTTATTCCCATCCTTATTAAAAGATTCAATGAACTCCACATTATTCTTGAATATGTTAAAGCGTTTCTCCTTCTCTGCACTGTCTTTATAAACACGTCCATATTTAGCCATCCACATTTCATGCCTCTCCTTCATGGTTTCATTTTGTAGAGGACGTGCAAAGGCTTGAGATGCAAAGAGCCCCAGCACCAACACTGTCACAAAAACCAGTTTGTTTTCAAGAATTGAAGCCATTCTTCTTGGTGGAGGAGGAAGTAAAGACTAGAGAGTATATAATGTAGGATATGTGTATTTTTGGCACACTAGTCCTTAAAGAGCTGTCATGTATTTATAGAACATATAAATTGGCTTCCTTACAAGAGATGTCTGAAATTGCAGTCTTATGTTGAGTTAATCCCGTTAGTTGTGTATGATATGGACAACCAAAATTCAGTTTCTTGACGCTGTTTCCTTCTACAAGCTTTTACGTTCCATTGTTATCTACTATTTGTCTTGTTATGAGAAGAAATGTATTTTGTCTTGAGGACCCTTCTTTTGGAAGTGGATTTGGTTCACAAAGAGATGGCTAACGGTCCATAAGATATAAGAAAGAAATACAAATAAAAATAAAGTTAATAACCAAAAATGAGTACTGGAAATTTACAACTAGTTAAATAAACCGTATCCTGTAATTCTACAAGAGAAGAACACTCAAAAAGTGGTATAGCGAAATAGATTTCCTTTGATTGCTCAGTATGAAGTAATGTAAAAAATAACATTGTGGATATTTTAAAAGATAGGTTTCAATTTTTTTAAAAAAATTTGAAATGTAAAAATAAATTTTATTAATTAAAAATATTAAATTTGTTTTTATTATATTGTTGAATATGAGAAGCCTTTTTTTTTTTCCGTAAAAAAATTTGAGCACATTTGATTTTTAAACTATGAAATTGTTCCTAGCTCTAATGGGTTTTTTACCCGGTCGTCTTTGAAAAGACAGTACTCGATTATTCTTTTAGCCAGTCGTCTAACGACAGGTCGTCGGTTCTTCCCAGCTTTCACGCAGTCGTAGAACGAGAAGACCTTCCTTTTGCAAATATGTAAAATTTCATCTCAACTCCCATCTCTTATCATCCGTTGAATTGCTTTTGCGAACTGTAAATATTGATCCCTAAGCTTTGCATTGGAAAGACTAGCACTTTGCGGTGGTTCAATTTTTTATAAACGGTAATATCAATTATGAGAAAGACGGTTAGCAGAGGATGAGAATTGATTCTAGTCCAACCACACTGGAAGAGTTGGAAATCAACAAGATAAAAACGTAGTCGTTAATGCTCGTTAACTATCTAAGATAAAGATTAGAAACAAATTGAAATCTATGGTCATTTTAGATACTATACTGTTGGATTTCCAACTCCATTCAATGAGAATCAAAATGCTGCCATGCAACCGAATTAGGTCTTCTGCTGATGTTGAACAATATCCCTATTTGTCCTTCAATCAATTGACAAATGAGTTCAAATCAGAAGTAGGAAAAATTTACCAGCAAATCACAAAATACTTTCAAATATAACCATGAATTAACAAGGTACTGCTGATATCTGACCTGTCGAACTTGTACCTTAGAAGAGACATATCCCAGCACAATGACTTTGCTTGCTGAATTCCGTTGCTTTTGTCAAATCATTTGTTAACTCTGTATAGTATTTGAGCTTATGTATCTGCCTACCAAATTGGCTAGGGCATTGATTAATGACTTTGGGTTAAATATTATACCGGCTTTTGGATCACGAATAGAGTCGACAAAGATCTGCAAAATAAAATAAATTAAAAAAAAAAATTGTAAGTAACCTCATGAAGTACGGTAGATGAACTATTTAAAGCAATGTGTCTGCTTATATTGCCCATCCCTAGTAATAATCAAGGCAAGATCAGAATCCTTAAATAGAAAGCACTTGATAATCCAAAGTAAATTTCAAATCATTTTCAGAGTTTTACACTTGAAATAAAGAGTACCTACTCTTGTCAAACTTATTTTCAAATAGATCACAAACACTTCAAAAACATATTGGACTTAGAAGATGATATGAAGGAAACATGTTTGAAAATACTATTCAAAGAAGCGGTAGCAGGCAACATACCACATTAAAGATTCCATGGGAATTCAAGCAATGAACATCTATGGGAATTTCACCTTCTTTGGGAACTAAAAGTGTATTGATATACTGATTTGGCTGCACAGAAACATCAATAGCAATAAATAACATGTCCCTTCACTTATATTTGTTTGTGATTGTTATTTGAGATTTTTCCACATTAAACATTTACTTTTTCTTCGCCAAATAATTTAGAAAAACATGAAAAGAATTTCCTACCAAAACAAGCACCTCCTACAGACAAGAATGTAACAGCCATTGAGTATGAGGCATTTTAAACAGTGATTCCATAAAATCCACTTACAGAGTTTTCTAGACAATTATGAGGATCTCCATATTTCCGATTTAGAGCATCTGCAATGGCAGTAACAAAGCAAGAAGCAGTGAAGCCACTTGTCTCTCGGTCATGCGTGCCATTCAGCAAAAGTACCTAAAAATAGGAAAGAAGTAAAAGAATAGCTTAAATCTTACAACTATATGTTCAACATTAAATCTAGATAGCAATCATGGTTTTTTTTGGAACTTCTGTTAGATTCCAATTTCATGCAAACAATCTAGCAAGAAAATACCCTCTTGAATCAATTCCAAGAAGTGCAGTAGCTCGATGGACAAGTACCTTGGGGCAGGTTCTTGAAGAGATAATTTCCCCAATGCCACGTAATACCTAAATATAAACTATTGAAATTGTTAATGCATAAACAAATCTCACATTTCAATCAACAATATGTCTTACAAATAATAGAAGATAAAAGCAAAAACATCAACCGTTTGATGGATGTTAAGTGGACAAAAAAATCTAAATAATTTGTTGGGAGAACATATTGATAGAAAACCAAATTTACTGTAAAGAAACTTCTTCATATTTTTGTATATGAAATCGATCCAAGTTGCAGTTGGTTGCAACCTTTATTGCTGCATTTATTGATTGGCCAAAAGAAATTGTGTCAATACAAGGAAACACGGGGAAGGGAAGCATCATTGCATGCATAACTGATAAGTAGCATACAGTAAAATATGAAACTTTTCAAGGCTTTTTCAGTCTTTTCTATTGGTCTTTTAGGATCAAATAACCAAAATTTCATGGTATAGACAGTTTCAGCATGTTTGTAATTAGAAATATGAAAAAGAAATTTATAAAAAATCAGCTAACTAGCTATAACTTAAGGTGATAGTGAGCACAATATACTTTTCAAAGGCACCCAAAAATGCACACATAATTAGCCGTCATGTTTCTCAGTGTTGCTGCCTGCCAAGAAGGTTACTCCCAATCGATCAATATTCTCGCAAAAAAGAGGTGTGCTTTCATAAATAACTATTATACTATAATGCCAATAAGGAGGCTTGTACAATCGCAACAATTAAAGAGCACTAGGAATAACCCATCTTCTGTAAATTAGCAATTCTTCATCATGCTGTGGAAAGAAAGAAGAAGGGAAGATAATTCTCATGGACAGTCACATTACCAGTGATGGACATATAGAAGTAAATAGGGACCCCATAGCATAAACAATGCAATCCACATTACTCAATTGGTCCAGCACAGATGAGTTAACGGTGGGAAAGACCTAATCAGTCAGAAGAGAAGGCAATTATTACAAGTTCAGAATATCATAAAGTACAAATATGAACAGCTGAAGCACATTTCTAATCCATCAGTATATGTCACACATAAAAACATGCAATGTCAATGGGTACATGGAACCATAACACATACAAGAATATAGAATCACACATCGTATCAAAAACCACATATATAGAAGAGGAAAAAGATCGAACTAAGTATTCCATATATCTGAAGCTCCCCATGTTACAATGTGCAATGCAGAAGATTTAACAAAGTAAGCACATAACAGATAATCCATGTATCTGAAGAAGAAAATCAGCATTTCCAGCTGCGATATCAATAAGTAATGACTAAATAACTGTACACATTGCAAGAGACCAAAATTACAAGTATGAATATTATCAAAGTAACAATGTGAGAATTCAGGCTCTAGCACTATGGATTAAGTATAAAAGAAGCCATGGAACGAATGAGTGACAACGTCAGAAATAAGTATTGGTCAATAGCACAACATAGCATCAACAAGAGACATAAGAAAGGCCAATAAGCAAAGACAAAATCATCTGCTATATAAGAAAGAAACAATGAAAATGTACCATTACCTCATGCAGCGAATTCCCACCCTCACTTGACATGTAGAACACCCTCTTTATTCTTGAAGGAAGCTCTGGAACTGAAGAACATTCCTGTGCATAAAATTTTCTTCCAATAAGTTAGTAATATATTAATCAAGTGCATATTCATATTGAAAATTTTATCATAACTGAAAAACTCAATCCGTATCTCATGTACCAAATTTTCTGCAAATCCACTAACTAAATTGTTATTAACAATATTTCAGCAAATGGTTTCAAATAACTGGGTTTCAAACTTTAAAGCATATTATTAATGATAAAAAAATGAAATGATCCTATTATCATTATAAGAAATAGACTAAAAGGTCTTCAGCCAGAATATCATAGCACCTTCACCACAACAACACCACCATGACCACCACATAGCTGATGCTACCAAGCACAGAAAACAGCTGTCTTTATCACATGAATGGCAACCACGTCGCTACCATCATTACAAATAAGCACAAAGCACTCACAGTTTGAAATCTTTTTATAAATATTCTTCAATAAACACATGATAAGCCAATACAGGAGGAAACTATTAGAATATCGTATTCCAATCATCAAATAACACTGGGATACCTTATCGACAGGTTGCATGGTACCACTGGCGGGATGAGAAATCTCATTCTGACCTCGTATCACAGTCCCATCCTATCACAAATTGCACAATGAATGAAAATGAAATGATCAGAAATTTGATTTCTAGCATTAGTCTTGCAAAATTCATGGCAGAGTTGCAAGAGTTAATGGTGAACCAGTGGGCAATCATGTGAGTAAAAAGGACATGTATTTTACAAGAATTAGTATATAACATCTTCCACAATTGCAAAAATCAACAAAGCAAAATAGATTATATGCAGGAAAAACTTGGGAAAATGTAAAATCATGTACACATAAAGATATGCCAAAAATGTCATCTCATACTCATTGAAACATAAACTGAAAATAATACCCATAATTCACATCCCAACGTAAGCCTATCATTTGTTGAGATCACAGGGAGGACCAAACTTTGTGGTGGAATCTCTGAAACACGTGAAAACAAAAATATTGCAGCATCTAAAGACTGAAAAAATATGCGTGCTCCTGCAAAGAAAAAATTCCCAATGCTGCAAAAGTGATTGATGTCAGTGAGGCCACGAGATGTCAAAAAATTGATTGTGCATTGAAGAGAAAATGCCCATTCATTCTACAATATCTTTGTTATCACCGTACATGCCTTTATAAAGTCCTTTTTACATGTAACTGTGAAGCAAAATTGGAAAAAATGCAAAAAGATTGTAAAATAATATCATTAGAAAGCCTTGACAATAAAAGAAAATTGTCCTTGGTCCTCACATTTTAACTTGCAGCGGAAACTGCAAGAACGTGCCAGACATTCTCAAGATCACAATGAAATCCCACAAATTTCAAGATTTATACCTATCATTTATACTTGCGTCCAAAAAACCAAAACCTTCAAATTGTGTTTCCATAAAAGACTTGAAATAAATCAAAAGGATGTAAAACATCCCCATTGAACAGAACAATCCACAGGCAAAGATTATGCTGTTAGGCTGCCTATGGAGTTCCATGAGATACTAACTAGCTGAGATTCATCCACTAAGGACTACTTTAACCTAGTATTTGTCCATGAAATGTCCAGAGAGGATCAGAAAAAGAAATGTTGGAAGTTCTCAGTATGTCTGCTCAAGCACAAGCATACACATGCATGCATACATTTGTGTGTGTGAGGGGACAGAGAAAGAGAGACAGCAGAATCCATGAAATACGCATTAAATTTTAAAATCCAAAGAGCACAGTGAAAAAACCTAACCACTCATACTAGGCAATAGGAAGCTAATTCCATCATTAAAATTCAAGAACACGGTCATCGAAATTCCAAGTACATAAAGATATTTAAATGATCCAACAAACCAGAAGCCTCCTTTCATTTTTCAGATGATAACACCCTAGTAATATACATACAAATAAAATGGGAAAAGTACCTGCCGTTGCTATAGCAAAATGATTCATTGGGCCGACGCAAGATCTGAGTTCAAAAAACATACAGTAGTTTCATACTTAGCACTACGTCAATAAGTTCTAACTAGTAAAAGGATGTGGAAACAAATAACATGATAATTGCAATAAAATTGAGCACGTTCAAGAATTAAGCATTTCGACTCCGCTCTTCAAAGCCTTTTCACAAATTCTTAACTACTTCATTCTTCAAATACCAGTTCTTGTCAATTGAACAACAAAGCCATGATTGTGTTTCACATGAAAATAATGCAACATAACGGAAAGTAAAACATAAAATCAATCAATGCTACAACAACAATTCAAAAAAAAAAAAAAAAAAAGGCAGAAAAAAATTTTCCTTCTATAATTGGATATGGTTCAATAATATGAGTATGAACCATAGCTCGTCAACAGCAAAGCCAAAGGCATCGAAACAGTATATCTCACATAAAACAAGGAGATTGATTCTCAATAACTATAGGTTGACAATCTGGTAATGCTTCCATATTAGCCTACCTCATTTTGGAAATAAACCAAGAAAGCTAGAATTGTTTCTCTATATGGCCTTGATACACCTGTCCATAAAGAGTGTTCTCCTTCAACGATATTATACCTGTCAAATTCTCAACTCAGCATACTATAAGTCAATACTCCCACCAAAGTTATACCTAGTAAGTACATGAGAGTAGTTCAGGGTATAACCCCAAAAAAGAAAATAACTTTTGTCAATAGATTAAACTTATCCAAAATGACAAGACAGCTGTTATAACATGACATATCAAATTGAATACAAAATTAATTCCAAAATTCCGTGAGACCTTCTGTCAAATTTGGCACACCAACACTTGCTCACACAAAAACAGAGAAAAAGAGGAAAAGTAGTAAAGAAGGAAAAAAAAATACTCAAATTTCTTTGGAATTATATCTAAAACATAATGTCTAAGCGCATGATTAACAAAAAAAAAAAAAAAAAAAAAAAAAAAAAAAAAAAAAAAAAAAAAAAAAAAAAAAAAAAAGCTTTATCAAATGTAAATGAAGTAAAAAAACAAAACAAATGAATTGCAGCAGCATAGTTGGGTTCACTACCATTCTGATTTGGCTCGAGGTGCATCCAGAGGTAATCGATGACCAAGCAACCTTCGGACAGCAAGAGCCTCAGCAGTGCTTTCATCAGACAATCTTAAGCATCTAGACCGGATGTCTCCAACAGCAGGACCACCTAAAATTTAACCAATCAGTTAAATTACATTAAATGAGACAACGTAACGCCAAATTAAACAGGATGTTTCCCAGAAGTAGGAAGGAAAATCAATAAACACAAGAAGAGACGCTTTTCAGTATACACGTTTCACATTTCTGTACAGGCATATCATTAACAGAGACTCATGTCTATGAAATATACCAAGCACACGAACAATCTCGGCAGTGCTGCCTCCATCATCGGAAACAGGCAGCACATGGGCAACACGAGTCGTTAACTTCTTAAGCTCTTCCACAACTCCATTAAATGCAGTACCACCTGCAGCAATGGCAGTATCAATTCAAATAAACAAATTGCAAATCGAGATGCAATTACATTTTCCTTTATTGCGAATACAATGAGATTGCATTGAAAAGATAGAGACCTGAGAAGACGAGCAAGGAAGGTTGGTTGGGCCTAGGGCTGAAGTCCGAAGAGGAGCATGGGCATTGAATGGAAGCAGAAGAAGCGGAAGTAGCCATTGATAGATGTTTGGATTTGGATTTTGAATTGGAAAGGAATGAGAAAGGAAGCCTGGGAATGTGGAGGAGAGGATTCGGTTTGATTGTTGAGGGTCCCAACCATACGTCCGCCATATTCCCGCGAGTTCTGATAGTATCGCCGTGAAAATGAAATTAAAAATTTGTTCCAGTATATGATGTAATGTAATTTATTCAAAATTAAATTTTAAATTGTGTAATCTTGCTGGTCTCCTGTCTCTTATAAAATAAAATGCAGGAAGTGAAAGTTACTAAGTTACTATGGGAGTGAAAGTTTTTGATTTCTCTCTAAAGTTATGATGTTATTCAAAGAAGAAAATTTTTTTTCCCTATATAAAAAAAATTTAAATTGTTATAATATTTTATTTTCATAATTAATTAAATTACAGTAAATTTAAAATATTTAAGCAACTAAATGTTTTATGGTATCTATTTATTATCCATTATACTGTTAAATTTATTCGTTTATTTTAATCGATTATACTTTAAAAAAAATAAAATATTATTTATCATATTACTTTATGTTTTTATTGGAACAATTTTATTCAACTAAGAGCTTTCAATTTATAAAATATTAGTATTATTATTTTAAATGTTTCATTAATTATTTGAATGATCTTGCCCCCATCAAGAAGAGTTATCATTCCAAAAATATGCATGAAAAAAAAAATCAACATCCAGCCGTAGATTATACAAAAAAATTCCTTCCACTGCCAAAAGCAGCAGATTTCCTCAGCCTTATAAGTGTAACGTTCACACTCTCTCTACAGCAATTAGAGCCATGGTGGATCATTTACTCTGAAACAAAATATTGACCTACTTTATTTGCATGTTTGAGATGACAAAAACACTTGGAAGTGCCAAACTCAACAAGCAATAATAAGTTATCTAGATTATTTCCCAATCAGATTCACAAATTTGATGATTTGATGGAGCAATAATAGATGATGCACAACCTTCCTCCTGTTGACAAGATCCTAGGTCTGAACTCCCATACCAAGCATGCCAGTCTTGATCTTTCTTTGATGCCCTCATTTTCTCAGTGAAAGTCTTCTTGAATATTTTCTAAATGAAAAGAAAAAGAAACATCTACTGTTAAATTTCCACACTTCCAGAAATAGAATAGCTCTTTCTAAACTCTAAACGGTAATGCTTTAAATGCAATTTGAAATGGTTGTATACTTCAACAAATTATGAGGAACTAAATTCATCCAAACAACACAGAAGTATAGAGAGAGTGAGAGAGACATGCCTTGTAAGATCCGTGTCTTTCAGCTTCATGAGAAACAGAAGAAAGTTCACTCCTATCTACTAAGATGCAACTTTCATCAAGCTTTAGTTTTTGAGACGATCCCACATTGATGATATCATCAGTGGAATTGTGTGATTTTCCTGTTACAATGTTAAAAAATATAATTACATTCTACTGTCACAAGGGTCAGCTAAATGAAAAATTAAAACAAAATACATAATACAACACCTAAGACAGTGATTATGTTTCATTTAGAATCAGAATCTCTTCTTCCCTCCTAATCTCTCTCTCTCTCTCTCTCTCTCTTCATTAAGAGATTGGAAAGTGAATGACAGTTGGAAAACAAAATTATAAGACATTCAAGTTTCTACTTCAAACACCAAGTAAACTGGTTAAATTCCTACATTTTAGAACTGAGGACAAAATACCTAGTACCCGTACTATTTAAAGTCAAAAATCATCCATCAATTACTACATATTGATAAAACTATAACAAGAAAAAACAAATTGAAATAAACTAAGAAACAAATCAGCAAGAAAAGCCACATTGTGATGTGCATGCTTTAAAGTATGGAATCCAATTGAAACATTCAAATAACCGTTCGTAGGGAGAAACTATGAGTTCAGATTTGGCAAAATTGTTAAAACAGCTCAAACTCATACAGAGAAGGTCAGCCAATGCATTACAGATTAGGAAAAGTAAAATGAATTAGAGATATATCAAAATGGTGAAAACACTTACTGATAGATTCAGCTGAGGCATCGTCAGAGGTAACTTCTATATCCAAGACCTCAACTCCACAGGATGTAACCAAATTATCAGAATCTGAAGATGGCACAACATCAGGAGTTCTATTTGTGAGAGAGTTATTCTCTAGTAGGTCATCTGATTTTGGGCATAATACTTTCTTTTCTGGGGTAACGCCACCAGATATCTCAAGGTCAAGTTGCTTTTCCTCAGAATCATGTAGTGAAACCTTCACAAGTTTCATGCAACATGAGTCGATTTCCTTTTCGAAGTGTTCTACATCAATTTTAACCTTGCCAATCTTTTGCCCTAAAGTAGAGTCATGAGGTGCACCTTCCTCTGTACCCACAGAAGACTGAGGGAGCGGCTCTTGCTCAAGATCAGAGCAAAATTGCTTCACATTATCACCTACTGTCTCCGACTGGTTTTCTATATACTGAATCCAAGTGCAATTAAAATTAATAGAGCAGCGAGAACAAAAACAGAAGCAACATCAACGCATTACAAGAACATAAACTGTTGAAGATAAGTTTAATTGCGAATAGTTTATATGAACTGTTCACTTGTACTGGGCTTTTATTTCCTTTTGACAAAATAAGTTACCTTATTCCTAAAAAATGTAACTCAATCAGAAATCATCCACCAGAACTTCAGAAACAGAAGACAATTCAAGCATTCAACAATAAAAATTCAAACATACATGTTAATTTAATCCAAATTACCAATGCAATAATTTTTTTAAAGAAATTGCATTATAGGACATCTTAAAGTTGTTACAAGTACCATACCTCTCGCATGATATCATCCACCTCTGAGCACATAGCTTCAAACTTGCGGTATATGCTTCCGATCCAGGATATACCTTCAATTGCATTATCCATATCCATCTTTTGGAGGTAGAAATAAGCAGTGGTATTTTCTTCACCTCCTACGGGAAGAAATAAAAACAGCAACAGTCAAACTATTGAGCATATCAGGTCAAGCAGTTAATCTAGTTACAATACAGGACTACAAACACCTGACTGTGTCATCAAAGCATAAATACAAAGCAGATAGAACAGGAGGATTTGAATCAGAAAGATCACAGCTTTGGAATTCTAAATATTGATTGAAACAATTACAGACAAAAATTGCGAGTAATTTAGGGATGTCAATAGCAAGTGCCTCGAGATTACAGTAAATAACAGGGAAAGAAAAAAAAAAGATGATGAACAGATTCTGAATTCATGTAATTATTAAAAAATTCTTCTCTTTTCTACTAACTTTATTAAAAGCACTCAAAAAATACAAATTCAGAAAGAAATTTGTTTTAATAATTAGAGGCCCTTGGGTGGAAAAATTGTAAAACGGAAGAGACAAAGAAACAAGTGATAAAACAAGTAAATCATACAAATAATGCCCTGTCAACAATAACGCATATTCTCCCTAGGTAAAAAGAGAAAGAAGTTCATCATTATTACTACTGTTTGTAACCGAATTTCACTATTTGAAACGAAATTCATATCAATTTGAAAGCTGGAAAATACGGAGTCATATGGTGCAAAAAAAGAAAAAAAAATTGAAAGACTAATGCATCATTAGTGAAGAGCTGAATTTTGAAATTAGACGAGTGATCGCTTACAAACTCTTAGAGTTGATTGCCCAGAAAAGTTTAAAAGCTTGAACGCCACCACAAGCCTTAAATAGACCAAGAAAATATTTTCTAGTTGGAATAGGATTGGATTGGACAAAATAAAAGAATTATATTCCGAAAAGGAAAGGGAAAATAAAAACTTTCGTTTATTTTTTCAAGATGGCTGGTGATGATAAGTGATCCCCATTACCCAGAGAGAGAGAGAGAGAGAGAGAAAAAAGATTTTCAAAGAGAGTGAAAGAGCGCATGCCAGAGACTGAAAGTGAAAGAGAGAGAGAGAGAGAGAGAGAACGGTTTTATTTGGGTGGTGTTTTGCTGTGTTGCTCTAAGGAGGAAGGAAAAGAGTTGCTTTCTATGACCCGTACGTACTTCGCTCTGTTTTTCCTATCACTGCAATTAGGATATTTATATTTTTTTTTTAATGAAAGGATTACTGTAAATCATATAGAAAGATTAATTCAATTTGTCCGAAAATTATTCCAAACGTAAAGGATAATTATTTTGTTTATTTTTTTAAAATTTTTATTTAATAATTAGAAATATTATACATCTTCATGGCATAAATAAATTACTATTTTATTTAAAATTGAATTTTAAATTACTAAATCATTATAATATTTAGATTTCCATGGCCTTACATCTTTATAATACAACTGTTTTTCTTCGCAATACGTGGGAGTTAGGAGTTCGTGGGTCTTTTATAATTTATGTTCGAGCTAAAGAGATAATTTCAAAACATTTTAGGTAATTTCATTACTATTTTATGTGTCTTTTGATTAAAAAAAGCTGTACAGCTTATCAAATTGTTATATGGAAAGATTTCTTTTTATATGAATCAATAAAATAGTTGTCTAATGAATTATAATAAGTTCAAACAAACATTCTCTAGTCCATATTTAGACTTTAGATCATGCATACTTCTAATGGATAATATATTTATATACTGGCTTCATATATTGTTTTACTCTGAATTTTATGTTTTATTGCAATTTCTTTCCGCATTGACTTTTATTGATATAGCAATCTCAATTATAATTAGGAGTTAAATTGCAAATAAAAAAAAAGTTCACTCTTTCACTGTTGACTTTGAATTTAGATTAACTTAATTCATCTGTGTGGGTTAATAGTAAGGATAATTTATGTTATTTTTTTCATATTTTTAGATTATTTTTAGTTGGCCTCTCATTTGTGAAAGAGTGAGAGAAGGAAGGTTATATGTAGCCCGCATTATTTTTTCTATTTTAAAACAAAATTTATATATAATTATTGTTATGATTTGATTTAATAAAAATTTAAAATAGTTATAAAATCTAAAAAGCAAAAGCTAATATGAAATCTAAACTATTATTTCTTGTAACAATGTTTTTTTTGTCAAAATAGAATATAAGATAATAATAATTAATTAGAATTTATAATTGTACAATGAAAAATATATGTTTAAAACAATAATTAAACCTAACGAACACCGGATCCGGTAGAACGAAGTGAACGAATAGTCATATCGGAAGGGAAAATATACAAGTAAAATTGAATTAAGGTAGATTTCATTTTAATGTAACTTTTTAATTTAAGTTTTAATTGCATTTGTTATTGCAATAAAAGATCAAAATTCAGGATGAAATTGCAAGACCATACAAAGTTGAGGATGAAACTATCCATTAAGCCTTTATATATGTACCAAATTGGTTATACTGATTGTTACAATCTAGCGTAAGTTACATCTTGTAGAATACTCGTATTCAGCTTCTCAAATATTCCTCCCAACTGCATACACATTTTCCCAAAACCATGGCAACCTGAATTTTCAAGAATAAAATTCTTTCAAAAAGCAAAAGAATTACATTAGAGGCCATCCTTAATCTTCTCCATGTCCACTGATCGGATGTTGCTGGTGGTTGCCTTCTCCAGAGGTAAAGCAAATTGGAATCCCAACTTCAAAGGGCATATGATTTGTGGTGGGTCATCCCACCACCACAACCCAACAGGAAAAAACAAAACATCGCCAAAATCATTAGTTAGTTCCAGCACCCATTCACAGTTTCTATCAGCAAAAATTAAAACCCTTTAACTACAAAATACAGCCTCACACATCCATTTCTTAGCATTAGAGCACAACCAAAGAGCCCTTGAACGCATCGTCAAAGCAAAGCACAAAAAATAAACTAAAAATAAAAGAATGTTAAATCTTAATTCTCTCAATACTTAATCGTCAAAACTTGCCCCTAAATGACAACTTAATCCATTTAAGCATCAACACCTCTTTTCATTTCACTTCATCACCCAAAACTTCCACCACTTTGAGTTCATTTGCATTTCCAAAACCTCAATGAATCATCAGGGTGTATCTCATACAAAAGTTGGCATAGAATATAGATCATACAATGACAACATTTTCTCAGCAATTTCCACTCCATTGCAATACTTCCCACTTATACAACATTTCCCACAAAGTTAATGCAATCATCACACATTTTTTCTTCCAAAAGCTATCAATTATTTTTGACAAGCATTCAAATAAGAGAATCGAGGAAATGGGATATAATCAGTCTTTTTTCCTTTTTTATATTATTATTTTACGGAATTATGCATTCTTGTTATGTTGACCCTAAACTATGGACCAATATGCTTAAATTAAAACAGTCAGATGTAGATAAATGTTGAATACACTCACGGACTCAGAAACCCTCCATGTTCATGGCACAGGAATAGTATATTAACAATCAAGAGCCAAGATAAAGAACATTAAAGCCTGCTGTGCATTTAGAAGTTCTGGTTTAATCGATTTCAAATTGTTTAAAGCTTTTGACAAAGCTTTGAATTTTGTACAATAAAGAAAAAAAGAAAATCCATTACAGAACATCATCAGCATGATGACACTAGGAACATCTTTTGGCAAGGAGGACAACATACCATGTAGTGCACCTTACCACATATCAAGTAAGAATATCACCATTAAAAACAAGAGCCAATGACTGAACATATACAGTCTCCACTATTATTGAAATACACCATGCTAAAATACGGTGTTCAACACGTGAGGCGAAAACCACTGTGACAAGCTCAAAAAATAATTTAACAGCACAGATTTCAATTGTAATAAGAAGACGGATTGTAAGTCACTAAGACAATAGATGACCAACTGTTACATTTACAGGCAACAAAATGAGAGGAATGATAGAAGCAGACCAATCTAAAGCATCTTTGACGCTCCCTTATCAAATAAGAAGAATAAGAAAAAAGAGTGATCTAAACAAGATCTGCACATTTTTTCATTATTTCCATTGTTAGAGAATTTTATTTATGACTAATTCTTCACCAACAATAACTGAATGCAGATTAAACCAATAACTCAAGTCACAAATAGTCAGTCCACAAGGTCAAAATAAGGAACCACAATGAAATCAACTCTTTTAAGGATACCACCGATTTAATGAATTGATGAGTCAGTAACATTCTTGGATAAACCCATCCACGAAATCCAATAATATAACCCAATCACCCAAATACAAGGAGCTTATGCTTGGGACGTGGGAAACATAAATCAAAGGCTTAAAATTGATTTCTTAGAGAAGAGGGAGGAAAAGAAAAGGTGGAAAGGGGATACTGCAATTGAATGCCGAGTCTAACCATAACACATATGCACATATTTCTCCCATTCCTGGATATAAGCAGGAGAGTATATTCATACAGCAATAAAAATTAAACATACAAAAAAGTGCTCATGCATTTATTTAACATCAAATTTACCAATATGAACTATAAAAGCACTAAAACAATATCAAATATTAGCTTGAGGAAGCAAGAATAGCACAAACACATTCTAATAGGCAGGAAAGAAGGGTTTTTACTAACTAAAGGTAAATATATTCCACCGCAACAAAAAAAAACATTCTACAATCCTTCCAAAAAAAAACACTGATCTAGTCTACACGAACTTCCATAAAATTCAAGTGACATCCATCACAAATCCAACCACAACTCATGGAAGAAGATGAAGTGAAGCAGCAACAAAAGCACAGTAGTCCACATAATTAAACCAAAGATTTCTGCATTGAGCAAATCACGACAACCATTTAAAGCATTTGTGCCCAAGAAGCTCTCATACACCTGAACCAAACACCCATCAGATCACAAACCAGTATTCAATGTCAAACATAAAAAACAAAAACATTGCTATATAAAGCAGAAAATAACAACTCAACAGAAGCAGTGGAAAGCCATGAAACAAATTCCACCATGTCTACAATCTGTTCATCAGTTAAAAGTTGGTAAATTCCAAGCGCATGGATAATAATTGGTTTCAAAAAACATTAATTCAAAGAGAACGATAACATTAAATACAAAATTTAAACTAAAAAGTTTCAAGGAACAAACAACCACCATTAAGAAACAGGCAAAATTAAAACCGTGAAAGGTGTTGCTGTAGAGCATTCTTCAACAAAAAGCCAAGCATGGAAAAAACGATAATTGATAAGCCTAATCTAATCTGTTATGAAACAGCAGCCACCGCAATTATTAAAAAGAACCGCTTGGATCAGCTTGGATTAAGAAGCAAATCAAGAAGCATTCCAAAATTTAATATTACAAGCTAAATTACAAAGGATGGGATATGGGTCCAATAATGCAAAGAAACAAGTCAATCCCCAAAAAAATAAAAAATAAAAAAAACAATTAGTGGACACAACCTCAATGAAAAGAAACCCAAAGAAGTCAATTAAAAAACCGATTAGCAACTAGGAGAAAACAAAATAGGAAAACTACAGCGTTTAGAATCAATGAAGTTTTTGTGAAAAGGCCTTAATAACACAGCACCAAGCACAATCAACACAAATGACATAAAGTTGTGTGACAAGAGAATTACCTCAACCATTGAAGAGAGAGGAACCTACACACAGCCCACATGCAAAACTTTTCAATTTCACCCCAAAGAAAGACAACAAACTACATAAAATAGCAAAAAACTGCAAGTTATCAAATTACCTCAGTAATATGGTGGCATGCCCTGATACATCCCTCCAGGTGGAACTCTAGGAGGCACTGAAGATGGCTGGTGCTGCTGAGACAACCCATACGGCCCACCATCCGGATATCCTCCGGTACCCATTCCAGCCGAACTTGGAGGCATCCTATACATTGAATTCCCTGCGTTGTTCAACCCACCAAACTCACCTGAATTCGGTCCTCCATACTGTGAAACCCCATATTGACCACCATAACTTCCGCCTGGACCACCATAACCTCCTCCAGGCAACGTGGAATTTAATCCATATCCATTACTACCCAATCCAGAAAACCCTCCATATGGTGGTAAATTGCCAGGAACACCGTACTGTCCAGGCATTGAAGACTGTGGTTGTGCCGGTGGCTGCTGAGATCCAGGCATTGAAGATCGTTGTTGAGACGGTGGCTGTGGCTGTGTACTGTCACCGACCACACCACCTTGAGACTTGACCTTCTTGTTATCAGCAGCCATTTTGCAAAGAATTTGATGTCCATCAAGATTCTTCACAGGGTCAGCAATTGCTGCCTTCGCACCCTCCTCAGTCTTGTATATAATAAAAGCAAAACCCTTAGATTTACCCGTGGCCTTATCAAACCCTAGGGGTCCCTCTTCAATCTCTCCATACGCCAAGAAAAACCCTAACAATCTCTCTGAAGGAATATCATACGGTACATTCCCAACATAAATCTTCCTCAACGAAACATCACCACTACCAGCCACCGAACTAGATTGCCCGGCAGAGGCCAGCTGAGTAACAGTCATCCTTCCGTCAATTTTCTTGCTTGGTTCTTTCAACGCAATTAGAGCACCATCCACGTGCTTATACGTAATAAACCCAAATCCCTTCGATTTCCCGGTGTTCTTGTCGAAAATTACAACGGCCTCCTCCAGCTCGCCATAAGAGGAAAACAGAGTACGGATAGTGTCGGTAGTGGTCTCAGAGGAAAGACCCCGGATGAAGAGCTTTCGGAGGGAGATGTCGCCGTCGGCTACGGTGCGAATGGAGTCGAGGACGTCAGAGTGGCGGATTGCGGCTGTTTGGAGGATTTCAAGAAGGTTTTCCTTAGTGAAAGGCTCGATTACCTTGCGGATGTCTTCTGGGGTTAGTGCGGTGGAGACGGCGGTGACGGTTGATGTAGGAGTTATTGCGGTGCCAATCTCATCGGCTTTGCGTTTCTTTGCAATATAGTCCATTACGGTCGAGTGCAGAGAGAAACAGAAGGGAGGCAGATAGGTTACAAGCCAAGGAAGAGGCTTTAGGGCACGTAATTTTATAGCCAAAATCCGAAATCTTGGGCTTCCTTTGGTTCGTATCACGAAACAGAACAATTAAATTTGAGTATAAAAATTTAGCCATATTTATTTATTTATTCATTTTATACGGTACTAATTTTATTGTTATTATTATTATTATTGTTATAAGACATACAACTTCGATTGTTATCATACTTACCTGTTACTTCGGTTTTAGTAACGTGTGAAATTTAAAAAATAATTTATTTCAAAAAATTTATTACATATTTTTATATTTATTTTTTATATGATTATTATTTTAATTTAATAATTTTTAGAGAATTAATATTAAATTAAAATAATAATAATTTATTATAATTTAAATAAATTTAATCATTTTTTAATGAATGTAAAATTTTAAATATAACAAGTATTTATAGAGCAGAAATAATATTAAATTTGATTGAAGAAAATTTTAATTAAGGAGCTAATCAAATATAGTCTGAATTTTCACCAATATAATAAATTAAAAAATTAAATACTTCTATTATATAACCCGTGTGATTATTTCGGCTCTTTGGACTCCGTGAGATAATGAATAAAAAAAATTTTAACTAAAGGCTAAAGCATTTGTATTGTAATATAGGAAGAATTAACAAAATCCAATATACACCTTCATGGGCTTTTGATGGGCTGGTTCAATTGATTAAGAGCCCGCCTCTTCTAATTTCTAATCATGAGACCATGTTTTAAAGGCCCATTTCCTTTTTCCTTTTCCTTTATTCTAACTGGGAAACCTATGTAGTCCTGTCTGAAACGTTGTGCCGTCTGTCTTTTACGAACAAATGCTGTCCTTTCAATAGACGCTGGACTATTCTCTTCATACCAAATTGTCGTATGTTTTTTATCAGCAGCCACTTGGAATTTCGTTACTCCACGAATTGTCGTTCTTTTCATTGCCTGTCGTCTCCCAAGAACATGTCGATTTTGAGTAGGCCACATTTCATTTTCTTTGAAGGAATTGGCCCAAATAACATGGAAGTTTCGGTACAACCATGGAGGTGTTTGTCCTCTTTAATCCATAGCATGTAAAGTTTTTTAGTCTGTTAAAAAAGAAATCAAACTTGTGTTTTCCCTTACAAGGAGAAATCAAACATTTTGATGAATCTTTTAAGAAGAAAAAAGAGAAATCATAGAAATTTTATTTATTGGTTATCATGTACAATTGTCGTAATAGGCTATGCTGCACAAGACATGCATTTTTCTCCTCCACAAATAACAACATTCAAAATAAAATTACAAGAAAAAAAAAATCAAAATTCTAAAAAGAAGCCTGAAAATTGCTGAATGTGTATAATTAAAGTCTTTAATAAGGCAAGCTTTTAGAACTTGTGCTAATAACCAAAGACTTAAGCTTTGAAGAAGACTCTGCTGAAGCATTAGCCCTCCTAGTTATCATTTCCATGTTCTTATATAAGCTTTGCTTTACCAAATTCTTCATCATCTTCTTTCCTTCTTGAGTCTCTCTTGGATTTACAGGTGACCCCATTGTTATCCTTCCTGTTTGAGGTCCAGAATGCGGACCCATTCTTGTTTGCCTTTCATCTTTAAACCATTGCAATAATTTTAATGCTCTCTTTTGAGCTAAAGCACTCCCCAATAATGCAACTTCAAGAAGTACAGGAACAATCCCAGATTTCGCCATTTTTTCCCGCTGAGCTGAGCTTTGATAAGCAAGAATCATCAAAATATAAGCTGCTAATTCTTGGCATTTGGGTTTATCTTCCCAAGTTAGCACCTCTATCAAGCCTTCTGGTACCAATGAATTGTCTTCCATCGCTTTCTTTCCCATTAAGGTCACAACTAAATGCCCTAATGTCGCAAGGGCTTTTTCTGATACTTCTTTCACCGATATTAAACTCAAAAGAGTTTGAATTACTCCATTGGAGATCAAAGGTCCTGCATTTTCCAATGCAGATGAAAGATTGTAGAAAGTACCTAAGCATAACTCTTTTGTTTCAACACTTGAGCTTGATTCAAGAATCCCAACTAGAAATGGTAGAATTTCTGATGAGGTAATATGGAAGTGGGTGTTTGCTAAAGATGACAGTGATAAAATCAATTCTGCAAAATCATGTCGTGCTGATTCTTCTTTAATCTCTGTGTTCTTGGGTAATTTTGAGAAAATTCCTGCGTCCACCATGATAGCTTTGTTCCTGAACAAAAATTAAATAAATTAAACAAAGCATTAATCAGAAAAGTTTAATGCATAATTGAATTAGACTAGTGAGACGGTAGTTGTTTCTTTAGGTATACCCATCAAATTATAAAACACTGTGCATACCAAATTATCAGAGAAAGTCAATGAGATTCGAAAATTTAGATCTGTGTTGAAAGGTGAAGGTCAAAGCAAGGGATTTATTTATTGTTTTAGAGATCATAGGAATCTGATTAGTTATATTAAATCTTATTAATTTATATCTCTTTAAAGACAACAATGTCTGCTTCATTAACATTACTGTCCCTTCTAAGCTTCCCATCACCATAGAATTTAGTGTAAAGTAATTAAGCACTATATGTTTGCTTCAGATTTCCTGATGTAAGATGGAGAATAAATTTTCTTAACGAAAGAAACAATCATGAAATGCCAAATATAGATTCCTGATGAAGAAAGTACAAGCCCCACTTGGAGAAAAATAGCCATTCAACAGCACAACCTTCAGAAATGGAAAGGATAATACTATGCAATAAATAAAACTTTTCTGCAATAAAATAACAGAGTTGATGGTGAAGGACTAAAAAGGCAAATATAGCAGGGAAAAAAAAACTCAATAATCCAATAAAAGCCTAGTGTCCAGAGATAAAGACATATGACCTTTAGCAACTAGGGTCCCCTAGTAATTAAGGAACCTTTTGCATATGATTGAGCATTAGTTTCATAATGAAAGCAGGAATAGTTATACGGAATCTGGGTCCAGCCTCCATAATCTTGGAAGAGCAACCCTGCCCCTCTTTTATTCCCAATTCAAATAGTGCCAATGCCCGAAAAGGGCTCCACTCAAATCAAATTCTTAATGTTTCCCAATTGAAGATTGGAAATTCAAGATTAGACGATTGTATTTTTTATATTTAATTTTCTAAAAATTTTGATTCTGAAATCTTGAAAATTTAATATGGCTAGCTACCTACTTCTTATTGACCTGAAAGCAACTTGGTCATAAAAAAATTTGATTATGCCTGTATATGGTCCCTCTTATCACCCCACCGTAGACCAAAAACACCAAACTCCTAAATTTCAAACTTGGTTTAAGACAATTTAAACTCCTGAATTAGGAAACTAAATGAGTTAATTAAAAATCACTTTCAAGAATATCCTGTGATAAGTCTTGTCAAGAGCTATAATGAATAAAAATAAATAAATAAATAAATAAACTTACCTGTAAGTTCCATTAGCAAGTTCAATCAAGGCCTTGACGGCCAATCGCCGGCGGCCAACGACATCCGATGAAACGAAGTCTACTAGACCCGGAATAACACCGAGCTCAGCCATTAACTTCCTTATCTTGACGTCTTCTTTAGCTAATCTTGCAATTTCCATAGCAGCCATCTCCTTCTCTTCCCAAGTTCCAAAGTGAAATCTCTTTACTGATCTTTGTAAAACCAAAGAATCATCTTGATCAGTTTCTCCATCCATAGCTACTACTTGTACTTGTTCTTTATCACTATTATCGACCAAAACTACTTTGGACGAAGTCGTTCTTTGCTTATTATTATTACTACTATTCTTTTCTGCAGCTTTAGATTGCAAGAACCGTTTAATACGAGTAAAGAATTTAAGTTTTGTGTAAGAGAACAAACAAATAGAAGACGAAGAAGAAGAAGAAGAAGGAGCAGACATGATTGGTTTTTGTGTTTGGGACATAAAATAAATAAAGACAATCAAGAAATCGTTTTTGGTTTAGTCTTTGTTTCCCGGAAAAAGCTGGTAAAAATCTTGACTTCTGAGCTTTGAGAGCGAGAGAGAAGAATATATATGGAGCAGTGAAACCAGAGAAGAAAGAGAATTCAGAGACCGTGTGTGAGCAAAAATTACAGAGAAGATAGCACATGCAAAGGAACAGTGATGTCTCTTTATAATGCCTCATCTGTGAATTAGATAATTGGTAATTAAGTCATAAGAGGCCTCTTAATTAATTTTTTGTATTCACATATGCCTGCAGAGCACATGTTTTAAGGGCTTTTAGTCACTAAGATATGTCATTAGACAAAGGGATTAGTACTTTATTAGTCTAATAAGGCTACAGTTTAAGGTTTAAGTGGGATATTAAGATTTTGTTTCTTACAATTCCATATAATAAAGGAAGTTTCGTAGTGGAAGCTCAATCCGACGGCTCTGTTAACTCTTTTTTTTTTGGCGATTACTGATTATTCTTGATTTTGTTAATGTAATTTATAAATTATTCTTGATTTTGTTACTATAATTTAAAATAATTAATTACTTCTTTAAATCCGTATAAAAGTATTAAAAATCTATATTTTGAAATAAGTGGAATATAATGTAAACAAGGGATTAATTAAGTTGGGATTATAGAGTTAATTAAATTAAAGGATCATATAAATCTTGATTTTATGAGGTTATAGCATGATGCATGTGGGTTTCAGGAAGCATCAGCCTAGATGCTCTCGAAAAACAGAACCACCTAGTTATGGCTCAGTCACACGTGCCATCCTCCACTGAAATTGGGTTGCTAACCCTATCAATTTTAATTCTTATTTTTGAGAGGAAAATCTAAATCTGAACCAGTGTGTGATATTCTCACATGGATAGAATGATTGGCTAATTTTCTATGAGAAGGTAGAAACTAAAAATTTTATAGAATTACTTTGTTTTATGAATCAAAAGAAATAAAGTAATTAATTTGTGTTAATAAATCTTGGAAATTTTTTAAATTAAATGCAGTAACATGAAATTGCCAGCTTATATATGATGTGTCCTCTAGATTTGGGCATGCACGAAAGGGAACCAACCAACACGTATAATTTTTCTGTCTAGGGAGACAATACTGTGGCAATTTCTGCCTCTATTAATTAATTCATTCTAATTATAATATATTTGGGTATTAGGTTTTACATTTGCTAAATTAGCTAGACTAAGAGAACTTGCCATCGAGGTAGATACCGTGACATAAAGTTTTGTGTTTTTTCATAATAAACATAACGATATCTATCGAAATTGATCTATACAGTATTTTGTATTCCCTAAATAAAAGTAAGAAAAGAAATCGTAACTTTATGAAATTGATCTAAACAAGTCGACATGTGGGTTTGACCAAGAACGAAGGACGTAAATCTGGTGTAGAAAGATGATTAGATGAGTAACTTAAACTTCTGGGGATGTCTTCTTATTAAGAGTCAAGAATGTACTCAGCAGAAAGGTTTATTTTAGTGCACCAAAATTGACCTCTCTCTCTCTTCTCTTGTAAGGAAATTTTTGGTGGGTTTGCATTATTGGAGGTGTGATGGTGTGGCATATTTCCATTCCACGTCGGATTCCACTAGGATTTTTACTTTATCCCCTAGTCACGGGGTGGCTCACGAGTCGAACAGGTTCGGAGTATATGGTTTTTGTGGTTGATGGAATTCGGCTAGTGTTTAACTCCCTAATAATAAGAAATGGGTGCACATATGAGGTGTGCCACAAATTTTATCTCTTTGCCTTGAGTGGTTAATGGGATTTTTATTTTTATTTTTATGGAAGGATTGGTTATTTTAAGAAAGAGATAAAACTCCACCTCATTTCAAAAATATAAATTAATAATTTTTTAACAATTGATGTACTTTTTTTTCTTTTATGAAAAAAAGTTTTTATAAGATTTACTATTATTTCAAAATAACGATCAAAATCTTTGGGTACTCAGGTTCTCCATTTTTTTTTCTTTTTTTTTTTGCTTTTTATTAGTTTCTTTTTCCTGATTTATGTATGACATTAATGAAATTGCATCATATATGTTAGTTTTGTTTTTTGAGCTTTGATCTCCTCTCTATATTCAAATAATAATAATAATAATAATAATAAGTTTCTTTGGCCAAACTCCTCTGTAAATCATTCCATTTAAAATATAATTGGGAGGACAATTTTTTAAAGTATGAACTCTTAAAAGCGTGGGGTTTTTTTTAAAAAAACCCTATTATCAAATCAAAATCTTGCATTGCCTATGACAACTACACACATGGCACAAAACCCTATTATCAAAATCCCATGTGGTGCCACATGGCATGCCTCCATGACCAAACAACACGTGAAAAAAAAAATATCAAAATGGGCACTCCACTAATTAATTAAGTAATGCACATAAATAGAAAGAGATTGTAAGTAAGTGATCAGATCAGATGAGGGCTAATGTCCACGAACAACACTAGCATTACCCAAATCCTTAAATCTAATTTTTATTGGATGATTATATCATCCACAGAAGCTACCATTGGCTACGTGGCATTCTAAAAGTGCAAAAGCCCCACTAATCAGTTAGGGCTACACCTTTTATTGCAGGACTTAAAGGTGGCATGACGATGACGATAGAATTGTTGGGTTTTTCTATGTTGTCTGCTCAAACCCTCAAACCAGATGCTTCTCCTCATTTTCTGAGTTAATTTTAAGGTTGACTTCAGCTTTTCAAAGTTTAGATTTAACATGCAGAAATAGTTTTTGAGGTTTAGCTAGGCTGCCAACTTATCGCCTAATAATAGTGGAATTAGCATATCTATTTGTTGCCTAACAAATTTAGGAAGGCTAGTGCCTTCAGATTGCAGTTCAGTTACGTTGCCTTTAATTTCTTGTTAGGTTTTTGAGCATTTACATCTAGTCCTGCACAAAATTCAACAACTAAGAATGGGCAGATTTCCATATTGTCTAATTTCATTAGTTTGCTAATTTGACAAGTGAATATGTTTTATTTTTATTTTTATTTTTTTTTGTGAATCTTTTTTTATTATAAGATGAATATATATTTTGCTTTTAATTAAATAAAAATATATAATTTTTTTTTCATTTATAAATATGTTAATCATATATGCAAATATGATATAGTGTTGTTTTTCTTTTGTAATTGACTGAGTAATGATGCGGTTTTCGTTTACGCAGACTTTGTCAAATTTCAACAGAATCTGCAAACTCCTTTGTATTTGATGATAGCACTCTCCAATTTTATATTACGGTTCAAATTCAAAAGCTGAATAAGAAAAACGCACTGGACTTTGCTCTTCTTTCTTGGCTTATCATCATCAATCTTCAACGACTTCAGTAGTAGATTTCCAGTCTTCCACCTGACACATGAGTCTCACAAGTCAACCCAAAAAAAAAAAAAAAAGTTTAAGTGAAAAAGCAAATGCACCAGCCGGGAATCGAACCCGGGTCTGTACCGTGGCAGGGTACTATTCTACCACTAGACCACTGGTGCTTTGATGTTTGGACAAGCTAATATAAAAATAAGAAATAATATGTAAGCTTTAACAACAGTTAGAAGTCCGACGTCCAGACATTCAACCTGAACAGATTTTAAAATTTTTGGTGTTCCAACTTGCAAACGTAATTAGCTATTTTTGGTTTTCATTAGGCCACTGCTAGTACAATACGATAATCCATATCCATTTGAATCAGGAATCCAGGTCCAGAATTCATCATTATTCTTTTTCTACGGCGCCTTGTGCCTTCACCAACTAAACCCACAAGCTGCCGAGTTCTCAGGAATCATATTCCCTTTAAACTGAAGCAACTGATGTTCTTAGGTGCTATATGGCAAGAAATAAATAGCCTCTCGTCAGTATGGCAATAAGGCTAACGAGTAAAAGTAATAGTGCTAAAGTTGAAAGAACCTTGTATTTTTCATGATTATGGTGATGTTATGCATGTGTTTGAACAAATCAAAGTTGATGAACTGACTTTGATGTATAATATACAATTAACAATGTGCTACTAAGAGTAATTAGGAAACTAAACAGGAGTTTATAATTCAATACAATCATCATCATCATCCGTCTCGTTATCCCAGTCCAGTTTAAAAGCGCTAGCTGACTTCATCAACTCTGTGAGTCCAGTGATATCCTCCAGATAGGTAGGATGATTAATTGCTTGGAGCAGGAAGTCCATTCCATTTTTACGATATTCCGATACCACCTGAGAATTACATTTGATCAGCACAAAAAACGAAAAAAAAAAAAAAAAAAGGCAAACTAGAAAGAGAACTAAAATACGAGTAAAGATACATTCATCATGCAGAAGCCGCTCTGCTTAACACAAAAATTAACAAATACAATGGAAGACAAGAGAAATATGCAAACATCAGTATAAAGTGTCAAACATGGAAGAGTTAGAAAATAAATTTTCGTCATTGCCATAAGCATTAAGTATCAACAAATCAATTATCAATACTAGCTCCTGTGAACCTTAATTTCTGAATTTATAGTCACAGTTAATTGTACAAGTTTTATGCTTCTGACTACATATGTAGACATCTGCTTAAGACATCAAACTTCAGAACCAAATGTATCATTAGCAGCAAAATCAAACATAAAGTTCCACAAGTCTAGGGATTCGCATCAAAGGCATTTCTATCGTGGTCTAAAGCAGGCAAGTGAATGTAACTGCAAAATTCTTATATCCATGAAAACTTACAGTGCTGCAGCAAGCAGTACAACTATTAGAAGCATGGCCTACAAGTGTCATCTGGGAAAACTGATGGAGAGAACCCCGAATCTGATGTGGTAAAATACCAAGAGGTTGCTCAATGTTTTCACTGTTAATGGAGTTTGCAATCTCACCTTCTGCAAATATCCTGTATAAAGATGGGAACCACAAAATGAAGTCAAATAAGAACTTGTGAACTCTTCACCACCACAACCAAAAATTTCCAGTGGCATTTGATCTATGAATTTACCCATTAGGATGATGCAGGATGTTGACAAAAAGTTCAACTGCAAAAGATGAAGCAATAGGAGCAAGCCCTGGACGTGTAACAGTGCATTGCTGGTCCAAAGTGCGATTGGCAGTTGACTGCACACAGAGTACATGAATTATTGCCAAACTTGATGAACACAGAGCGGCTAAAATATCAAATTCATTGCATTCTAGTAAATTACATCCGTCGGTGCAACCACATCATTGCAGAAGTAACAGCCCAATCTATGCCTTTCTCCATCAGGCACAACAAGGTTGTCCATAGCTTCAGTTTTCAAGTCGTGAACTGACCTAAGCGGACCAGGTCCATGCCGCATAACAAGGAAGCTATCAAATCCCAGAGCTGCAGTTATAGCAATCTGTAGAAAGATAAATGAAAAAAAAAAAAAAATAGCATAACATTGTCCAAGCTTGACGAAAGAAAACAGTGCCAAACTTCGCGAGAATGGAATGACATCAACATATTAGAAATTATATTAAGTGTGACCTTATTAGCATTTGCACAGAGGAGAGAAGGAAGCCATCGACTTTCTCTTGTATCAGTCAACAAAAATACTGCATCATGAGAATCAACCAATTCATGCAAATGTCTACAATCTTCAAGCACACTCTCCTCTTCTTGACTGCTAACTGGATGTCCAGGCATTGGTATACCCATCACAACACCTTCTGCTTCCTGAGAAATGAATTATAGAAGAGATGGACATAGGAGAATTTCAACATTTGTTTTGTTATTTTTTTTATGTGAATCATGTGTACTAAATTTTAGCAGCTAAATCAATTACCACAGCAGGAAATATTCGTTTGAGGCTTTTAACAGCTGCCATGGCCTTAAAATCACCTCCATTTAGACAGTCGTCCAATGTATACAGCGACTGCCTTAAGGGGTTAGACATTGCCACCCTTCCCTTGTCAAGTAATGTAATTTTCCGGACGCCCCAAGACTGCAATGTACAAAAATCTTTCAGAATCTAAGACATGTGATACAAAGTCATTGATGTAATCCTTTAAACACTTACCATAAGCATGCGGGCAACCTGGCATCCAAGTGTACCAGCCCCCAGTAGAAGACACTTAATAGAAGATAAATTATCCAAGTTAAGGGAAGGTAAAGCACGCCACCTCATTAGTTTTAAATTCAAATCTGCTGCAGATATGGCCAACCTGTAAAAAAAATATCTCATTAAGCTAAGATAAAATGAAATGATACAGTTGTGGAGTAATGAATGTCTTTGCGAACAAGGTACCTTGTTGGATCCATGGATTTAGCAAGGTTAATAACCCTGGGTCCACCTTTGATAGGCTCCCATCCTACTGCATTAGGTACAGACTGCAGACCTGGAGAGATACTGTTAAAATGCTAGAAATCCAGTATGGAAAGAAAGACTAAAGCTGTTGGAAGTCAAAACCAGCAATCAGAATAGAGCTGTTACCCAATTTCTGCCGCTCTACCTTGTAGAACTCTGATTGAGGCTTCACCAACAAGGGATAGCCCCAGATCTGGAAAACCACGATTCTCTCTATAGCATAAGAAGCGGACAGTTTTGAGCTTCCATCTTGAAGAAATCAGTGCTAGAAAGTTGCGCAAAGGCCAACCAGGATTACTAGGAAGATGGCAAGGGTCATAAAAACCAAATAGCACCTGATAGTAACAAGCATAGTAGCTTTAAGAAAAAGGCATTTGTAACTGTACGTTTTGCTAATTATCCCATAAGTCTATCATACTAAATTTTTAAGGATTGCCCATCTATTGGCACAAACATTCCACTTTCCAAATAACGTGAAGATTTATGAAGACGTACCTTTTGCCCATCACGTTGGCAAGCTTCCCAGTCCTTCAGATGCCTAATAGTAGCATGTGAATCAGAAGCAATACAGACCAGGAAAAATGGCACACCTACAGCAGGTTTTTCAGATTAAGGAATTTAGATTTTCCAATAAAAACAAGGAAGAATGGAGATAGATCATAAGTAAACTGAAATCATAGCAATAAATTTACCAGCAGTTAAGCTTGAGTTACGCCATTCATTACAAGCTGCTGACACAGATTCTGCCTGCACATTTAAAACAATATACTAACATTGATAAAGCAACAGCCATGTAGGAATCTACAAAAGTTGCAACAAACAGTATAATTCAATCACCTCTTCAAAGGTAAACCATTGCGACGCAGGCTTCAAGTCAACAACTGTTGCAGGAGGATCAAGCACAAGAGCAGGGAAAGCAAACCAGTAACGAAAGTTCCAATTTTTCAGGTCTGCAAATGAAATAAGAAGGAACCTTGACAGTACTGCACTGTCCTCAACAGCTTTTCCAGAGCCAATGTCTTCCCAAATCTAAATTATCCACAAAAGATTAACTAACTTCTCAGTGTTTCTATCAACACCAATCAAAACCACATATTTTCTACTAACATTCACAACTTTAATAAATTGGGATCAATTATCTCAAAAGAAACACCTTCTTGGCTTCCTCCTTAAGCAAGATTTTTCTATCCAGGGCGCGGTAGGCCTCCAATGTATTAGTGTTGTAAAGAATGCCAGGAACAGAGCATCTATTCCTGTTACCGCCAGAGACTGCTGGGACAGAAGATTGCGCACTTTCATCACTAGGCAAGGATTCCGCAAGAAGAGTCAAGTGATTCGATACCTGAGAATGCGAACAAGGCGCATAGAAGCCTGCAAGGGCTCATAACAAAATTTAAAAAAAAAAAAAAATGCTATCATGATTCATTGTTCTGAATTAGATCATCAGATGCAAAATCCACTGGATATCAAGTCAATATTGAGGGCTCATGTTCAATATTGACAGTGAATAAATAAATAATTAAATGATCTCACAAACGCAAAATTATGCAGATATTAGAAGGCGTACCGGTGATGGCAACAGGAGAATCGTCAATTCCAAACTTGTTGAGCTTCAAGGAAGACAACCTGTGCCAGAAACCCTCATCGACGAGGCTCTGAAACGGCGCGAATTGGAGAATGGATCTTTCAGTCCCTTCTTGTTTAGCCATTGTTAGCTCCGATTGATGGATTGAATTTGCAGCTTATTGTTGTTCTCCGTCGTCGTCACGCAAGATACAACCTTAACTAATGGCTATTTAATTGTTTATTATTATTTGGCAATGTCTTCTTCTTCTGCTCAGAAGAATTAAGATCGGTAACTTGTTTACGGTAAAGGAGTTCTTGTTTAACTTCAGTTTAGTTTGGATTATCTGCGACTAGAGATTCCCTGCACCGATGTACCTGCTTTGGTGTCTGGATCCTCTGCATATGAGCTTTTTCTGCTCTGGTTGAAATCAGGTCTAATAACTCGCCATGTCAGCAAAACATTGGATTTTCAGTTCACGATAATCATTTAGTTATTCAGGCTTAGTCCAGAATCAGCAATTTTGGGCCAGTTTCGAGATTACTTTTCTCGGGCCAATTGGATTTGGTCAAGAACAGCCCATGGCAATTGCCATGTTACAATTCTTTTAATAAATAATTTTATCCATTCTTTAAAAAAAAAAAAAAAAATCCAATCACAATAATTTTCGATGATAGAGTTTTTTCATTTAAGAGCTAAATCCATAAATGAAGAAGAAAAGAGGACTAGCCAAATTAAACAAAATCATGGGAAGTTAGATTATCAAGTCATATATAGAAATAATTAATTTTTAAAAATAAAAAAAATTAAAAATTAAAAAAATAATAATAATAATTGGCAAGGTAAGAATAGAGAAAACCAAGTCGTGTTGATTGAGATCATGTTGAGGACTTTTTCTATCAGATAGACAACATCTTATTTTATATTATTTCACATAAGACATTGTTTTACAACAACAAAGATGACGCCACCGATATTAATACTTCAGATAGCAACAGCTTTTGTCACATAATTTCTACACATAATCTGTTTATACAAACTAATCAAAAACACCATATATGATTATGCACATCACTATCAACAGCAACAACTAAGATTTTGGCTCTCAAGAACTCAAGCTGGAGGCATCAAAGAAAGTCACCCTCCTCCTCTTGTTCGGAAGTGTTGTTCTTGGTGAGTATTCAGGTGAAATAGATCCTTTCTCCAATACAGAATTCAAGGCCTGGTGGATAGAATTTACAAGAATCTGTTGTGTTTCAGTATCATCAGTGACATTCTTCTTTCTCTTTCTGTAGCTGGTTAGAAAAAGCACATTCTTTAACTGGCCTCCTAAGGTTGATATTTCTACATCCACCATTTTCAATTGAAGAGCATTGACTGCTTGTTTTATGTCATACATAAGCTCAGGTCGATAATCGCAACATATGGATGCTTTGAAACACAAAGTTCCATCTTCTGCTCCATTGTCAAAGGTTTCAACCTTCACTTCATCATCATCCATTGGAATAAGAAGGCCTTTACTGGCGTCTATTGCTTTCTTCTTCAGTTCTTTCACTTGTCAAAGCTAATACTTCCTCCTACCCTGTTATGATTTTCATGCAGTCTAGCAAAATCAACTCAGATTTAATCCTACGCCTTATTCTTAATACAATAAATTGGTATCCGATCTTTAGGTCTTAAACTTTTGCAGATTCTCAGCAGCCAGACCACGTTTATTACAAACATCTTCGAGAATTTGTTAAAAAGAAAAGAAAAACATATGAATGAATAGACATGTTATATCAGCAATCAAACAGGTAAGATAAATTGGTAACACAGAGAAATTGTATTAAGTATTAACCTTTTTCTGTGCAGGGCACAAGACCGCGAAGAGTAGCAAGATGGGCGTTGATTCTCTCTCTTCTCCTCCTCTCTGCCTCGCTATGGCTCTTCAGAGCTGCCAGAGCCTTGGCCTCAGAAGGTACTTTTTTCCCGACTCTCGTCACCGGTGCCTTTACAAGTTCTCCCTTCTCATTATCCAACACTAGGGCCTGCGACACCATCGATCCATCTCGCAAAACCCCATTAAAACCTTGTAAACGGAAGGAAAATGGGTCCAAAGTGTTAAAATAACCGATCCCAGACGAAGAATTGGCGTTATAATTGCAGTAAGAAACCATTGAATGAAAGAAGAAAAACAGAATAGCCTAAAAATGTTGGCCTCTTATGTTTTATGAGCGAAAAGCGGAGCAGATTAGGCCTGGAGGACGAGTGGCAGGGGCGAACCGGAAAGAGAGCTTTTGGAGAGGGAAACTTGGTTGTTTAACAGGTTTGTTAGTGATTCTTGTATCTTTGATCATAACTTCCATAGCGCAAAAGGGATAGGTTTTAGGTTTAAGAGACATATGGAGACAAGTTAGTGAGAAAACATCCACATTTTCTTCTTGATAGTATTGAAGACCATTATTTCTTTGATATGTGTGAGATTCTTTGAAGAGTGTATCTTTAGTTTAAAGAAATGCAGAGTCTTTGAAACTGTGAATATTGTTTCGTGGAATGTCGATGAATCTTGAAGAAGAAAGAGACAAAAGCTCAAAGAAAATGGGATTGACAAGAGAGCTTGGAAAGAGGTTTCTCTTCTTTAGCGGCTTAGCAAGTGTTTGAAAGTTCAAAGCTGAGAATACGAGAACTAACCATTCGCTTCAAAAGAAAATGATAAAATCGAAACAGGCATTTAATAAGTCTATTTCGATGAAATTGCACAAAACATCAAGTTTGGTGGGGTTTGTCTATTTTGCAATTGGATGAGTCATGCAATGCCACTTATGAAAGACAACACAACAAAAATGTGATTACATACTTGTCTGTAGTAGCATTTTATGTACATCTTGTCTAAATATTTCATTATCAAATTCGTAAAAATTTTTATAATTTAAAAGTTTCAAAAAACATGCTCCTTCAAATCAGGCATTTAATAAGTCTATTTCGGTGAAATTGCACAAAACATCAAGTTTGGTGGGGTTTGTCTATTTTGCAATTGGATGAGTCATGCAATGCCACTTATGAAAGACAACACAACAAAAATGTGATTACATACTTGTCTTTAGTAGCATTTTATGTACATCTTGTCTGAATATTTCATTATCAAATTCGTAAAAATTTTTATAATTTAAAAGTTTCAAATAGCTAATAGTAATAACTATTAAAATAATTAATTTTGTTAAACACAATTTAACACCAAAGATAAAACATCACCAAACAAACCCGTAAATTTAAAATTTTGAAATTTTAAAATACACATGCAAACTAAAAAAAAAAGGGTTGTAAACATTTTTTACATTATGAAATCAAATTTCATACGAGCACATACCAACATACGGCATCACGAACTACAAAAGATGATTAAACTCCATATTGTATGAAATATTTTCAAGAGAAAAATCAAAATCTTCAAAGAATGGAGACTCCTTCAACTGATGCAGTCATCAAAACCAAAATGTTTCCACATATCTACTGTCATTAGAGATGTATAGATTACTTCTCCATGCAGGCAGTGAAATTTTTTCTTTTTAAAAATAATATTATTACAACATAAATTTTTTTATTCAAAATAATGTCTAAACCAATCTGTTTTAGAACATTTTGATTAATTTTTTATAAACTAATTTATTTTGTTTTTTATTAAATGATTTTATGAGTTAATTTATGTGCTTTTCAAAAATTAATAATTTAATATTTCATGAGTTAATTTTTTTTTCTTTGCCCCCTAAAATTTTTAGTTTTGGTTCCCCTTAATTTATGATATTTTCCTTTTATTTTTTTTCCTTTTCATATTAATTTGACCCACTAAATTTTATTTTTTTACTCTGCTAACTCAATGATTATTTTTCTTTTTTATTTTTTTCATCTGTAGACCTTCAAATTTCTATGTATTTAAAATAATTATCTTGAAAATTATTTTTATTATCTAGGGTCAATTTTGTGTTAATGAATTGTATATTGAGTTTCTAGAGGGAGGCCAAAGGATCAAAATATTTGGAAGAAGCAAAGGGTTGCTCTCAACAACTTCTCCATTGACATCTGGATTTCAACTATTAATTAAACAATAAAACCGGAAATTTCTCTTTTTATTTTTATTTTTTGTTTTTACAAAATTTCTAATTATTTTTAATGCTAGACCTTGTTTTAGGAGGCTAATGGGTCCTGCCTTTGTCATGATGTGCCTTTGTCGTGATGTACCTTTGATGTGGACATTGTTGTCCTACATAGTGGCATGTTCATTGGTATTAAAAAAAAATAAAGTGAAAATTAGTTTTATTATTATTATTATTAATTAAGGTGCTTGTCTAATGTCTAGATTCAACTTATTTGAGATAAGAGTAAATTAAATTATGACTTGGTAGCTTGGTCATATGTCACCTAATCCTTCTTAAACTCCAATCCTCCTACCATATGTTAGATAATTTCAAAAATAATTATTAATAAACATGTTAATTCTTTTTTTTTTTTTAATATCATAAGATTACAATTATTATACTTTTGATATTCTCCTTTTTCTAAAATATGTTACTATTGTGTATCCCAAAATAGAAATTCAGTATTAATTAAATTTAATAATATGTTATAGATGTTGTTTATTATTTATAGGTCAATGAACATAGCATCCTCTTATGGGCCACTTTGGAATATGACATACTCTTCTAAAAAAATATTTAATTTTGATAAATATATAAATTGATAAAAAAAAATTATCTGTGTTACTTAATAAAAAAAAAATACACTTTAATATTGTATTTTCAGCCTCATGGAATTTGTCAACCTGTAATCAACTATGCATATTAAAATTAAAATGCTGCTATCATTTATTTATTTATAAATAAATGTCACTTTCTTTCATTTCTTAAAATTTATACTTGGCTGGACTTGCATCCACAATAGATGGTGTACAAAAATTTATTTTCTCTCAATCATAAATAAACTTAACCGGACCATATGGATTTTATATTATGACTAATGACTTGTTAATTGTCTAAATAATTAGAGTCAACTTTAATTATTTCTTATAATCTAAAGAAAATAAACAATAAATTTTCGACAACACAGCATTAAAATTAGTATTCCAGTAATAACGTAATCACTGATCAGATTGGTTAGTGTAACGAATATGAAAACAACGTTTGCATCATCTTCTAATATTGTGATTTTCTTTTTTTGGGTGAGCTTCTACAAAACATGCTAATTATTGAAGTATTTCAAAATCCAAAGTCAAACCCTAATCGATTTTAATATTTTTCCTTATAATTTAGAGTTTCTTTGTCAAATAAGAATATATTACCAGAATAAGTAAAAATATTTCCTATAAAATATTTTATTTGAGGATGAATTATAACAAATGGAATTGTATATTCTAGTTTTTTATTTATTTATTTATTTAGAAGTAGATAAAGCAATATAAACAAGTAAGGTTAGTAAATGTTTTTTCTTTTTATCAATTACCAGTTAATCTAGTGAGATGAAGATGCTGGATCTCTTAAGTAATGTTCAGGATCGCCCCCATAATGAGTCTATGTAAAATCGGAATCCATATCAGTCGGCTTTACTAAATACCGGGTAGTTTAACAAAAAAATACTTTTTCTTTTTAATTTTTATATCGATTCTATTATGCCTTAAGTAACAGTTTCATCATATATATATATATATATATATATATATATATTGGACTGATGTAATCTTTCCAAGAAACCAAAAGTCAGCAGCCAGGTGAATTTGCATAATCTTTTGCTTTTTTTTTCTTGGTTCCATGTTATATTGTTTATGTATGGAGTCTCTTACTGTGTTGCTGATAATTCTGTTTTTTTTTTAGTTGGAGAATAAAAGTGGGATTGGGAAGTAGTTTTCTTTTCTTTTCTTCTTCTTCTTCTTCTTTGCTCCATCTCCAGCATAAATAGAAAAGGGAAAGTTATATTACGATATTTGTAGTTTGTCTTTATAGTTTGCTTTCATCAGAATAAAAAATCTTTCAGTCCAATTTTTACATCTTTCCTAATAAATACTTTATGAAACGATGAAAATGCTCCTTTTATTTTTAAAAACACATTGACAGATTAATTATATTTTTCAAACCATGGAGACTGCACTATAATTTTTCTTATACAATATTTTAGTATTTCTCCTTTGACCTCTGTGTTTTATTGTTGACTTAACAACAGAAAATATGCAAAAATTGAATAGAAGGATTTGATAGGGTAAAAGAGAATATAAAGAGAAACTAATATATTTTAAAAAAGATAAAAACAGACTAATTATATTTGGCAAAACACAAAAATCATACTGTAATTTTTTTAATAAAAAATAATTGTGGAGCGCATATTATATTTCGCTCACTTTGTCTCCCAAATCAAATAAAAGAAGAGAGTTTTTCAAAAAAGAAAAAAAAAAAGAAAGAAAGAAAGAAAGAAAGAAAAAGAAAAGAAGAACAAAAGTGAAAGAAAATCCTTCCATTTTACTCTCTTCTCTTTTCCAAACATAGAAAATAAGAGGCCCAGGCCTACAGAGGGCAAATCTTTACTAACCTCCCTAAACTTGAATTTATTTGAAGATTTAAATCTCATATTTCTTAATGTTTATTTAAAGAAAAAAAAAAAAACGAGAGAAAATGAATACCCATTCCTTTTAAATTTACATACAGCAAAATGAAGTTCCATTACTTTTAAATTTACTTGCTAAAAAAAAAATAAATTTCATAATTTTGATTGGTTTTTTTTATTAATTATAATTTTGATGTAATTTGTTATTTAAATTCACTCATATGATCATTAAATGCATGTGAAATGGATGCAATGGATTAACTCATTATCTAAAATGCTAAAAATTTTCAATTTTACTTATAAAACAGTGAAAATTTTCAATTTTGCTCCTCACACTAAAAAAAAAGGATTAACTTATGAATTCAATTACATACTCTAATATTAAATAAAATGATAAATATTTTTCTATAAATAAGTAATTGCTCAATTAGGAATAACTTTAATCTATATAGTCAATGTCTAATTTATCTTCGATCAATTGGAAATTTTTATAAACTAATATTTTATTATAATTATTAAATAAAATTTTAAAATAAAAATTAATAAAAAAATATATAAAAAGTTAAATTACTAATATAATAATGAGTATAAATAAGGTGTAACATAGGTTTGTAAAAATCTAGTCTTCAATAAAAATACTACATCCCCCAAATTTTTTTTAGGGAAGTATCCTCAACTACCAAAATGTAGACAATTAAAACGAGGTAGCCGACGCCGTTTCACGCACATATACTTCCACGTGGCTAAATGTCTAAATCTAACAAACTCCCACCCTTTTTAACTCTCATTTGCCATCTCTGCTGCCTCGCTTCTCTTCAGCAGCACACGCACTCCTCTCAGACTCTCAATAATGGCCGCCGCCGCCGTCGCATTCGCCACCAAGTCAGCACTCTCTAGACCATCAATATCACCACCATCATCATCACTTAAGCCCAACGCCTCAAGATCCACGGTAGGATTTATATCATCGTCTTCACCGACTTTAAAACCTTTGGTTTCTCGTGTTCACACCAAACAAAATGTCCCATCAAGTGGAAGATCGTCGCTCTCGGTTAGAATGGTTTCCGCTCCTTCCATCACTCCTATGACGTCGCTTGATTTCGAGACCTCCGTGTTCAAGAAAGAGAAAATAACTCTTGCTGGCCACGACGAGGTATGTAGCAAACCTCAAGTTCCAATCAGTATTTTAGATTTGTAAATACATTTGTAAATACGTAGAAAGGAAGCTCGTGCCTGAAATTTGAGGAAGTTTTTGATGGTTTTATTTGTTCATTTAAATTTATCTGGTGATTCATTTCCTTGTTGCTTTGCAGTATATTGTTAGAGGAGGGAGAGACTTGTTTCCCTTGTTGCCTGATGCTTTCAAGGGGATTAAGCAGATTGGAGTTATTGGCTGGGGATCCCAGGTTTAGAACTCTAAAATACTGTTCGTAGTTTAATTTTCAAATGGATTATTTTAGTGGATTACTTTTATCGAACTTATTATTGTGCACTCGAATGATTTCGTTTTGTGACACTTTGTTGAAAATGGATAGAGATTATAGCTAAGAGTTTCCTTATTTTTGGGTTTTGACCTTATTATTGTTTTTGTTGTAACCTTCTCTTGCTTATCTGATTTGTGTTACTTGATAGGGGCCAGCCCAAGCACAGAATTTGAGGGATTCTCTTGCTGATGCAAACTCTGACATCGTAGTAAAGGCAAGTTATACTTCCGCCTGTGATGTTACTGCAGCTGTTTATTGGTCATTATCTTCAAAAAACCGTTTGCTATTTATGTGATCGATAAGCACGTTCCATTCTTAACACTATGCTTGGAAGTGATTCATTAATGTGAAGTATGGTAAAGGAAGGTGAAGTGATAATATTAAAACTATAACCCTAATGTTTTTAGAACTGTTTAAAGGAAAAGTAGGAAATTTTTGGGAAAGAAATAATACAGACACACTTGTACTCTGTAGTCCATATTCATCTTAGCCGTTTTGCTATTGCAGATTGGGTTGAGGAAGGGCTCCCGCTCTTTTGCTGAAGCTCGTGCTGCGGGGTTCACTGAAGAGAGTGGAACATTGGGAGACATTTGGGAAACTATTGCTGGCAGTGATCTTGTCTTGTTATTGATTTCTGATGCTGCTCAGGTTAGTGGTCTTGTCTTGTTTTCATGGTTCACTATTGAACAAAATCTTACATTAATGCCATTGCATTGAAAACAGTCTTTTGATAGTCGTAAGTTACTGTTGCTAACTGGTAGTGTTAATTAAAAGTTTTCACAGTTTTTGTTGCCTTTGCATGTCTGCTTTAATTCCTTGTTTATATAAATAGGTTTATACTTCTATAATTGGTGTGATCCTTTTGATTTTTGTCCCCTCATAAGCAAAAACTCTGCAACATTTGAAGTTGGTTTTATATTGATTTCTATTTAATTTTTTGTCCGTATCCTTACTCGTTTTGTTAATCTCCAACTTGTGTTGCAGGCAGATAACTATGAGAAGATATTCTCTCATATGAAACCAAACAGCATCCTTGGCCTTTCCCATGGTTTTCTTCTTGGACATTTGCAATCACTGGGGCTTGATTTTCCTAAGAACATAAGTGTTATTGCTGTTTGTCCCAAGGGAATGGGGCCTTCTGTTCGTAGGCTCTATGTTCAGGGCAAAGAAATAAATGGTGCAGGAATTAATTCAAGTTTTGCTGTCCACCAGGTTGCTTTCTCTCTGCTGTTGACATTGCAATTAATGCACGTGGTTTTAAAAAAAAAAAATACTGAAATTTGATTTTGAGCAGGATGTTGATGGTAGAGCTGCAGATGTTGCCTTGGGATGGTCTGTTGCTTTGGGCTCTCCTTTTACATTTGCCACCACATTGGAGCAGGAGTACAAGAGTGACATTTTCGGGGAACGTGGTGAGTTAAAGTACACTATGCTGATGATATCAATCATGTGCGTGAAAGTTACACATTGCCTCTCATCATTGACCTTTGGACTGTCTTAGGCATACTACTTGGCGCTGTCCATGGGGTTGTGGAATGCTTGTTCAGAAGGTACACTGAGAATGGAATGAATGAAGATGTGGCTTACAAGAATACCGTTGAGAGCATAACAGGAATAATATCAAAAACTATCTCAACAAAGGTTGATGTTATCCCTGTCTCTTGGCTCTTTGATTTACTAATTAGGAATATTTCATTAACTTTAACTGGGACATTTACTAACTCTTGTACTCTCTTTGTTTGTTGGTTATATGGTTTTTGATAGGGCATGTTGGCTGTTTATAACTCATTATCCGATGAGGGAAAAAGGGACTTTGAGACTGCATACAGTGCAGCGTATTATCCCTGTATGGACATTCTATATGAGTGTTATGAAGATGTTGCTAGTGGTAGTGAGATTCGAAGTGTTGTGTTGGCTGGGCGTCGATTCTATGTATGTTGAGACCAAATGTTGGCACCCTTGTGATTGTTGCATTGTCTTTTTCTGAAGATTTAGAATTTCATTTTTTCTGAATTACTCTTGGTGGGCTTTTAATTGTTAATAGGAAAAGGAGGGCCTACCAGCTTTCCCAATGGGTAAGATAGATCAAACGCGAATGTGGAAAGTGGGTGAACGTGTTCGAGCAACACGACCTAAGGATGACTTGGGTCCTTTATATCCTTTCACTGCTGGAGTATTTGTAGCATTGATGATGGCTCAGGTAATAGATCCTATTATTATTGCCAGATAAATGTTTTGGCATATTTCCCAATTCCTAAAATTTGCCTGCTGTGTCCTTTTTCACCAGTAATTGCATTAATTAAGTAGTTTTCTATCTGAAATATGTTACTTATCAGATCGAGGTGTTGCGGAAGAAGGGACACTCGTACTCTGAAATCATAAATGAGAGTTTGATTGAAGCTGTGGATTCACTAAATCCATTCATGCATGCCCGAGGTGTCTCATTCATGGTTGATAATTGTTCGACAACTGCTCGATTAGGATCAAGGAAGTGGGCACCTCGTTTTGATTACATCCTTACCCAGCAGGCCTTCGTCGCTGTGGATGCAGGCAGTCCTCTCAACCATGACCTTATAAGCAACTTCATGTCAGACCCCGTTCATGGGGCTATTGAAGTGTGTGCCAGGTTGAGACCAACTGTTGACATTTCAGTGCCTCCAGATGCAGATTTTGTTCGCCCAGAATTGCGCCAGTCTGGCAATTAGAAATGAAGAAATTCAGCCTTACTGCTATGCATTTCAGTAAGATATGGAAGAGTGGAAGATTTTGTAGGAGTGGAGTAGAATGTGATCTAGTAAAGCTCTGTCTTCCTGTCAGGATAGTTGATTCAGTAATGTGTTTCTGTTGAGCGTTTGTAAGAACATTATATTCCCCTGAATTTGGATGCTTTGTTTCCCCTACTCTTGTAAGAGTTATCAGTCCCTATTTCTATCTTTGTGCTATTTCCCCTGAATTGCTTGTGAATGCCTAAGAAACGGTCTTACTAGTAAGTCCAAGTCGGTCTAATTTCCGGCAACAACATTCACAGATCCAAGAATCGTTAATATTGCCATATTTTGACGAAGAAATAATGTTCAAAACGGCCATGATCGGGGGCAGAGGTTATGGTTCTTTTTCGGGCAGTAGGCAGAGGTGGAACTAGACTTTTAAGTACGATGGGGCAATTTTTTATTTTTCAAAAAAAGAAAACAAAGGAAAATGAAAAGCAAAATTTGGCGCAATATGGATATTTTGTGAAAAAATATATTAAATTTAGGGAGATTTTAAATTTTCAAAATTTTTTGTAAGAGATGGACATTTTAAAAATATATATAAATTTTAAGGAAAATTTTTAAATCTTTAAAAAATTTGATAGGGCAAATGTAAATATTTTTTAAAAATATGTATAAAATTCCGGGGAAAAAAAAATTTGAATCGTTCTGGAATCAGACATTCTAGTCTAGCTCATATCTGTGAAGAATTTACTGTGAGAACGTGAACATCCGCCTCCCGCCTATCAGTATTTCCAAAACTACAATCCACTGGTTCAATGTCTTTCCGTAGCGTATCAATCGAAGAATGGACAATTTCTGAACAGAGCCGCTTGAACTAAACTACGACAGTATCTAGATCCGGAATCCCACTCCGTGCCGTGTGGGCTCTGCCTTTCCACTGCTAAAATAAGTGCAAATTTTTTCTAATCCAAATGGATATATGCGTGCTTTAGTTGCCATTCGTTGCAAGCTCTCTGGGAGGTGGACCAGAAACCTATTTGCTCCTATTTATTTTTTATTACAGAATTTCTTCTAGAGCTAAAATGACGATGAATGAGGCAGCAAGTGGAAGACGGGTATGTCAATGACCCAGCGCAATGTACAAACCGGGATTTTTTTTTTTTTTTTTTTTTGTAAGTCAAACGCGCAAACAAGCTATCGCCCATCGTCAGTTGTAGAACGATTCAAGCAATGCGACTTTTTGTATTTTCTTTCTTTGTCGACTACCGCAAACCAAAATACCACCATTCAATTGCAGGTTCTTCAACTTTTCATTTAAAGTTCATATCCTATTATTCTTTTTCTTGATCACTTAGCAAAAGTGGGAAACAATGGCTGCAGCGTTGGTGGGAGGATCGGTTGTCTCTGCTTTTCTTCAGGTTTTGTTCGATAGGATGGCTTCTCACGAGGTTTTAGACTTCCTTAAAGGCCGAAAACTGAATGATGGATTGCTTATGAAGCTAAAGACGACAATGATATCTGTCAATGGACTGCTTGATGATGCAGAGGAGAAGCAGGTATCTAAACCAGCTGTGAAAGAGTGGCTTGATGAGCTTAAAGATGCTCTGTACGAGGCTGATGACTTGTTGGGTGACATTGCTTATGAAGCTCAAAAATCCAAGTTTGAAGCTGGATCTCAGTTTATCACTAATCAGGTGCGGAACTTTTTCTCTTTTCGTGATCCTTTTGGAAAGGAAATGGAAACCAATTTAGAAAAGATACTTGATAGACTTGAATATTTAGTAAAACAAAAGGATGCTCTTGGTTTGAATTTGAAAGAGGGTATAGGCAATGAAAAACATTCACTGCAGAGAACTCCTACGACTTCTGTAGTGGATGAATATGGTTTCTATGCTAGGGATGGTGACAAGAACTCCTTAATAGACTTGCTACTATCTGATGATGCAAATGGCAATGGCTTGGGTGTGATTCCAATAGTGGGCATGGGTGGGATCGGTAAAACCACTCTTGCTCAGCATATCTACAATGATAATAGAGTAAAAGAATGGTTTGATCTTAAAGCATGGGTTTGTGTTTCGGAAGAATTCAATATTTTTAAAATGACTAAAGATATTTTTGAAGAGGTTTCTTCAAAGACTTGTGACGCCAGCACTTTAAATAAGCTTCAACTTGAGCTAAAAACTAGATTGAAAGGGAAAAAGTTTTTGCTTATTTTAGATGATGTTTGGAATGATAAGTATGACGATTGGGAAATTTTACAGAGACCTTTGAAAGCTGGGGCACAGGGAAGCAAGATAGTTGTCACAACGCGTAACCAAAGTGTTGCATCAGTTATGTGCACAGTTCCAACTCACCATCTAAAGGAATTAACCGATGAGGATTGTTGGTTCTTGTTTGCCAAACATGCTTTTGTTGATGGAAATTCCAACTCGCATTCAGACTTGGAAGTAATTGGCAGAGAAATAGTAAGAAAATGCAAAGGTCTACCTTTAGCTGCAAAAGCAATGGGGGGCCTTTTACGCTCCAAAAGAAATGTCAAGGAATGGGAGAAAGTGTTAGCGAGTAGCATGTGGGATTTGACAAATGACAACATTCTTCCAGCTCTAAGATTGAGTTATCATTACCTTCCATCCCATCTAAAGCGCTGTTTTGCTTATTGTGCAATATTGCCAAAGGATTATCACATTCTAAAGGATCAATTAATCTTTTTATGGATGGCAGAAGGTTATTTGGACCAACCCAAAGGAAATAAAGAGGCTATTGATTTAGGTGAGGAGTACTTTCATGATCTTATGTCTAGGTCATTTTTTCAACAATCAAGTCCTATGTCCACACATTTTGTTATGCATGATCTTGTAAATGATTTGGCTAAACTTGTATCTGGAGAATTTTTTGTTAGATTGGATGATGATAATGCTTGCAAGATTACCAAGAAAACTCGTCATTTGTCATATCTGAGGATGAGCTACGACGACTTGGAAAGATTTGAGCCGATATATGATGCCAAGTTGCTGAGAACATTCTTACCAGTTAGTTTGTTACATTATTGGATCTATGAAGAGATCGATAGTAAGGTACTGCATGATTTATTGCCAACACTAACACAGCTACGTGTGCTGTCTTTGTCGCACTATGATAATATAGCCACATTACCTGATTCAATCAGCAAATTAAGACATTTACGTTACTTAAGTCTTGCTGGAACACCTATTAAAAGATTACCTGAATCTGTGATTAGTTTGTACAATTTACAATCTTTGATCTTGAGAAAGTGTACAGAATTAGTTGAGTTGCCAATCAATATGGTGAAGTTAATTAACTTGTATCATCTTGAAATTACCAACACGAGTTTGAAAGAGATGCCACATCAAATGGGGAAGCTAACAAAACTAAGAAGGTTAACTGATTTTGTTTTGGGAAGTCAAAGTGGGTCTAGCATCGAACAGTTAGGAGAGCTTCAACATCTTGGGGGAAGGCTTTGGGTTTGGAATCTTCAAAATGTGGTGGATGCTAAAGATGCTACGCAAGCTCATTTGAAGGGTAAGAAGCACCTAAAGGAGCTGCAGTTGAGATGGGACAGTGACACTGATGATTCATTTCATGACAGAGATGTTCTTGAGCAATTAGAGCCTCATAGCAATGTAGAGAATCTTCTAATTGTTGGTTATGGGGGTACAAGATTTCCACATTGGGTTGGAGATTCATCTTTTTCAAATGTGGTATTCATGGAGCTGAGTGGATGTAAATATTGCCACTTCTTACCACCACTTGGGCAGTTGTTGTCTCTAAAAGTTCTTTCTATCAAAGCGTTCAATGGAGTAGTCTCTATAGGTCCTGAGTTCTATGGTAATTGCACAAGCATGAAAAATCCATTTGGATCCCTTGAAATTTTAAGGTTTGAAAGGATGCCACAATGGCGTGAATGGATTTTGTATGGTGATGGAGCTTTCCCTCTTCTTCAAAAGCTTTCTATCAAAAAATGTCCCAACTTAACCAATACCTTACCCAGTAATCTCCCTTCATTGACAACACTTGAGATTGAGGGATGCCAACAGCTTGAGGCTTCACTCCCGAGGTCTCCAGTCTTTCTTTCAATCAAATTCGCGGATGACTCTCGCAATTTATGGTTCGGAAAAATGTCTTCTGGCCTGCAACGTCTCAAAATTGAACGATTCCAATTACACCCTCTCGATTCTTTGCTGGTGCAAATGGGGAGTCTTGCCACTCATTTACATGAAATTGAAATCAGAAATTGCCATTCCTTGAAGTGCTTCCATTTGGAGTTGTTCCCTAATCTAAAGACACTTAGCATCAATGAATGTCGAAATCTTGAATTCATTTGCGGATTTGGAGGATGTCTCAGCTCCTTGGTAATCTCTAACTGCCCCACTTTAGTATCTTTCTCCAGAGGAGGAATAGCAGCCCCCAATTTGACATTCCTTGAGCTAAGGGATTGCTTAAATTTGAAAGCCCTGCCAGACTGTATGCATTCCCAACTGCCTTCTCTTGTAGATTTGAGATTGTATCATTGTGCAGAACTTATGTCCTTCCCGGAAGGAGGTTTGCCATTGAAGTTGCAATCCCTTCAGATCCATCATTGCAACAAATTGTTTGCTGGACGCTTGCACTGGGAATTACAAAGGCTTCCGTCTCTGTCACAGTTTCTTATTGGCACAATTGAAGATGTGGAATCCTTCCCACAAGACACATTGCTGCCTTCAACTATTACTTCTCTTACAATCTCAAGCTATAAGAATCTGAAATCCTTGGACTGCAATGGGCTTCAATACCTTGCATCTTTGAGAGAATTGACTATCAGTAACTGTCCAGCTTTGACAGAGCTGCCTGGACGTATGCACTCCATCCTCCCTTCCCTGGTGAAATTGGTGATCTTCAACTGTCATGAACTTGAGTCGTTCCCAGCAGGGGGTCTTCCCTCCAAATTAGAATCACTTGTGGTCCAACGTTGCAAGAAACTCATTGCTGGTCGGATGCAATGGGACTTAAAGAAGCTTCACTCTCTTGCAAACTTAACTATTGGCAAGGATAAAGATGTTGAATCCTTCCCGGAGGAGATGCTGCTGCCTCACACACTTTCCTCTCTTAAAATCAAGGATTTTCAAAATCTAAAGTCTTTAAACTACAAGGGGCTTCAACACCTATCTTCTCTCAGAGAATTGAAGATCTGGAAATGCCGTAAGCTCCAGTCGTTGCCAGTAGAAGGTCTGCCTTTGTCCCTTAATTCTCTAATTATCTCTGGTTGTTCTATGCTGAAAGAAAGGTGTGAACGGGAAAATGGTGAAGATTGGCCCAAGATTTCTCACATTCCATCTATAGAAATTGATGGTGTTACCATCACTGAGATAAAATACTAGATGGATTCTCTCGTTTTACATTCATCTAATCTAGAAAGATAAGGTATGTTTCTTTTCTTCCCTCTATCTTCTCTTTAAAGTTTCTACACCAAAGGCAAAACTACAGCGGCCATTATTTACTTTGAAACATTGAAATGCGCGGCAGGTGGCAATTTATTAGATAGACACGGAAGCCAACCAGCTTAAATTGCAAATGCAGCTCTTGAAGCACCGAACCAGAGCATTTTGTCACCGTAAAAAAACCGATGATGGCTGATTCCCAAAACCCCGATACATCTCAAAACCTTCCTCCTCCTCCTCCTCCTCCTCCTAATTCTAAAATTCCTTCAGAAATCAGAAACGGTAACTCCAACTCAAGCACTAACGCCAATTTCTCTGGCCAAAAGGCCCACTACCGAACCCACCCGATGCGACCAACCCGGACCCGGCGACGCTGAGGGAGCAGTGGAGGTTCGCAATCAAGCAGTACAGCAGATGGTACTCCCACGCTTGGGGCACATCAATTCTCGCGTGTCTCTCGTTCTTCGCTCTGGGTTGGATTATCAGGGCCCGAACCCTCTGCCCTCCTTCAGGAAGGAGAATTCTTCTTCTGAATCCTCTCCTTCAACTAATGATGCCAATGAAGCTCGCCAGTAATATGTGAGTGATATTATCTGTGGTTTTTTTCACTCTGTGGTTTTGATTCGTGGTTTGGGTTTTTTGTGGGTTTAATTTGAAATCTTGGGTTTTTTGAGTTTAATAACGTCATAACTCTTTTCAACAATAAAAGTTATATAATATATTATTATTCTATTTTTTAAAGCGTATCATTAGTTGATTCTGATTATGATTCTTCAGAAAAAATATGAATAATGCAATCTAGAGGCCGTTGTTGTTGGATTTATGATAAGCTAAGTTGCTTTTGTCTAATATTTGCTTTGGAAGTTCTATGTTTTTTTTTATTCATTGTGAATTTCTAGAAGCATTCTAATCAAAATTTTTAATCATATTTGATGGTGAAACAAATAAGTTTGACTTGTGCATTTTGGATGTTAACACATATATGGTGAAACAAATCAGTTTTGACTTGTTAACAATATTGTCAAGTGTCTATCTAAAACTTACAATTTTGCGCAATCACGTAGATTTTAATCGTATATGTGGTGGTTTCTCTTGCAGTTGTTGAGGATGGCCGTAAATGGATCCTTCTATTGCATATTTGTGAGTTTGTTGTGAGCTCAGAATTTGATCACCTGTGGTTTCTCGGTGCATGGCATTCAACATTCACCAAGGACACTGGAGCCAGTTTGTTCTGGTAACTGCATTATATTCATTATTACAATTGCTCTTTTAATGCCATACTAGATCATATCTAATTTATCAATTCTTGCATTGTTTTTTCTTTTTGCTTTTATTTTTCCTTTGTCTTAACAATCTAACTAACACCAGCTGAAGAAAAATAACAAAACTAGTGCAGCAGTTGGGATATGGTTTTGCAAGAGATACATGCATAAAAAAAGAGCAAAGGGGGTAAGACTTGAATTTGTCTGATTTGTTTTATTTCAGTTTATATTTATGTAATTAAGTTGTTTCTTTGGGCATGTGTTTATATTCCACTTTTAATAGTGGGATTCTAGTGGGAATGCAGTTGTGGGAAAGTGGCTAGTTAGCTTGTTTTTATGTGACTGAATGTCTGTTTATTATGAAATGAACAACACGGAATATCAAGCAGTAGTCATTTTCGTCAAAGTTCTTGTTTTGTTTAATGAGGTCAAAAGGTTCTTATCTAACTGGTCCTTGAACTAGCAACCATTGTTGAAAGGCAGAAACAGTAACAAATTCAGAGTTCATCTAATATAGTCTTATTTTTGTGTTAATCAGTGTCTAACCAGATCTCAAATGCATGACAATAATGCCTTTCTTTTTGTGCTCAATGTTCCCTGAAAAAATTTAAAAGTCTTATCAAATTTTGATAGCAATTTAGTTGCTTACACTACAAGATTGGTACTTGATAGCTAAAATAAATGAACCTTTATACATGGATATTAAACACATATTGCTGAAATTATACAACTGCATGAAAGATAGAATGAGCACAGATAGCAGAACATTTTACAGCCTATAAATTTCCTGATACTAACATATCAAATAGGATTTATTGCCATTATGCTTCTCCTTGTTCAATTTCAAGCAGTTGGATACGAAGCTTTCATGGCAATGCCACAGAGGCCTTCGTTTGCACTAATTTCCCTTTGCATCCTTATATACCCATTCTCACCCCAGCCGGTGCCCCATGAATTCTTTAGCAACCAATACTTAGTACCATCACTGCTACTACCATACCCAATTACAGTAACAGCATGGTTTAGATCAGTAGTACAGTCCCCTTTAAAGACACCAGAAGAGTAAAATCTGAAGTCATACCCACTAGCATCAATAGCAACAGAAACTGGTTGGTTTGCCACAGCTTGCAAGAGAGCCTTTTCACTGTTAGATGGCACATCTTCATATCCAGTTATTTTAGCCATAGAAGTTGCTGTCTTCTTCTTGCTGCAGATGCCATCTTCTCCTTGGTAGGGGTAATTAGCCTCACTCGTGAGACCTCCATTTTTTAGGATATATTGGAAAGCAGTATCTATGAAACCTCCGTCACAACCATAATCCTCACCTGCTATGTCACAATCTACGAGCTCTTGCTCTGATAAAGATATTAACTTGCCAGTTTTAAGTTTTGTGATTCCTTCCATTGCTGCCACTGCTGAGAATGCCCAGCAACATCCTATGCATTAAACATTAAAAAATGATTTATTAGAAATGAATTTTCATTTCTGGTACGGGGATTGCTCTTTTCTGTTATGCATCAATAGCATGATTTTTAAGATCAAAATCATTGTTTTTATGTGTATTTATTTAGCAATAGGACAATGGTTGAGTCTGTCTCATAGTATGACAAGTTAAGGTTCTAAATCCTAGGTCTACTTCTGCCTTATATATTAAGATTATATCAGCACTTACCGCAGGAGCCTTGATCTTTGACAAGGGTCACAGCACCAGCCTTTCTCCAATCTATAGTAGTTGGCACGGAAGTTACATTTCTGTACCTAAAGGATCTGGACTTTGAAGTGGCCATTAATTTGGAGGGTAGGCTCTTGTAACCAAGGTGCATAGCCCGAAATTCCTCATCTGTTAAGTCTGCAAATTTGTTGAGTCCTAGCTTGTATCCACGGTCCACACCATTGTTAAAGGATTCAATACGTTCAAGGTTGTCCTTAAAAACCAGGTATTTTTTCTGTTTCTCTGCTGTGTCTTTGTAGACACGACCATGTTGGGCTCTCCATTCTTCATGCCTCTTTAACATGTATTCTTCGTTAAGAGGACGACAAACCGTATGTGTAGCCCATATGGTTAATATGTTCAACACAAATACCAGAAATATGGATTTGCTTTGTTTTTTAGTCATAGTATCAAGAGAGTATCTATAACTATAAAGAAGGAATCTTTGAATGGGTGTAGCTATTTTAAAATGGGTATCTGGGACTTTATAGATCAACCTGTCCCTCTCTCGGTGTAGTCAGCTATAGTGACTGTGACTTGTACCTTTCAACGTTGCTTACAAGATTTAACAAATTAAAAGAGTTGTTTATATTATTTTGAATAATAAAACTAAAAACTGAAAGAGATGATGTTAGATTTCTCTTGAGAATGATCTTGGAAAAAAAAAAAAATCTCATAGAAAGAATTATATACTTACCATTTATAAATAATCATGGGATTCGGTTCAATCAAAAAAAAAAAAAAAAGTACTCTACATTACTAATCAAAAACATCTATTATACTTTTGATAATTTAGAGTGTTGTTATGAAATTAAGATTCCATGATTTCATCAATTCAAAATTTTGATTCAAATTAACTTTAACTTTGGCATGATTGATTCTTTGATGTGAAACAGGTTTTCTTCATATATGAAATGACAAAGACCCCGAAGGAAGACACTGTAGGACTAATATAGCACGGAAGGTAAACCTTGATGGAGAAATACCTTCCTTAACGACTAATATCAAGTTCAATATTTGCATATTATTTGTTCCTATCTTAGCTTATCACTAGACAAAGACTTGGCTTGAGAAAATTTTCATTTGAATTTGTTTTGATGAATTTAATAAGCTGAGTTCGAACTTGCTTATCAAACTTATTTAACAAAGGACCTGTACTTTTGTTTTGCAACTGAGTTCGAAAGGTGGCTTAGTGGCGAGACTATAGTTTGCGAACTAACTCGATAATAGTATATTCTCTCTGTAATGCATATTCATTATTGGTAATTTCTAAAGAACTAACTAAACCAGTGAACAGTTTTAGACAATTATTGCTTAGAAATTTTAAGACTCGCGACGTGACAACATTATTTCAAACAACATTATACGTTGTATCAGCGTAAGAATATAGTTGTACGTTATTAGTTGTACAATGGAATTTGTATTTTGATTCTTTAACAAGACATCCACATCGTTGAGATACCATCAAGTACAATATAATTTGTGTGGCTGAAATTAAAGATTCCATGCTGCTCTGCAAGCTTGGAATGATAGCCGTGCAAGTTTATATCCAGTTAACGTATTATTTTATTTTAATTATTCCTAAAGCAAAGCTTGTCGTATGAACAGTTTTTACGTCCCTACTTAATTGCAGCTTTCCATCTGATTGGAACTTCTTTATTATTGGTTAGAATGAACAATGTGATCGACAGGAAAATACATTTTATGGTTTGGTTTAGTTAAATTTTTTAAAAACTGTCGATTTGATCTAATTATTACAATTCAAACGAAACTCTGCAAACTAAATTCTGACTTCCTAACAACTATTTTATTTTTAAAACTCATTTTTTAATATATACAATCACTAAAATTCATAGCTTGAATTTTGAGAGCATAAAACAAACCTCCAAGAGAGAGAGAACGCAGGGTAGGAGTTAGGTTTGCAATTTTGAGTTCATTAGGCTTTTGAGCCCTCTAAAGCATATCAGCTAAAACCCATTAATGGCCATGTCAAATGTGGAATTGGAACTTCAATATGTTTGAGCTTTTGTCATATCTAGGCCTATCCAGTGTAATCCACAGTTGATTAGGCTCTTTTTTTCTCTTTCTTTTTTTTTAAAAAAAAATTATCAAATTTTCTCTACTTTTAATTGATTGGATGATAAAAGTTATTGGCCACATGTGCAATCAGAATGAAAAAATTCAATTTTTAAAGGATTAACTTAATCAGCTTGTAAGTTTTTGAACAAATTGAGATTAGTGACTCGGGTAATAAACATGTATTATTATGATTAAATTAAATGAAATGATTCGCCAACCCCCACAGCAATATGAATGCTCAACTGACACAATACCTATGCTTGAGTACGAAACTGTTTCATAACGGCCACAAAAAAACAGTTCTGCCGTAAACAATTCGTTTCTCTTATTCATAAATGATTAGTTCATCATCTCTCTTAATAAAATAATCCACCTAATTTTCTTTAATCTTACAAATAAAATTTGATCTTCACTTAAAATCAGAAGGTACTCGAGGAAACCGGTTGATCTTCACCGATTCATCGGCTCTACTCTTCATTTCTTAAATAGCTTCTTTGTTATAATTTGCACCGGCATTTGCTAAAGCCGACGTATTTATCGACCGCGGACGATTTATTCGGATGTTTACCCTAATCGCTGATGTGTTAAAAGATCATGTAGACAAGTGGTAGATAGTGAATGATGTGGATTCATTCTGGTAATGTGTCATCAAATCCAATGACGTGTCAAAACAGTTGTGGCAGAATGTAAACACCTGGCACCAACGGATGATGTGTGTATATTACATGGCAAGCTAAGACACTTGGCAGTGATTGATGGCATGGAGACAATGCGATGTGTACAAATATTGATGTGGCAAGTTTGTACAGCTAACTTATTAGAAGACATGGTCGATAACCGCTGATCTGTTACACCATGGCATGGCGTTAACGTACACCTAGCACAATTAGGTGAAGTTCTCGTGTTGACATGACAATATCAAACTGATGGCATGTCTATATGATGTGGCAACGCAGAACACTTAGCACTGACTGATGACAAGACAGTACACGATGACGTGTCTAGAAGTTGAAGTAGAGAAATTTATACAGCTGGCCAACATAAGATGATATGTCGATTTAAAACTAAATGAGTAGGTGTCAATTGATGACGTGTATGAGGTGATGTGGCACAACTATACACTTGGCACCATTGAATGACGTGGCTATTGTGTACGTCTGCACCCTTACGACGCATCATTTTATTTTCGCAGCATCATGTGAACAGCTTAGACCTTTTGATGACATGTCGATATATGTTGAATGACGTGTAAATTGTGACATGGCAGATCAAGACACCTGGCATTATTTGATGGCGTGTATTTCCGTTGACGTGGTCATATTTGTACTCCTGGCAACATTTGACCTATAACCACTGATAACCTGTCGCACAACTATTTCTTTGATGTGGCACACTTTGGACGCCTGGCTACATTTGATGACGTGTTTCAGAATTAATTTTTACGTTGTAAGATTTGTACACTTGGGACCATGTGACCCACTGACGGCGTGTCGCACAGCTATTACTTGACGTGGCATACGCGGACACCTGGCGCCATTTGATGACGTGGGATCCGTTGCACATCTTGGATCATAGATGGCGTGTCTGCGTTGACTTATGTGGGTGAGGGTTTATGACATGTCATAGAACTGAAGAAGCAAAATTTGCACGCCCGACGTCATTTGATGACGTGTTTGAGACTTGGATTGCAGATAGTAAGTTTAAACTATGGCGTTGTTGCCTCTGTAACAAATTACCTAAAATAGTGCAGAAGAAAAACCCTAGCAATTGGACCAGTGAAGGAGCTCCGATCAAGGTAAACTTTCTCTATTCCTCATTTTAATTTTTTTTGTCTTTTGTTTTGATCCGATTATTGTTGCATCTTCAGTAACCGTAATCGCATAGCCCTAGAATTAACCTCAGACTTTAATGTAAAACCAGCTCTCAAGTTCTCCTTCTTCCGTGCCTAGGGTTTCCTTTTCTTGCGATATTGTGTTTGTTCATAAATTATTTTGGTTTATCTACTAAAGCAATTAATTTTAACAGAATACTATTGTGCACTCATCTTTCAACTTAAGGCTTGAGAGGCAAACAATGGTAAACGCGCAGCAAACAATGGTAAATGCGCAGTGAACTGTGGGGATATATATAGGGAGAGACGAGAGAGAAATTTATTTAATTTTTTTTTTCCAAATTTTACAGCAAAATAGGGATTATGCAAAGTTTATTTATCTTTCAGTTTTGAGAAAAATAAAAGTCTCCCTTACTTTCACCGTTTTGATGCTTTATCTATATTTTTGTTCTTTTTCATATTTGAGTTCTGGAAATTATTATAAGTTTTGGGGCTGGTCTGAATTTCTGGAAGATCTCTAGCCTATTAACATCAACTTCCTTACAGATTTTTATGTTGTACTTCATGTGTTGAAGAGCTTTGAATTCTGAAAATTGTATATTGCTTCACTTCCTAAAGCAATACAGAGAAAAGTAGTTTGATATTTATAAGAGATCAATTTTCCGCATGACAGAATGTTGGAATTATTTTTGGTGGAAAAGGTTTGGGTTTCAAGCACTGAATGAGAGAAGAAAACGTACTTCTAAAGTTGATGGTTTCTATGATAAATCTAATAGGGAGTAAAACAATGCAGGGTTAAGTTCTTAATAATTACTCAACTTCGAAAAGGATGAGTAATTGCAAATTTATGATTCTGTTAGGTTTCCTATTATAGCTTTGTTTATCTCTCGTTTGGTTCTTGATTAAATGAGCAATGAGTCTGATTGAGCAACTGTGAGCAATGACAACAATGGATAACTCTGTTTCAAGGCCTGAGATAGGAGTCAGTAACTCTCATTTGGACTCTGTCCCAAAACCTCAAGTTATTTACCGCTGTAAAAAATGTCGAAGAATTGTTGCGTCAGAAGAGAACATAGTTCCCCATGAGCGTGGAAAGGGAGAGCAATGCTTCAAATGGAAAAAGAGAAGTGGTGACCCCCAGGAGAAGGAAACCACTGAATGCTCCTCCATATTTGTAGAGCCCATGAAGTGGATGCAAACAGGTGACCATAAACTGTAACTATCCTACTATACATTGCAAATGGTATTGTTTTTATTTATAACACTAATTAAATTGATTTTTGTATTGATTAGTACAAGAAGGGTTTGTTGGAGAAGGCCTTGTAGGAGAGAAACTTCAGTGCATGGGCTGTAAAGCACGCTTGGGTTCCTTCAACTGGGCGGGCATGCAATGCAACTGTGGAACATGGGTTAATCCTGCATTTCAACTGCATAAAAGCAGATTAGATGAATGCTTCATATAGAGTCGTATTGTATTTGGTGCAACAGAAAGCAGTGAAATCCTTGGAATTATAGGTGGATAGAAATGCCAAGTTGACTGAACATTGGCTGTCATTATAAGTTCTAAATTTCTTTTTATTATTCTCTTTTGGCAAAATTACCTCTGCATTGCACGAAACAGCTGTAAATAAAATAAAATAAATCAATACTCAGCATCTAAGCTGTGAATGAACATGAAAGGTAATAGATTTTAACAGCTATAGGATATTGCAGCGTAATAGTAATAGTTTTGATGTAACCAAGAAGTCTCATGGTTGAGGCTACAAAAGAAAGCTCCTGAGCATAATCCTATTTCCTGTAGTCCAAACGAGAAATAATTAATTACTGTTAATCCTATTTAATTACAGTATTAAAATAATTAAATAATAAATATATCAACAAACAAGTAGATCTTCATAATTTGGAGTTGGAAAAGAGTGCATCGGTGAGGGTATGGGTATTATTGTACTTTTAGATGAAACTGTTAAATCTTACCAGAGCATTTTGTCACTGTTAAAAAACCGATAATGGCTGATTCCCAAAACCCCAGTACATCTCAAAACCTTCCTCCTCCTTCCCTAATTCTAAAATTCCTTCAGAAATCAGAAACGGTAACTCCAACTCAAACACTAACGCCAATTTCTCTGGCCAGAAGGCCCACTACCGAACCCATCCGATGCGACCAACCCGGACCCGGCGACGCTAAGGGAGCAGTGGAGGTTCGCAATCAAGCAGTACAGCAGATGGTACTCCCACGCTTGGGACACATCAATTCTGGCCGGTCTCTCGTTCTTCGCTCTGGGTTGAATTATCAGGGCCCGAACCTTCAGCCCTCTTTCAGGAAATAGAATTCTTCTTCTGAATCCTCTCCTTCAACTAATGATGCCAATGAAGCTCGCCAGTAATATGTGAGTGCTATTATCTGTGGTTTTTTTTACTCTGGTTTTGATTCGTGATTTGGGTTCTTTGTGGGTTTAATTTGAAATCTTGGGTTTTTCGAGTTTAACAACATCATAACTCTTTTCAACAATAAAAGTTATATAATATATTATTATTCTATTTTCTTAAAGCTTATCATTAGTTGATTCTGATTATGATTCTTCAGAAAAATATGAATAATGCAATCTAGACGCCGTTGCTGTTGGATTTATGATAAACAAAGTTGCTTTTGTCTAATATTTGCTTTGGAAGTTCTCTGTTTTTTTTATTCATTGTGAATTTCTAGAAGCATTCTAATCAAAATTTTTAATCATATTTGATGGTTGAACAAATAAGTTTGACTTGTGCATATTGGATGTTAACACATATATGGTGAAACAAATCAGTTTTGACTTGTTACAATATTGTCAAGTGTCTATCTAAAACTTACAGTTTTGCTCAATCACATAGATTTTAATCATATATGTGGTGGTTTCTCTTGCAGTTGTTGAGGATGGCCGTAAATGGATCCTTCTATTGCATATTTGTGGGTTTGTTGTGAGCTCAGAATTTGATCACCTGTGGTTTCTCTGTGCAAGGCATTCAACCTTCACCAAGGATACTGGAGCCAGTTTGTTCTGGTAACTGCATTATACTCATTATTACAATTGCTCTTTTAATGCCATACTAGATCATATCTAATTTATCAATTCTTGCATTGTTTTTTCTTTTTTCTTTTATTTTTCCTATGTCTTAACAGTCTAACACCAGCTGAAGGAAAATAACAAAACTAGTGCAGCAGCTGGGATATGGGTTTGCAAGAGATACATGCATAAAAAAAGGAAGAGCAAAGGGGGTAAGACTTGAATTTGTCTGATTTGTTTTATTTCAGTTTATATTTATGTAATTAAGTTGTTTCTTTAGGCATGTGTTTATATTCCACTTTTAATAGTGGGTTTCTAGTGGGAATGCAGTTGTGGGAGAGTGGCTAGTTAGCTTGTTTTTGTGTGACTGAATGTCTATTTATTATGAAATGAACAACACGGAATATCAAGCAGTATTCATTTTCGTCAAAGTTCTTGTTTTGTTTAATGACGTCAAAAGGTTCTTATCTAACTAGTCCTTGAACTAGCAACCATTGTTGAAAGGCAGAAACAATAACAAATTCAGAGTTCATCTAATATAGAGTCTTATTTTTGTGTTAATCAGTGTCTAACCAGATCTCAAACACATGACAATAATGCCTTTCTTTTTCTGCTCAATGTGCCCTGAAAAAATAGAAAAGTCATATCAAATTTTGATAGCAATTTATTGCTTACACTACAAGATTGGTATTTGATAGCTAAAATAAATGAACCTTTATACGTGGATATTAAACACATATTGCTGAAATTATACAACTGCATGAAAGATAGAATGAGCACAGATAGCAGAACATTTTGCAGCCTATAAATTTCCTGATACTAACACATCAAATAGGATTTATTGCCATTATGCTTCTCCTGTTCAATTTCAAGCAGTTGGATACGAAGCTTTCATGGCAATGCCACAGAGGCCTTCATTTGCACTAATTTCCCTTTGCATCCTCATATACCCATTCTCACCCCAGCCGGTGCCCCATGAATTCTTTAGCAACCAATACTTAGTACCATAACTGCTACTACCATACCCAATTACAGTAACAGCATGGTTTAGATAGGTAGTACAGTCCCCTTGAAAGACACCAGAAGAGTAAAATCTGAAGTCATACCCACTAGCATCAATAGCAACAGAAACTGGTTGGTTTGCCACAGCTTGCAAGAGAGCCTTTTCACTGTTAGATGGCACATCTTCATATCCAGTTATCTTAGCCGTAGAAGTTGCTGTCTTCTTCTTGCTGCAGATGCCATCTTCTCCTTGGTAGAATTAGCCTCACTCGTGAGACCTCCATTTTTTAGGATATATTGGAAAGCAGTGTCTATGAAACCTCCGTCACAACCATAATCCTCACCTGCTATGTCACAATCTACGAGCTCTTGCTCTGATAAAGATATTAACTTGCCAGTTTTGAGTTTTGTGATTCCTTCCATTGCTGCCACTGCTGAGAATGCCCAGCAACATCCTATGCATTAAACAGCTAATGTGGAACATGGGTTAATCCTGCATTTCAACTGCATAAAAGCAGATTAGATGAATGCTTCATATAGAGTTGTATTGTATTTGGTGCAACAGAAAGCAGTGAAATCCTTGGAATTATTGGTGGATAGAAATGCCAAGTTGACTGAACATTGGCTGTCATTATAAGTTCTAAATTTCTTTTTATTATTCTCTTTCGGCAAATTTACCTCTGCATTGCATGAAACAGCTGTAAAATAAAATAAAATAAATCAATACTCAGCATCTAAGCTGTGAATGAACATGAAAGTTAATAGATTTTAACAGCTATAGGATATTGCAGCGTAATAGTAATAGTTTTGATGTAACCAAGAAGTCTCATGGTTGAGGCTACAAAAGAAAGCTCCTGAGCATAATCCTATTTCCTGTAGTCCAAACGAGAAATAATTAATTACTGTTAATCCTATTTAATTACAGTATTAAAATAATTAAATAATCAATATGTCAACAAACAAGTAGATCTTCATAATTTGGAGTTGGAAAAGAGTGCATCGGTGAGGGTATGGGTATTATTGTAATTTTAGATGAAACTGTTAAATCTTCCCAGTCATTCGTTATTTATTCTCTCGATTTCAATTTCATCTGGATTGTCCTTCTTTTGTATTGAACTCCATTCCACTCTCTCTCTCAGGTTGGCAAACTTTTGCGGAAACTACAAATTTTCTTGGTAACCAAACACAATAAATGCACACCTCTCTCGTCATGCCCTGTATAAGTTGCGGACACAGATCCCTAATCCGCGACGACAGCACTGGCAACCTGGTATGCGAATCATGTGGCACCGTCCAAGAATACGATAACTATGAGGCTCGCACCGGCGGCATCAATGGTCCAGAAGGTGTGTTAATTCGTCTGGGAACTTCAGGTACTGGTAGTGTCTTAAATTACCGAGACAAAAAACTTTACGAGGCAAATAAGCTTATTGATGAAATAACCTTCAGATTGGATTTAGTAGGCAAAAAAGTTAGCGAAATTAAGTCCATGATCGATAAAGTTACCGAAAGTGAGTTTGGGCAAGGTGATTGGTTTCCAGTTTTGATAGGTGCATGTGCTTATATCGTAGTGAGAAGTGATAATAAGTCTTTGTCTGTTGCAGAAATTGGTAATGTGATTGGTTGTGATGTTTATGAATTAGGTAGAATGATAAGGCGTGTTGTTGATCATTTGAATATAAAGCTGCCTGAGTTTGATATAGTAACATCATTTGAGAAGGCAGTGAGGAATTTGTTGGATACAGGGAGGGTTGACAGTGATAAAGTTGAAAGAATGCGGGAACAAGGGGTGTTTTTGATACAATGTGGGATTAAGTGGTTTTTAACCACAGGGAGAAGGCCCTTGCCTATTGTGGCAGCGGTGCTGGTGTTGGTGGCAGAGTTGAATGGGGTTGAGTGTGTGAAAATTGAGGAGGTGGCTAGGGATATGCATGCAGCAGTGTCTACATGTAGATTGAGGTATAAGGAGTTGTTAGAGGCACTTGTGAAAGTTGCACAGGCATTGCCATGGGGGAAGGATGTGACCTTGAAGAATATTGTGAAGAACGCACCATTTGTGATTCGGTATATGGAGATCAAGTCGATGGCAAAGTCTGATGGACAGGGGGACGGTTTGGGTTATATTGGATTTGATTTTGGGGAGGTGATTATTCAGTGTTTGAGGAAGGATGTTGAGTACGGGGTTGAGGATGATAGCACAGAATGTGATGATTCTCGGTATTTTGAGGTGAGAAATAGACAAGGCTTGAATAACATGGGAGACAATGATGTGGATAAGCTTCAGCTTTCACATGAGTGCTTGTCCTTGGCTTATGACAAGTTCTTACATGAGGGTGGAAGAGATAAATATGCTGGAAATGTTGAAAGAGTTAATAGTACGAAAAGGAATAGAGTGTATGATCTTCATCCAACTGAATGGTGGGATGGGAAATCAGATTTAAGCAAGAAGCTTTTGCTGAAACGAATATTAGAAAAAGATGTGGGATTAAATCCTATGCCTCCTTCTTTTGTTAATGGCCATATGGCAGTTGAGAGGAGAAGAGCAAAGATAAATGCTGCAAAGCTTCGTATTGAAAGGATTATGCATCCACGGAATGCTGATTCAGGTGTTGGTAGTGACTTTTGCTTTCTGGAAGCTCGGAAGAGAAAACGAAAAGCAAGGGCAAAAGGACTTGATTGGGAAGATTTTGTCATTGAGACCCTCCTTCTTCATCAGGTGAAAGAGGATGAAATTGAGAAGGGGCACTACAATACTTTGCTCGACTTGCATGTTTTCAATTCTGGAATGGTGTGAGAGGTTCCAGCAAGGAGGCTGAACATTTTCAATATTCTTATTTGAACCTTTATTGTTGAAGAGAAAATTTTGGAGAACACTCGTAAAGGTACAGGGAAAATTTAACTTCTTTTTCTTGAGCAAGATACTTTGTTTATATTTTTACAGGAACAAAAACATCAATTTCCTTCTTTTTTGTTTTTTTTTTTTTTTTTTTGTACATCTTACAACTATTTAAGAGTTCAATGACAATTTGACATGTTCATTGTCATATTTAATATTTAAATATATTCTATATACACACTCTTGTTATTCTGGTAAGTTGCAGCTTACCCGTATGTTCAAGTTCTAATTTTACCTTTCATCTTGAGGTATTGTTCTCTGTTTGATTGTTTCATGGAATCTCTCTCTACATGCTTGAATTTTGCCATTTACTTTCTCAAAATCACTTATTCTATGAACTTTGTACTTTTATCAGCATTACTTTATAGCTTATCCGTTTTCCTTGATCCACTAGTCTTCATTCCTTATTTCTCTATAAAAGGCGTACTAAGCAAATTAGCTATGGAATTAGAAGAATTACCACGCTCAAAATCTTTTTATCAATAATCAATCAAATCCTTTTGTATTCAGAGAGGGAGAGTTTTGCATGGGTAAGATTAATGATCTTGTCCACTTTAGCCAGTACAATTGAGATGAAGTTGCCTAACAATATTATGTGATAAAAACATCATATCTTGAATTTTATTGTCTTTCTTTCTAAACACTGGTTTGATTGGTCAACAACTCCTTGATGAGGGAATTGCAAAATGATGGATGGAAATATAATGCAGCAAATGGACAACTACATTTAAGATGTAAAAGCACTTAAAACTTTTGCAGGTGCCTGATGGACCCTTCAACAACAATCACTTGTTGTGTCTTATTGGCCAGCAGCAAATGCCTCAACTGGGAAAGTTTTGGTGATGCCGGCAAGGCTCTTGAAGTGAATTTTACCAGTGGGCGGGTTATCAACAATTATCTCGCCAACGGGAGGCCAAAGCATGAGCTCCTTAGCCTTTACTCCCTTGAGTTTCTTGATCAACTTCTTGCTGACATAACCAGTTATTTCACTATCATAGCTGACAAGCTTGCTGATCATCTTGAAGTTGCGCTCGACCTTCTTTTTTTGCAGGATCCACATTTATCCCGTATCCCTAACAAAACCAACCTCGATCACATCTTCTAGTGGTAGAAGTCCCAAAGGAAGTCCAAACTCCTCAAGAAGAGAAGTTGCCAGTTTGAGCCCTCTTCATGACCCTTCTTGACAATTCCTCCTTCCTTCTCTGCCATGGTTGATGTGTTTCTAGTTTCTCACTTTCTTTTTAATCACTCACTTTGAAGTTAATTTGTGCGATTGAAATTACTGAGATAATGCCTTTATTTATACCAAGTAATCATCTCAGTAAGACAAATTTAAAAGGAGAAACCAAAGTGACTAGCATTGTATTAACCTCCAGAATTGGTTTGCTTTAAACTGGCCTCTATCCTGGTTTAAATGTTTAATGCAATTAGTAAATGTTTTTTTTTGCTGATGACTTGGAAAACAAGTCTGCACATTATCTGCATTCGCTATGATGCTGTTTCTCATCAGAACACACAGTTCTGCTTGTGGTAATATTAGTAAGTTTAATGAAAACTATGAGAAAGTTTACTGTATGTAATATTATCAAAAATTCCATATAGAATCAGAAATAGATCAAGAAGCTACTAGTGGTAGGCTGGTGGCCTGTTCATGGTGGCAATTTCAGGCTGTCTATACAAGAATTGTTTCTAATCTCTTGTGATTGATTTGTATTTACCTGTTTTGACTGCTTGTATTTTGTTCTATTGTCTGAGGTACGCATCTGGTTATCAGTAAGCATTATTTTGTCCCAGACTGCATTGAGCCATTTGTGACTGCAGAAAAATATTCTACTCGGGCACCTGTGTGAAAAGGAGAAAGACAGGAGAAGGGGTGATGACACTACTGGCGTTTGGATCCAAAAAGTAAACTGGGCTCTAATTCAATCTCTACAGGTATGCTTGATTGTTGAACTGCCAGATATAGGTAACAAACAGAGTTAACTACTTGTTTTGCTCATTTCGCTGCATGAGAGTACTTTTGGCCCCTACAATTCAGTATCTCATATGAATATATGCTGATTGTGGGGTTTCTGTGATGGGACAAATTCTGAAGCTAAACAAAGTTGTAGTCTAAGTTTAAGTTTTCACTTATGTTTCTACACATATAAAACATAAGCATCTAATATAGATGTACCAAACGTTTTATATTGAACTAATCAAGCAAAACTGAAACACCTAAGCTTTTTGTTTCATGTGTTGTGTAAATCGGATCTTGAATGCCTGGTCATTGCAAATTTGCAATATTCATACATTTATATGAAAAAAAACATGTAATATTGATGATTTACCCCCTCATGTTAATCTTTTATTTTTCAGCTCTAAACCATGGAACTTAATTAATCAATAATTTATTTTTAGATGACATTGCCATTTGATCAATAGATTCTCCAAAATGATAGTCAGCCTCAAACCTAATACCATTGGAAATAATTAAACAATTCAATAAACAATACTGCTTTGAGATTACTTTAGGTCAACCAAAATCATTATTAACGACTTGAAGTCATTTTAAAATCATCAAATATGTTCAATCTTCTGCTTAATTTTATAGCATAAAAATATTTTAATTTTCTTCGTCAAAACTTTGATTGCTACTTATGACAATGGACTGGACAATTAATTGATTGGTTTACCAGAAAAATCCAAGAAGAGAGCCAGTTGAGGAGTTTAACTTCCAGCCCCCGTTTTTCTAGTACGGTTCCTGTACTTGCTGAAATTCAAGTTCTCAATCAGAGGGAGCTAAAGAAAGTTTTCAAAAATCAAGAGAGGCTACTCTTATGGCTCTATCGAGCCATTGCCTCTAACTTCTTTAAAATTTTATTTTTACATATATGTTTTCAGAAATACTTTTATTGATTTCCAAAATGTTTGAAATTTTAATTTTTGTCATTTTTTTAAATAAAAAGAAAGGAACGCAAATTACATCAGTATGTGTCTAATCTGCACAAACATTGGCTTCTCTATAACTTTTGTCATTTGAATTTAATATGTTTTTAGAAATATCCATATTGCACCCTTTGTTTTCAGTTTTTCTTTTTTAATTGTTGCTCTCTTTAATACTTAAAATTTAATTTCATCCCTGCTTCGACGATCAGTCTCACTCCCTTTGGCACTATATATAAACTACTGAAACTATAAATACCCTCTTTGAAATTGTAGTCGTATCAAATTCAAAAACATTAATTAAAGGTCAAAGAACAAGAACTTTCTTCATTACAAGTGCCAAGAAATTAAGCAATCTAAGATTGAAATAGGATGGATATCAATTTCATTTCATGTTGCTTTTTCCGTTCATTTTCTGGTACCATCATCAATATATATAGCCATTAATTTCTAGTAAGGTCATATTCGAGTAATTTACCTTGCAATACACCACTTTCAACCTCCCTATATATACATTCGAATTAATTAATTGTTGGGTTTGTTAAGTTTTTTTATTATTCTCTTGTTGTTACGCGTTAAGTAATCGAATTATACATAATGCATCTCTCGTCAGTCAGACCACGTCCCTACGCGGTTGCCAAAACCACATGTAATAGAGTTCCAAGCAAGCAAAAACAAATAAAGAATAGTACACAACGAATATTATTTGTCTATGAGCATTTTTAGAAATTAAAAAAGTAAAAATTTCTAATTCAATTTTAATTAAATAAATTTTTAGCATTCAGGAGTTGGGAAAAAAGTTAACTAAAAATATCTTTCATTTTTTGAAATTTTCATCATTACATACATTAAAAGAGATAACCACGTCCAAAATCATAGGTAAACAATTCCCAAATTTAGATTCAACAGCAGAAAGTGAAACGAAAGGACACTACTTTTTCTTGTAAGGGTAGACATTGATGATGAGCTCATGGAAGGTAAGGTACCACCTCTAATAATCTGACTTGCAAGCAGCTGCTATGCACTTTCTGTCGAATCTTTGGCCCAAGTTTTGTCGCTTAGAAGCAAGTTGAATATAAAAGGGGAAAAGCAAAAAAGTCAGTGGGGACTATCTTCTATTTTATTCTTTCTTATCCCTCTTTTCTCTTTTGCCTTACCTCCCAAGATATATATATATATATATATATATATATATATCTCCATATGTATACATACACCCTTATTTTCGTAACAAACACATATCTAAGAGACCAAAACTTAAAGATTTCTCATAAACTTCCAACAATATGACGGTTAGTTCTCTCTGTCTCCGGTCATCTGCTAGCTACTGCGTGTTTTCTTCATTGCTTGTGTCCATTGCAAATGCAAAATAAATATGAAGCTTATATTCCTTATGTTGCAGATCACAGAAATGAGAGTGCATATGGATTGTCCTGGCTGCGAGACCAAAATCAAGAAGGCTCTTCAGAAAGTAGATGGTGTGTATATTGATTTCTTTTTCTTTCTCTTCTTTTAAGAGAAGGGTTTAAACTTTAATTAATTTATGGCAACTAAATTTATATATTTGTTGTTTGTACAGGAATTGATGATATAGACATAGACATGGCCATGCAAAAGGTGACAGTAATGGGTTGGGCAGACCAGAAGAAGGTTCTTAAAGCAGTAAGGAAGACAGGAAGAAGAGCAGAGCTATGGCCGTACCCTTATAATCCTGAATACTATAACTTCAACCAACAGTATTACTATCTGCAGAAACAAGAAACCCAACCAGCTGCACTCACCTATTATGAAACTCAGTACTCCACTTCCTCTTACAACTACCGCAAGCATGGATACAGTAATGAGGACTATGGCTATTACCAAACGCCACCGTATTCAATTGCTGTTGATGAACAGGCTAGTGCCATGTTCAGTGATGAAAATCCTCATGCTTGCTCTATAATGTGATGATTTCTCAGGACACAGTTTCTCCATATATTTTAGAGTTTGATTTTGAGTTCAAGAGTTCTTGTAATAAATATTGTTGTTTCTGTGAGGGAAAATTAACCTCGTACGCATTAAGGAAGTGCAAGATATTAGTAAGGTGTGGCGTATATATAAATATGATTTATTAATCATGAATAGCTATATATACTTAATTGCACGATCACAGGATTAGCTAAATTTAATGTTTGAGAAGTGAGATACATTTTCTTTTTTTATATATTTTAATCCACCTGTTCATTTTCATGAATATTATTTTAAATAACTATATATATAAAATGATAAAAAAAAATATCAATTTGAAAATTTTATTTGTAGATTTTTTTTTTTTAGAGAATGGAATCCAAATATAATATTATTCAAATCAGTCAACTCCGAAAAAAGCTCAGACGTAATTATGAAATTAGCAGCATTTTGAGATTTTTATTAGCTATCAACGATTAATTATAAAACTTATTAAATAGCTCCAACTTGCATGAATTAGTTGAGATTTTTATCACCTATCCGTTGGATACATTGGATTTGATACATTGGATACATTGGATTTGATACATTTTTCCCGAATTTTATAATATATATAACAAAATAAATTGATATTTGCTGATATTCTTATGGAAGGAAAAGTTTCCTGTTGTCTATATATTGAACACCTGTGAATTAGCATTTACAAAAATCCATGAAATCCAGCTTTATTTCATTTTAGGTTACAGTTGCAATTGCTATTGACCTGGGCTGCTGTAACAGTTCACAGCCATTTTGGCGCGACTCGACCACTGACCAGTATAACCACTAACCACACTAACTACTAAACCTAACATAAACAAAACAAAAAGAAAAAAAAAAAAAGATTAAAACTTTTTTCTCTGGTTGGCTAAAATACCCATAAACCACTTACTCGTTGACTCTTTCCAGTTTTATTTACAATCCTCAATTCCCATTGGTTGATGACCCCAAACCCAATCCCAATTCGTCTCGTAGCTTCCCTTCCGTTTCTCTCATCTTCTGTGTCTCTGCTCTCATTGACACTTGTCCCTTTACAATCCAGTTTGAGAAATTTATACTTATATGCATTTGCGTAAAATTCAAAGCTTTTTATTATTTCTTTGCAATAAAATTGGGGGGTTAGGAAGTGACTCATTGATGATGTGCAATCATACACAGCTTTATTTGATTAGGAATGGGCTTCTATAATTATAATCCCATCAACGGAAGATAGCCGAAATGTTATGGGTAACGATGCTGACATTATCATAGCATCGAAAACCGAAATTTTGGGAATTTCGTGTCTATCTTACTCTATCTCGGTTGCTTTATAATTTTTTTTATTATAAATAAATAGATGGCAACGGCTTCATTAATACATGCTCCATGTGGGTATTCACGGAAATTTAGTTATAACTTGAGAAATGGAGTTTATGGAGGAGCTGCAGGTTCCACCTCATATTCACCGTCCTCTTCTTCCTGTTCTTGTTGTTCTTCTCAAGGACTAAACTTCTCTTCCGGTAATTAATTCAGTTTCTTCTTTGGAATTATTAATTTGTTCTTGGCATTGTAGTTTGTTCTTTTTTAAAAAAAAAATTTTGGAGAGAATTTTGTGAACAAGAAGGATTTTCTTTTCTTTTTCTTTGTTTTGTTTTTAATTTTTAAATTACGTGATGGGAATCCGAAAGTCTGTAAATTTTGATACCTTTGTAGCTTTGGAATCAGAGTTACGTTTATGTCTAATTTTATAGTGCATTTTTTCTGGAAATTTTTGAAAATTATAATTCTTCTTTAGGCGAGTTTTTGTATAGGGGGAAATTTGGTTAAAGGAGGATAAATGTCTATCGTCTTCATTGCTAATTGTTCTGGCAACGTAACTCAGGTGTAGGAAACAGTGAAATCCAGGATTCTCAATCCTCACTTGAGAGATAGTTGGCAAACTTCCCTAGGGAATACCTTCACTTTAGATTTTGAGTCCCCTTGTAGAGTGATATCCTCATTGGTTGGGCTTGTATTGTTCAGGCTGGATTAATTTTGGCTGCAATAGTTTACAAAACAAGAGCTAGCTATGTTGTGCTATTCATAGTGAATAGATATTATGTGCAAAATTCTTGAAAGAATATTCTCTACTAGGCAAATGTAGATTTCATGACATGCAAGCCAACATCAATGGCGGAGCCAGACTCCGAAGAAAAATTTCCAAAAGTTAGTGGGCCCATATCAAAAAAAGAAAAATCACTATTTTATAAAGCAAAATTCAAAAAAATTTTGGAGCTAGGGGGCAGGTCCCCCTCCCCCCGCCATTGGCCAAAGCTGTCTTGATATCTAAAATTGTTGGCCAAGTGTTTTACAATCCACATGTTAATGTGTTATAAAGGATCTTTGTTATGATGCCCTGGTTTCAGCAACTCTTGTTTTTCCTTGCACAAAAATGATTTGTTACATGAAGCTACATTATTTTATCTCTTTATTCATGCTTTTGCTGTATGATGTTTGATAGTTTGCCAAGTTCATATCTCTCCTTTTTTTACCCTTTTTTGGGATTCTTATCTCCATATAATATACAGCGTATATATCTCAATTCTGCTTGGAGTCATTAGAAAATCTATTGCAGGTGTAAAGAGTAATTGCAAAGGTCAAGGCCTCAGAGCTCAAGCTATGAACACTACAATCCAAGGAAATTTTGCATCACCAAAGGCGATCGTGAATAGTAATACTGAGCCTGATCATCTTCTTGTCCTTGTTCATGGCATCTTGGCTAGGTACACATTAAACAAATACAATTAACAGAGTGATGCACCCTTGAATTACAAACTAGGAAATGATGAAATGATCATTTAAGCCCAAAGGTTAGCTAAGTCACCACGTGGGTTTGCTTTCCACCTTGTTGTTTATGGTTTTGAATCTTGAGGTTGGTCCACAAGGGAGCCATTTTCCTCCTTTGCAACTGGTCTTGGCACGGGAAGTCTTTTGATTGACCAATGAGATAGACTAATACCAACATACCTCCAAACCAATACAAAGAACACAAAATAAAATGGGCATTTCCATTGTATACCATGCACTAGAGGTGCAGTTTCGCATAAGATCAATTAATCACAATCCACATGTATTAAATGTACATCAATATCAAGGAAAATCAAAAATCAATTGATCCAGCAATTCCATTGATGGATCTCATTCGGAACACACTTGAATTTGGAGTTTGGAAAAAGATATTAATAAAGAGTATCATTTCTTTCTGCTTCTATAGTTTTATTCCAAACTGATCATGAATTGATATTTCTGCATGATGCAGCCCGAGTGACTGGACATATGTAGAAGCAGAGTTGAAAAGGCGGCTCGGGAGAAACTTTCTAATTTATGGTATGTTCATCTCTTTAACCGGCCTTGTGCTCCATTATCTCTTACCTAAGCAGTGATTTTTGTACCTACTTTTTCCCCAAATGTATTGTAGAACAAATCTGCAAATTAAAAAAAATAAATTTGAACTTGGCATAAGTTGGTACATAATAGAAGTTACCTGATTGAGGTGCAGCAAAATAAAGCAACAGAAGTGCTGATTACAAATAATTGGTTAATGTCGACTAGTACATGATAGAATGGCCAAAAGGATGAGGAAGGAGTCATTCTGAATAGTTGATCTCTTGGTGGCAGTTGTATCTTTATTAGTGGCAAACTAATTTCAGGGGGCTTGTACCCAGTAAGAAATTTCTCACTTTGTTTTTTTTTTTTTTTTAACATTTCCAGCAAGTGCGTCTAATACCTACACTAAAACCTTTTCTGGGGTTGATGGAGCTGGAAAGCGACTGGCAGATGAAGTGAGTCTTCAAAATCTCACATGCACATGTTTAGTTTTAATCTGTGGTGGTTTGATGTATTTCTTGTATGTCCTTGGATGGACTATGGGAAAGTCAATGATGTCTCTCCTCCTTGTGCTTTCTTGCGTGAATTTTGTGAACAGGTTATGCAAGTTGTAAAGAAGAAAGATAGTTTGAAAAGGATTTCCTTTTTAGCCCATTCTCTCGGTGGATTGTTTGCAAGATATGCTATTGCTGTGCTTTATTCAGAGGCTGCCTTAAGTACTGGCCAATCTAGTGATACTACTGATTCTACACTGCCTAGTTCACAAGCAGTGCGAGCTGCAAGACGAGGTACAATTGCTGGGTTGGACCCAATCAACTTTATTACCCTGGCAACTCCACATCTTGGAGTGAGAGGAAGAAAGCAGGTTTGTCTTGGAGGGTAGTTATATTTTCATTAGTTGTAGTCATCCCTCAATAATTCTCCAACTTGTTATTGATTATGAACCTATTAAGGCACCTTCTACTTGAAGCTTCCTCTGAACAGTTACAGTTATTGTAAACAGTGATGCAATAATGACTTTAACATTAAAAATAGACATGCATGCAATGATAGGACAGAGGAGTGATCTAAAAAGAGCGTAATCAGAAAGCTGTAAATGCTGTTGATGATATCCATACAGCTGTAATTCTGGATAAATGCATCCAATTGAATGCTGCATTTCACTGAAAGCAGTTATTTCTATTTATAGTTATGACAAAACTTTGGCAAGTGGTAACTTCTAGTTTATGAGTCATTTCACTGTCAATGCATAGTTCATCTGGAATGAGCAAAAGTATATGATCCAATGGTCTTCATCACCTCTTTCTACATGTTGTATAAAATGTGTGCATGGGGAAGGCTTGGTCAGTATTTTCAAGATCCATCGAAAGGAATGATGGATTATGAGGATCGTCTTTTAGTTTGGAGCAAGAAAGATAGAGAGAGATTTGACTTTTGAGGATTCTCTTGTGGACAGTGGAATTCATCTACTGAATTATGCTTGATTCATTTCTTTGTGAAAAATATGTAGTTAGAAAAAGCAGTATTTACAATGCATACTATTGGATTCAGTGTTCTGAGGATCAATAGTTAGCATCGACTTTCAATTGTAAACAGTCTGGCTCTGCTGCTTTAGAGGCAGGGAGACCCATAGAACCAAAATAGTATGTAATCGCCCATTTAAGCATTGTGATTTAGTTTCTGATTCACTTTTTGGCGCATAAGGTTGAAAATTTTGATGTCAAGTTATGCTTGAATTGTTTTGAGATGCTGAAGTACTGTGCTAACAAGCAGATAAGATGAGATCATTGAGATGATGGCAATGCATGTCTAACTGCTTTATTGTGATAGCTAGCATTTTCTGGCAGAAAAAACTTTAAATGAGGTACTAAATGATCAAGAGAAGATTCATTAAGCATGATTATATATGTTTTATTTCAATTGCTCTGCATGGTTAACGTTTGTTGACCATGATGCCATGAGGTCTCTGGCATCTTTGCATCACCTTATGATTTGGTTAATCTACACATGATGTTTTTTCAGAAGTGTTGGACCTATCACATAATAGCTGAAAGATGCATATGGCATCTGACCTTCGTACAGTTTAAATATTTAACGGATGATGTTCTTTCTTTTAATTTTCCAGCTTCCATTTCTCCTGGGAATTCCCATTTTAGAGAAACTTGCTCCACCAATTGCTCCGATTTTTACTGGTCGAACTGGTAGTCAACTTTTCCTGACTGATGGTAAACCTAACAAACCACCTCTTCTGTTAAGAATGGCATCAGACTGTGAAGATGGAAAATTTATGTAAGTCAACATATTTGTATGGTTACATGAGCCAATAACATTTTTAGGACATAGCCCGTCCTTTTGCCTTCTCTAATTCTCTTATTGGTTTCAGATCTGCCCTTGGTGCATTTGGATGTCGCATCCTGTATGCAAATGTATCTTATGATCGTATCCCACTGCAAGCCATCTTTTTGTCTTCAGTCTTAGCTAACTATTTAATTTTCCCTGCACTATTATTTTCTGACTATGTTTATTCAGTTTCCTTAAAATTAACTAGATATGGTTGGTTGGCGTACATCCTCCATAAGAAGAGAGAAGGAACTTGTCAAGGTGAGATTAGCAATTTCTTGTATTGCAGTGCATTTTATTCTGATTAACAATCATTGGGTGAATGAGTGCCGATGAGAAAAATATTGTCATCAAACTGAATATCATTCCTCTTAATACTTTTCCCTTTGCATCCAGCTATCAAATTTTGAAACTTTAATCCCTTTGGGTCGATGTATAAAATTTTGAACCTCAGGGGTGATATGACTGATTCTTTGTACATCTCTAGATGTGAGTTGCCATGCATTTTTGTTACAGTATTTATGAGCCTTAATATATTTAACACTGCAAATGGCTGGTTGCTTGATCTTTGGTATTAAGGTGTGTCCTGTTTTCTTGTGAATGGCTATAAACAGAAGTTGAGGCCAGAAATTTCAGTTTAGTTTGGCAGTTTGGTGACATATTGATATAACTATCAACTGTACCTTTTCCCATTTCTATAGTTGTTTGACTTGCAATTTGTATCCTTACCTAGTTATCTGGTGAATGCGGCACAGACATTCGCATATACCTCGATTATATAGAGAGATCTTATCATATTTTACTGTTTAATGTTCTGGAAATTCTTATAAAAATCTTGTACTGCTTTAGCTACCTAGTTGGTATTCAATTCATTCCACTGTAAGACCTCGACTTTGGGCCTAGCAATCACACTCCAAAATGTTAGATCAATAGTATAAGATGGTAAAAATGCCAGGGTTAATGGTCTGGGTGTTTTCAAGCCCGATTGCTGTGAGCTTTATAGGGGTTTTGATAGGTATAAGATTTTATGGGCTTGTGAAGTAAGCTGGCTGTATTAATCAGTATTAATCAATATGGCGAATCTTCTTAGAATTAAGGAATCTGGGGATTCATTATCCAAAGTATGTTCTTCGCTCTTCAAGTTTTCAGCTGCATTGCTCCTTGGGTTGATGTGGAGAATCTGAGTTGGTTAAGAGATTGAGCAAGTTTGTGAGACCTCATAGAGATGTTAAGTCATTATCATTGCTCCAAGTAAAAATTGGCGTTAATCATTCTTAGAACTTTGAGATAGGACGAAGAGAACTTATTCTCTCACCTCTCCCCCCTTTCTCTTGTTTCCACTGCAAATCTTTACCTTTTAGGCATTTGTCAACCCAGGATTGTAACTGATCTTCTTTTCTATCCTCGTGTGCGAGAAAAATTGAATTCTGATAAATCATTAGCTTAGTAATATTTGAAGTGTAGGACAAAAAGAAAACCTAATGACATCCATAGTAAAAGGGAAGGTTTTTATGGTAGCCGTAACAGCCAAAAAAATAGTTCAGCGTTGCAGTGTAAGAACACATGTGCTGGTGCAAAGAGCAATAATGTTACGTTTTATAACTTTCCATTTCATCCATGCAAGTCATTGATTGAACCACTGGAATTAGTTTCTTTTATAGCAATTAGCAATTATTTTCTTTTGCATAATTCATTTGATAGTATCTGGAAAGATTTGGGAGGTGGAATAGTAAAGATTGATTGTGAGATTTTGTTCCTTATTTGAAGAAAGCACTTTTCTAAGTGAAAATACTGAAGACTACCCTTGATTTGTAAAACATATTATGCTGACATTTTTTGCCCCATTGATATTTCTTGAGATGCAGCCACCTCGGCGTTCTTTAGACGGTTACAAGCATGTTGTAGATGTTGAGTATTGTCCACCACTCTCTTCCGAAGGCCCTCAATTTCCTCCAGAAGCTGTCAAAGCTAAGGAGGCAGCGCAAAAAGAACCCAATACGCGAAACACAGTGGAGTATCATGAAATCATGGAAGGTAAGATTATATGTGAATAAGAGTCATGCTTTGATGATCATAGAATTAACAAAGAGTAATGACCATTACAGTTTGTTAACAGAGGAAATGATACATGGATTACAGCAGCTGGGATGGAAAAAGGTCGACGTTAGCTTCCATTCAGCATTTTGGCCCTTCTTTGCCCATAATAACATACATGTATTGGCTCTATATATTTGATTTTCATATTTAGATATATTTCTCTTTTCATTTCTTAGTTCGACTTTTGTTTTGAATTCAGGTGAAAAATGAATGGCTTCACAATGCTGGTGCTGGAGTAATTGCTCATGTTGCAGACAGCCTGAAGCAGCAGGAAACCTCTTCACTAATTATTGCTAGCTTGTAGCTATTGAGCAGTAATGCTAGTACTATTATAGTTGGAAAAATGATAAAATTATTTGCAAAATGTAGATTTATAAGAAGGGAAATTTTTATTCCTGTTCGCCATGCCCATGTTGATTTTTCTTTTTTTTGTTTTTAAAACATTGTGCATGCTCAGAAAGCAATATCCAGGTATTGATGATTGATCTATACTAAAGGATGGTGTTAGACTTGCTTGGATATCCAGAAACTTGTTTTCTGATGAAGGAATTAATATTTTTATCTCCTACCAAAATTCAAGAATTTCAGTTAAAAAGAAAATTAAGAAATAGCATCAGACTAATATACCAAAATACCTGAACGTCACGGATATTTACAATTTTTCATTTTATTTTGGCCTTTTTATCAATTTTCCTTCATTTTAAAAAATCTGCATTGTTTGGAGTATTTGGATATATTAGTTGAATAGCACCCCAAAAGCCACGGATAGAAGGGTAAATGATCCTAAAGAAAAACAGAATTATCTAACTGGTAAAGCAAATGATCATCATCGGCTTCGAAATTCAAAAAGGATCAATTTTTTTTTATTATTATTAGGGGATAATTTTTTAAATTATCTGTTGTAATATTGAAAATTAATTGAAAAAATATATTAAAAATTCAAATTAATAGGCTGTAAAAATACGTACATGGGAATATATTTTGTTTAATTCATTGTTAAATAAAAAATCATAAAAAATTATTATTTGTGATAATTGTGGAAGACTAATAGTCATCAATAATTAAATAGTCGGTGACCCAGATCAATGAATTAACATATATGTATTTACATACTTTTTATAATCATAACGAGTTTACCCTAAAAGTTTATAATTTTTTTGTTTTTTTATACTTGCTTTTTTTTATACCTGCACGAGGTATCTAGACCTATTTCTGTTTAGAGATCCATATATCTAGGCAAAGAGACTAACCTGGAAGGAGTTTGCTTTGCGAATGAACAAACCTATGACCTATATTATGGTGATAAACTCCTAAGTGCTTTTTACCACTGAACTACTCCATTCGGATTTTATAAAACTTTCTTTTAAAGAAAAGAAAACCAAAGTGAGCTTATGTTTGTGGAGTAACAGAGAGAATGTTAGAAATTTTTGCAACTAATAATTTAAGCATAAGATTGAGTCAACTTTATTTAATGAAAATTTTAATCAAAGAATTAAATAGTTGGAGGATCATAAAATTAAGTGTGGGAGAGTGAATTTTTCGAGAGTTTCATTATGGGTCTATGGAGTATTTGGCTGAGCCGTAATGAGCTAAAATGGAACCAAGTGGACGAAGGACCCTATCACGTGGTCACACGAGCTAGAAGTATGCTCGCATCTTGGAAGAAAGCCAGCTAAAATTGTCAGGTTCGGATACAGGCATAGGTGCTCCTGCAGGTAGTTAATGGCTTCCGCCACCTACTGGCACTTTTAAAATAAACTTTGATGCTGCTCTTCTCCCCTCTGTCGGCTATAGAGCTGTTGGTGCTGTAATCTCAAACTGTCATGGCCGGTTTGTATTAGCAGCAACGTCTTCGCTGCAAGGCTGTTCTTCTCCAGCAGTAGCAGAAGCTCAAGCGCTAAGAAAGGTATTATCCTGGGTACTGTCAGGTCATCCTAATCTGACGATTCAGGTTGAGACCGATTGCCTGCAAGTTTATCAAGCTATGAAGAGTCCTACCCCAGACTGGTCTGAATTTGGAGTTGTCATCTCTGAATGTAAGCTACTCTTAGTCCAATTACCTAATGTCACCTTGGCTTGGATTAGAAGACAAGCAAATGATATAGCTCATGTGTTGGTTAAATCGGTTCCTAGTGAGGCTTGTTTTCACACTTGGGATAGTATTCCCGCTTGTATTGCTCATTTCTTTGACTAATAATATGAATCATCATTCAAATGTCAAAAAAAATAAAAAATAAAAAAAATTAAGTCATAATTAATATATTTCTCTGTAGAAAATATAATAGATTTCACTAAAATAGAAATATAAGTTTTAACTAATATATACTTCACTAAAATAAAAAGAGTATAATTTGTTTTTTCAGCGACACTAATTATTTTTATAATTTATTTAATTTTTAAATAAGTCACGTTAATACTACTCCATTGCTAGCTGAAAGACCAAATAGGACAATTATAAAGTTAAGGGACTATTGGATTAGTTTTAAAACTGTAGATTATAGTTTAGTGTCATTCAGGAAAATAAAGGGACTAAATAGCAATTCTTTTAGCAACACTAATTAGTTTTATAATTCATTTAAGAAAAAAATTTTAAGCCAATAAACGACGCCGTTTCATCAAAAACTGAAAACTTATCCCACCTCCTAATCGCGCGTGTCGGCCAGAATTGAGCCGGCCTGTCCAGTGTTTGTCCCCGCGTCTTTTTTTGCCTTCCATCCATACTCATAGATACAGTACTTCTCTTCCTTCGTTTTTTCCCAGAGAGAGAAAAGAAAAAGGTTCCTTTCAGTTCGATAAAGGGTAAATCCTCGCCTCACATAGAGAGATCGGTGGATCAACAATGGCTCCTGCCACTGAACGAGAGAACTTTGTCTACGTCGCCAAGCTCGCTGAGCAAGCTGAGCGCTATGATGGTTATACTCTCTCTCCCTCTAACACTATTGTCTGATTTTTCGTTTGATCACTGAGAAAACTAGAGAAAGTAAAAGTTGAGTGTAGAATATTGATGTTACTAGCTTAAAGTAATGGTCGGACTAAAAAAATGAAAACCCAACCCCAAGAGCATTAGTGTACTTTGTTTAATTTAATATACTTTGTTTAATTTAATGTACTTTGTTTAATTGATGCGTGGGCTGATTATTCAGTAACTGCAACTAAGCAAAGACTTAATTCTGAGGGTTTTGATTTTTGTTTTTGTTCATTCTGTTTTGGCTTTCAATTAACTTAGAAATGGTGGATGCCATGAAGAAAGTAGCTAAATTCGATACCGAGCTTACCGTAGAGGAGAGGAATCTACTCTCTGTAGCGTACAAAAACGCGATTGGTGCTCGTAGAGCATCATGGAGGATCTTATCATCGATTGAGCAGAAGGAGGAAGCGAAGGGAAATGATCAAAATGTGAGGCGGATCAAGGGGTATAGACAGAAGGTCGAATCGGAGCTTTGGAGTATTTGCAATGATATAATGACTGTGATTGATGAGCATCTTATTCCTTCGTGTTCTGGCGCAGAGTCCAGTGTGTTTTATTATAAAATGTGAGTTTTTTTTTTTTTTTTTGTTACTTTTTCTCCCCTGTCGAAGTCCTGACGTTTTTTATTGAGTGGTTCTTGTTGTTGAGGTTTTTTAGGTATTGATTTACTGGAAAATGCAGACCAGTAGAGCGATGAAGTCTTAGGCTTTGATTTTCTGTATAACGCTAGAGGTTTTTATGTTCATGATCCTTTGGTATTCCCTAATTTGGTTTGGTTTGGATTTCAAGATTTTGGGTTTTAGTTTTGCTATAGAATGAAAATATTCTTTTCCCTTGCCTGTGTCGATGTTTCGTTGTTATTTAGCTTTATTTTTTATTTTTGGTATTGTATGCTTGCTGGATTTTGATGATGTTGGAGGTTCTTGCTTTATTTGAAAAGTGCAAGGGATTTGTTGGTGAGTTTGGTGTTTTTGATTGATTTTCAAAGGTGTTATGAAGATTTTGGGATTTTGTTCTCTCATGTCTGCTTTTTTTTTTTTTTTTTTTTTTTTTTCAATTTTTCCATTTGCCATGAGCGGAATTTGGTTTTGAGAGCTTTTGATTTACTCTGCATATTTGCAGGAAAGGGGACTATTATCGGTATTTGGCTGAGTTCAAGGCTGGAAATGAGAGAAAAGAAGTTGCAGATCAATCAATGAAGGCTTATCAGGTTGTTGATGTTCCATATTCTTGACTTTGATTTTTATTATGTTTATTTGCCAAAGAAAGAGCAGGAAAAGAAAGAAATTGGATGCTAAGTTCATAGGTATTCATGAATCACGCACAGATTAGCTCAGAAAACTGCTTATCTTTATAATTGGGTCTAGGGTTTTGAAGTTGAAACAGTCATATTTTATATATTCCTTTCCTTCTCATCCATCATATCCAGCCATCAAATTGAGGGGCTTAATTTCTTATTTGGAAGCCCATCCACAATCAAACTTGCAAGCATTTTGTTTTCTTTTGTATAGTTTTCAATGACATTCTGGAATTGTGGTGGGCTATGATATTTTCTGAAATTGTTTCAGTTGAAATTGCTTGTTTGGTATTGAGATTTCGTGATTAATATCACTCCAAGCATGAGTTTAGCCTTAGTTGTATTTCATTATGATAGTTTTAATTTTATACTATTTGTCTGTGAACCAAATCTGGCCAGTTTTATGTGAGGATGCATTAGTAGTGGCTTAATGTCTTATGAATCAAGGATTTTATTTTTTTTCAACATAATGCTGTTTATTTATCCTCTTTATGGCCTTTTATCTACTTTCCCTGTTACTGCTGGTTATGGACTTCAACCATGCTTAAATTGAATGTTCTTTTTGGATGAGAAAAGTTGATCATATTTTTATATGGTTTGTTATTTTAGACTCCTGATAGGCTATGTTTTTTAGATGGGCAATAATTTTTTAGGAACTGGTGGATAAATGAGGCCATTCTTCTGTTGTTCACTGCTAAGATTGTTGTTACCTGCAAAATCATAGTTGGTCAGTTTGAATTGATCCGCCAATTGCTTGTTCTCTTTGCAGACAGCTTCTACTACAGCAGAGGCTGAGTTGCCTCCTACACATCCCATTCGGCTGGGTTTAGCCTTGAACTACTCAGTTTTCTACTATGAAATTTTGAACTCTCCTGAAAGGTTTGCATGCTATCTTCACCAGGACTTTGAATTTGTAGAATATCTCCTTTTATTTTCTTTAGGGAGCAAATGTGGAAGCTGTTACAATTGTGATTTTTTACCAGGGCCTGTCACCTTGCCAAGCAAGCATTTGATGAAGCTATCTCTGAGTTGGATTCTTTAAGTGAGGAATCTTACAAAGATAGCACATTGATCATGCAGCTATTGAGGGACAATCTCACCTTGTGGACCTCTGACATCCCTGAGGATGGAGGTAACTTGTAGATCTCTTCCAGAGAAAATACTTAACCTAGCCATTTTACTTTTGCTGTGCTTAACAAAAGAATGGTTCCACATTTGTTTATATTGTGCACTTTTCAATGCGTCAATAATATCCTACTGCCTAATTGCTTGATACATCAATGGATGATGTTGTGCTGGTGAGAAGACATATGTGAGCATTCACTTCAAGAGTTCTTCAGTTCCTTGCATATGTCCTATCCTACTTCACGCAGTTATATTTTGCAATTTTCATTCAAAAGTTGCATGCTGAACAAGCCATGGGCCTTGTAATCTGACCTGTTATGAAATCTCATTGAGTAAAGTAATTTGGTATTTGGATGTATACAAGCATTAGGATGTTTATATGCATGTATGCTATGTTTGAATACCAAAGGAGTCTGGAACATTCTTAACTGATTAAACAGCATTCTGACTCTGTCTTGAGCTCACTTTTTTATTTTTCTCAAATATATTGAATGAGAAGATGTTCCAGTACTCAGGGGTGGGGCTTAACAGTCCACTGTAGAAACAATTTTTTCCTCAACCATATAAATAATATCGAGGTAGAGAATTAGAGATAATATCATTATCTTGAATGTCGAGAAATAGGCGATGAATGCTTTCCTTATCGGCATGGACAATTTGTGCCACGGAGACTAATTATCTTAATGATAAAGACCTGGCTTGGAATATCCAGTGTTGCACTTGTGGCGTTCAAGTGACTGGATATCATGTGCGTTCTGGGATAACTATAGCAAAAGGCCTTAGGATAAAGCTTTAGCCATGGTAGGAGTTATTACAGGCGAGCATATCTGTTCAAATGGAAGGAGGAGGAAAGGGTTAAAATTAATATACTTCCCTCCAAGTGAAGAGTATGGCAGTAGCTGTAACCTAATCTGGATACCTGTTCTAGTCCAAGATAAACTACTTTTTTCACCAATATGTAACTTTTTTCCTTCAATATATATTTGCATCATTATTTACATATTAGCAGCTGTGATTTTGTAAGTTATACAAGTTACTTCTTGTGCTTTTTTACCGCAGTGGAAGAAGCTCAGAAGCTGGACAACAGTGCTAAAGCTAATGGTGGTGAAGGTCTAGAGGTAGTTTATTTTCTTATTTAGCTTTTTTTTTTTTTTTTTTTTTTTTCGATGTGGTAGGTAGGTTCAATCTTTGGATTGTAAGTTTTCTGTTTGATTTACATTACATGTGTATGTGATATTTTCTTTCTTATGTTTTGCAGTGAAACCGACACTGGTACAGTGATTGACATTATGACATGTCCAGTGAAAGTTATAGAATTTTTAGGAATTATTTTTAATTGCCAAGAAATTCAAGATTTCTGTTGTGATAATATTTGATGTTTGGACTGCCAACTGCTTTTTCATCTTGTTAGCAATAACCAAAATTGAAAGGATTGTAAAGGTTGCTATAGGAGCCTTTTCTTTTGTTTCTTTGCTGTTTGCTGAATATTATTTCAGGATTAGCTATATTTATCATTCTCTCTATTGTAATGTTTTCAGCATTAAAAAAAGGGAATAGCGGGTCAACAATACATTTTACAACCATACAAGCTCAACAAGAAACTAACCTCCTAAAAAATGAACAAAACTCCAAATTTAACTTCATAATTTTCCTCTTATAAAGGAAAACTTTCTGGTTCCTCCATTGGAATACCAAAGGAAAAATGAAAATGGCCAACATTATCTGTCTTGCATCTGCTATTTGCTTTTTGTCTCTCTTTGGCTTGGCCTATGGCGAAGCGAAATTTAATGTGGAGGGCGTAGTTTACTGCGACACTTGCCGTGTTCAATTTATGACCAAAGTCACGACGCTAATCGAAGGTTACAGTCTGATTTGATTCGTCTCTTATTATTTATACACATACATAATTTTTTGGAGGAATATTAAAATTAACATTGTTGTTTATGCAGGTGCGACGGTGCATTTGGAGTGCTTTAACCGTACAGGTGATGTGTTAACCTACACAAGTCCAGAAGCTGTGACTGACGCGGCGGGAAAATACAGTATTCCGGTGGAGGGAGACCATGAAGATGAGCTTTGCCAAGTTATGCTTTTAAAATCACCAAACCCTGACTGTAATGAGATCAACAAAGACCCTTTTGTTAGGGAATCTGCTTCTGTTACCCTTACAAACGACAATGGTATTGCTGGTCCTGCTCGCGAGGCCAATCCTCTTGGCTTCTTGAAGAAAGAAATTCTTCCTGAGTGTCCTGAGGTCCTAAGGGAATTGGGAATCACCCCTTCTGGTCTTGTCCCATGAAAATATTATATATATATATATATATATATATATATATATATATATATCCTTTCTAACACCATAACTTAAACAAATTTGTAACTTGATATTATCAATTTCCTGTCTTGCAAAGAAAACCATGCATGTGTGATTGTAAAACTCTTGAAAGTTATACGGAAATAGATCAATTATTTATTGTATAGCTTTAGAAGAATCATGTTTATTCTTGGCGTTTATACAGATAAATATTATATTCACTTACTGCTATGTCATATTTTGGGGTGCGAAATGCTTTTTTTTTTTTTTGTTCTTAGTGACAATTTCTGATATGTGTTTGCAGATTGCTAATAATCTAATCAAATTGAAAAATTAGTTTATTTTTGTTTTTTATTTTGATAATTAAATGATCATAAAGTTGTGTAGAAGCAACTTTAGTTAAGCTTCTCGTGGACATTTCCTTATCATGGTATAAATTCATAGACTTTTTTTAAGGGAGAAAAATCTGGAAAAAGAATGATCAAAATGATCAAAATCAGAGTACTAAAGGTTAGTTGTGTTTGGTTGGAAATATTCCTTATTCCAAGAATATATGTAGCATCTCAAAGTAATCAACCAAATTCGTTGTAATGCATAAATGGGGATTGTTTGGTATTATTGTTATTTATCATTTTTTTTTTATCTTTGCCTTCAATTGTCAACAAATAATAAATTATAAAAATAACTTTCTCTGTGTTATTTAATAGATTAAATTTAAAAAAAAAAATTGTTTTATATTTTTTTTATCCGTTTCTTTATTTATAACTTTCTATTTAAATCCCTCAAAAAAAAAAACTTTCTATTTAAGAAAAATAGAAAATAAGAATAATAGAAAATATATGAAATATATAGGTGGTCTGGCTTTCCCCATTTGCGGGTTCCCACTAGTTTAAGTACACTCAAAAAGCAATGGAAAAGAAAAGGAATAACATAGAAATTAAATGAGCTTTTTAATCACAAAGCATAATTTGTACTTTTAAGGCTTTTTCTCTGGTCTCCTTTTCCTTTTTTAAAAGTAACGGTGGTGTATGCTTTCCAACTAAAACATTGAACAAGTGGTCTACCTTCTTTTGGCATTTCAATCAAATCCCAAGTAAATTCACACAACTTCTTCTGTTGCTCTTGATAAGGATATACATAGCCATGTTATAGTAACCCTGGTTTTCTTAAACTTGGTTTTCCAATCTTCTATATTATAGTTTTATTTATCTTTTCAGAACAATATAATTTTTATAGTTTCTTACTTTACTCGTATTTAATATTCATTAGTATTAAGACCTGCGCGATGCGTGGAGCAATATTTAAATATGAAATAATTTTTTATAACTTTCACATAAATAAAATATGAAAATTAGACGATTGACACGAACACGGCACGTTTAATCCGCTTAATATCATAAACAAGTTAAGTGGGTCGTGTTGACAATATACAACTCGTTAACCCGCTTAATATCATAAATAGGTTAAGTAGATGTATTGACCTATGTACGACCTACTTAACCTACTTATAGTATTTTTAACTTTCAACCTATTTAACTCCAATCATATTTAAAAATAAATTTTTACACGTAAAACGCATGAATTCTTCAAGATTTATAATTAAAATAAAAAAGTAATACAACAATAAAATTTAAATAGGTTTTAGTTTAAGTATTTATATCTAACACTAAAATTACCTGTTTAGTCTTAAATAAATAGGCCACTCACCTAATCTGCGTGTCAACCCGTAACACAACACGTTTATATTCATGTCATAAATAGGTGACTCATTTACAAATCATTTAACCTCAACCCTAATCAATTTATTTCGCGTGTTAGGCAAATCGTATTCGCATGTCGTGGCCCATTTTGACCCCTTACTATGACCTGCACCAAAAAATACACACACCTTATTAGTGTATTTTTCAATAGTGATAATAATTTTGAAAATGTAACTAACTATATTGAAATAAAAAATTAAGTATTTTTTTATTTTATGTTTATGATTTATTATACATGGTTATTTATTTATGTGAAACATTAATGTATTATACTTATTTAGTATAGTGTGTTGTCCTAAGCGTGTGGATCTCATTTTTTAAAATTACCGTATCGCCTACGTTCTCCTATCACGTGATGAAGTATTTTTTAAATTTATTTTTGTATCTTTTCTTATTAATGAATAATAAAAAAAAGGGACTAAAAAGGGTGTATTGGATTAAGAGTCTCTTAGATTTTAAAAGATTTTAAAATTCTAATGGTATTCAATCTAGATTCTTTTGGAATCTATTAAAATTTTATGGTATTTAATTTAGACTCTTATAAAATTCATAAAAATTTGATGGTATTAAATTATGACTTTTTAAAAGTCCATACAAATTTGATAATATTCAAAAAATTGCTAATTTATAAGGATTCTACAAAATTATTGATTTCGTTGGATTTTAGAGTGTTATGCTTGAGTAAAAGAATAATTTACAAATCCATCCTCTAATCCAGTCTTGATCTATTACACCCCTTAATAGAATGAAAGCGAGCAAGTACCCGCGATTTTAAACTACTTGTATAGGTATCCGTTTAAAATTTTACTATCCGTATCTATTCTAAACCCGTTTAAATACCTATTTAAGTATTCATATTCGAACCCGTTTAAATATTTACTACCTGTATCTGTCCAAAAACCTGTTAAAAGTACCTTTTAAATAAATACGATACCCGTGAATTTTTAACTATCTAAATTTCGAACTTATTTAAAATATATTTTTTACTAATAATGGATACAATACCCACTATTGAAACCATTTAATATAGCGGTTAATGGGAGCAAGATGATGGCCGATGATGTTAGCCATTGCTGGCCTTTTACAGTCGGTGGTGATAAGTTTTAACAAAGAAAATAATGATTTTGTAGAAGATGTATTTTGATTTTTAGTCCCTCATTGTTTTTCAGCTTTTCATTTGGCTCCAAAACCTTTTAATTTGTTCAATTAGCTCCTAAATAATTTTGATTGGATATATAAAAATCATTGTGATTCTATCAAAATCAATCAAAATCTATAAAAAAAAAGTCTCACCAATTCCATAAAACTTTATGTGGAATTCTAGTGGAATATGTGAAAATATTAGGAAATCCTTCAATTCCATCAAACTCAATAATTCTTTTAAAATCTAACACAATCCTAATCGAATATAACCCCCTAAAATTTTTTTTTGAAAAAATTTTGTTACTTATTTTTTTTTTTGGATATAAAATAAAAATAAAATTAATTTTTGTCTACAAATTTATTTTTAGAGTTTTTTATTTTCCTTCTAATTTGAAGAGAAAATTATCGAAATTCTTTTCCCTTATATTTCTTTCTTATTTTCAAATAAAATAGTTTTTATTTATTAATACTAATTTAGTTTTTTTTCCTCCTAAATGATATTATCTGAAAATATAATTAGTTTTTTTTCCTTATAATCTGCATGATGCGCAAGGTAATATTAAAAAATGAAATAGTATTTTATAACATCATTCAAAAATAATAGAATTATATAATAAAATGATAAATTGTATCTTATTAAGATATGCTGAAAAGTTGTGATGGTAAGATATGCCTTCTCAAGTATCATACGAAGTTTTTCATAAGGTATGGAATAGCAAAAGTCATACATGATATGACCTACATAAAACAATGCATAACGCTATTAATATATTTTTCAATAGTGATAATAATTTTGAGAATTTAACTATTGAAATAAAAAATTAAGTATTTTTTATTTATTATTTATGATTTATTATAAATGATTGTTTATTTATTTGAAATATTAATGTATTACTTTTTTAGTATACTATGTTCTAAACGTATGGATGCCCTACCTTTTTTAAAAATTTTCATATCCCGTTTTCATGCAATATAACTCATGCTATATGAAACTACTCTATATACCAAGCTAATTAATCAAGATTTTTTATCACCAATAAAAAATGAAGTGTTTTTTAATTTGTTTTTATGTTATTGAAATTAGAAAATAATTTTTTATTTTGTGTTTATAATTTATTATAAATAATTGTTTATTTATTTAAAATATTAATGTATTACTCATTTAGTGTATAGTGTCCTAAGCGTGTGGATATTATATCTTTTTTAAAGTCATCGTATCTTGTATGTTCTTGTATGTCCTAAGCGTGTGGGTTATTTGTATTTTAATTAAATTTTTTGATTTAATTTAATGCATTATCTTGATAGGATATAACTAATATCGTGATAAAAATATTATTTAAAAATATAAAACAATCTATCTTCTTACAATTATTGTCATTACACCTTTTTTTTTTTACAACTGTGCTAAATAGTTATTGTCCTTGTCATACTTGGTAATTTAAGAGGTTTACACTTGGTTTCTATATAATGCAAACTGCTCTGCTTTTATATATATATATATATATATATATCTCCATGTATTGTTTTTAGCCTATCGCTAATAGTTATTAATATTTTTTGAATAAATTTTACATGATCTAATCATAAAGAATTAAGATATATTTATCTTTTTAATATCACTTAAAAATTATATTTTTTAACAAAGAAATGTTTTTTTATATATAATTTTTCAGAAAAAAATTAAAAGAAAGACTGAATTTACATTGGTATTGTGTGTTCAACCAAATTTCAACACCAAATTACTATTAATTTGTGTTATGTATACATACACGAGTTTTTCTTTTTTTCACTTACTTTGATTTCCAGCTTGCCATTTTCAGTTTCACATTCAAATGAAGAAAATTGCATAACGATTGGGAAACATTTTCATTCTTTTCACACCAACGGGGACTTTCTTCCATTTTCTGAATTTGACTATTCTACTTTAAAAAGAAAATTTTATTTGAATTTCACGATAGGAGGAGTAGAAGACTTGTCACCATCCTTAAATTTCATATTTAGAAAAATAACAGTAACTAAGAATATTTAACTCAGAGATTCCTCAAATCACATAAAACTTGCAATTTATACTTCACGAATGGATAGAACTTATTCCAAACAAAAAAATAAATTCCAAATGGATGAAATGAAATGATGAACAGAAAGAAATTATTTTCAAATAAATCCATAATGCAGGAACCAGGAAGTTAGAATGTCAAATCATGGCAATTTCTATTTTCTGAATTTCGAATCCAACAGAAAAATTAGAATTAATTAAAAGGAAAACTATATTCTATCAAATAAGGCCCCACTTTGCATTTTACAAGCACCAGATGTCCATAATATATATATATATATATATATATATATCCCTTAATAATCAAGCGTTGAAGCGCTGTTTGATGCATAATTGAATTTGACTTAAATGTGTTATCTTTAAGACCCAGCAACTTAAATATGATTAATTACCAAGAAATTATTTTTTTCTTAAGATTTAATCATATTTACAGATACAATTTCTGATCTATGCAAGAAATCTTTGCTTCGTCCATTGCATTCAAGTCAATACTAATCATGTGTATCCGTTGGATCAACTTTCTTACATTGATCAAGATTATATGATCATCTGCAATATCTGTTGATTTTCGGTTCATAGCTTCAAATTTGATTAAACTGGATATATAGCATGCTGATGATCGGATTGTTGATCTGAAACTACTCATATTTTTACATCAAACCCCTATTGTCAGCTGTTAATTTACATCTCTCTGATCAAGAGCCAAGTACGAGTGATCATTGTGCTTCATGTTCAACTGCAATATATAAAAAATTCATTAAGATAATACGTTATCATTTTTTTATGTATAAAAAATCAGTTTAATTATGTATATGATGATAAGACAAAATGTCAAAATCAATCAGTTTGACAACCTGAGTTGTTCTTCCTACGCTTGACGGGGAAAACATGCCGGAAATCACCGTGAGAGGCCATCTGCCACTCCTCCACAAGCACACCATTATCGAAGTCAAATTGATGCAGTACTCCATTAGAGCCATCGTACAAATACCCTTCTGGAAACCCACCAAGACCACCACGGCCTGGTGGCTTGGCTTTCCGACGACCGGCACCTACAGGAACATTACGAAGAGCCCCGCCGGCTGTCCAGTACCTCTGGCAACCTTTGCAGAAGTGTCTGGGTTGGTTAACATTATAGTTGTTGAAGTAGCAAAACTTAGTCTCCATGCTTTTGCATCTAGGGCAGGGTATGATCTTGTCTGGCCTCTTATCAGGCGGCGTTGTTGGATTTTCTTTGTTTTGATCTTCTTTTACTTGTCTGGCATGTAAAGTAATTCTTGTTCCAAAGAGCTTGATACCCTCTTCTTGGTTGGCCATGAAAGAGAGAAAGAACTCTCAAATTTGATGTTAAAGGACAGAGAGGTTAATGGATTATGGGTTGATAGAGAAGGGAGGTGTTTGTATATATATATGGGCAAATATATATAAATGAAAACATACAAAAGGGCTAAAAAGTGCAGAGAAAAGAAAGGAAAATGGAAGTCCATTTGACATAGCCGCCAAGAACAACAAGGTAGGTGGCGTGGAAAAGCTGATGATTAGCTTTTTGTCCACATCATTACTCACACGTCATCCAGTTGTGGGGCTAGAAAATTTAAAAGGTAGTCTAATTGTGGGTCCCAGTACAGGTAGGACGCTTACAATGTGTTCAGTAAGAGAATAAAGAGATAAAGTTTTGTGTCTAAATGGGAATTAGTGTTGTAAATTCACATTCTAAACTACATAATTAAAAAATAAAGGGGATAAAGCTAAAACCATATATTTATATGACATTTTCCTTTTAAAAATATCTTTAATATTCTCACTATCTTAATATAATACTCATAATATTAATTGCAGATGTCTCAAATTAATTAATTATTTCTAATTTTTATTAAATAAAAAAAATTCTTTTATTAAAATATATTCCAAATAATTCATATTAATTTTTTTATTCCATTTTTTGCTAAAACATAATATTAATTTGTTAAAAAATTTTCTGTGTCAAAAGTTAAAAGTTAACGATTATTTTGGGAATAAAAGAATATATATATGTTATAATTATCCAAACAGCTACAGTGAAATTCGTTGTCAAATATAAGTTTATACGCAATAGTTAACTTTTCCTTTTGTGGCTTTAATTAAAAATCCTTTCATATTGAATTATTTTGTTATGATTTAATTTGTAAAAGACTTATTAGATACTTAATCCTGCAATTTACAATAATTTAATGAAAATTTTTCAATCGATTTGAACTTTCGAAACTCTAGAATTAGAATAAGATAATTTCTAGTGAAATATTTCATACAAATTAATATTATAAACAAAAAATTCTAATGTAATGAAGATGACAAATTAATATCTGAAAGTAATTAATGTAATATTTACTTTTATTAGTAACACCAACTAGATCTATTTTGTGAAGAAACACATGAAAATGTAACTTTTAACACGTGTCTTTCTATTAAATTGTGTCCAATCAGATCGCACCAGTGACCCAACCTGCCTCCTAGTTGGTTATTCATCAATTGCACTATAACATAACTTTATATTATAAAAAAAAAATAAAATAAAATTATATAAAAGGGTCACGAATCATATTTTTAAAATTTAATAGTATTAATTAGAAAATTTGTAATCCCTTTTGGTCAGATTAGGTAATTTGAAAGAATTTGTTGCATTTTTGGGATTAGAAAAAGTATAAATGTTGTTCTGGATAGCTTCACTTACAATGTGAAGGAAGAAATTAGATATTTAAAAATGAGATTTGTTTAATCTATTCTTTAAAAAAGGAATCTGATTAGATTAATCCTTAAACCAAAAGTAGTTTAACCCTCATTTTTGTCAATAATAGAATATATATATATAGACAAAGAAGCATTTTGGTTTCTTTTGCAAGAAAAGAGATGCACTTTTTTCTTTGGGATGCTTTACAAGCCTCTTTTCAATTAAATAATCAAAGTATTATTTATTTAAAAAAAAAAAAAAAAAGGCTCACCACTATAGTGATTTGCATGGGTACTCAAACTTTTTTTTTTTTTTAATTATTTAAGATTTTGGGCAGCTCATGATCAAGCCAGACAGAAAGAGTGATAGTGAGGAACTATTATATACTAATTATCTTTTCAGTGCATGCAAGGCAAAAGTGCAGAATATAATCTATTCATCTTTGGATCTGATTTTATATTTACAAAAATTTATTCTTGGTGAGGCATATTTCGCTAAAGATGCATAGAGGTTTTTAATACAAAGAGAATTAATATTCGACTATTAGAGATATGAGAAATTAATGGTTATGTTCGTTACAACTGTTTCGATAGATTTTCTTTTTTGGAATATTATGGATTTTGGCGGTAGAATGTGATTAGTCTCATGCTCTTGAAAGAAAAAAGGAATTGCTATGAGCACTATAATGAAGTGCCCAAATCATGTTTAAAAGATATTATGCTTTAAATATTAAGATATGGATTGGAAAGGTGGAATGGAAAAAGATTAAAGAAGCATGTTGCTTGTTGTTGTGGCTCTTCATTATCAAATTGCTTTAATAAAATGAGGCAGCAAAGTCTTTGCTTTCTCCTTTATTAATATTTTATTTTATTTTGCTATTATATGCACTTTTATCTTTTTCTTTTTTCCTTTTTCTTGCCTAATCAGATCAAATTGGAAACTTTGATAGTAAAGCAACTAAAACCCAAACTAATATAAACAAAGAAAGATTATTATTATTTTTAGATGCATGCATTTTCTATGTAATATTAATTAATTTTTATTTTTTTTTTTACTTTTATTTCTGATAGTACTTGGCTGCTTAGATGGTGGGCCACTTATGTTTACATTCCCATGTGAAATGTTTTAAAAATGATTGCCACATGCCAAAAAAGATGGGCCAATCCTTGATTTACCCTCAGTATTTAGACATATAATTCAAAGTGAGAACTATTACTGCAAAGACTGTTCATTTTTAATTATTAATAATATTATTGTTATTTTAAAATGGAGATGAAGTGAAAATGCTACTGAGAACAAATCTTTTAATTAAAATATCAATTCTACATTAATACATGTCTTATGCATTTGTTTGATTCCATTTGTTTTGTGTATATATTATATGGGTGTACTTTATTTTCCTTGTCTATTATTAATTTTTTTTCTCAATTTCGTAAAAATGAAAATATAAAAATTTGATTTCTGAAAAGTTTAAAAGGAGAAAAAGCATTTATGTTTTATATCCGAAAGGAGATTAATTCATATAAAAAAGATGGACCGATACATCACAATTCCACTGAAATTAAAAAAACAATTAATTAAACTAATTTGGCTTGCTCAAGTTAAGTCATCCGGCCTGCAGCTTCTCGCAAGTTGCAATCAGTGAGTAAAGTTAATTATCATTAATTAATTAATTAATAATAAAATGCATCCTAAGAAACTCGTGGTTTAGGAATTTGATCCCATCGTTAATTAATTAAAAACGCAAATAAGCATCAAGTATTTGTCAACTAGTTATAAGTTTATTTATTAAAAAAAAAAAATGCGCTTATTCCCAATATTCCCGGTTAAGATAAAACATAACTAAGGAAATGTATATGCTTCAACATATGCCAACCATGATAGATTAATTAAACTAATGACATAGGATTGATACTTAATGACATTGGAAGATTCCAGAGAACCTGTGCTCTGCTTTCTTTCATCTTTTGCTTTTACTCCTTGATTAGAACGATTAAGATCAGGAAAGAAAAGATGATTAAAATATTACTCCAATCAGACTCATTCTCAATATCAACTTGAACTGCCATTTCATGTTAAAAGTTCAATAAAAAGATCAGTTGCCTTTGCAGAAACGAGGAAATTGTAAAACAGTAACTTTTTTTTTTTGTCCTTTTTTGTTTAGTTAAAGAAATAAAAGTTGACCTTCATTTAGAAAAGGCTTTCAACTTATGCAACCGAAAGTAGTTTCCACTTACCACTTTGCAAAATCTAATTTGGTTTTAAAGTTTTGATTTTAGTTAAAAGATAGGGAGTTAATTGGATTTAACTCATAAAACATTTATATTTAAAAAGGTGATAGGTCAAGCTTTTTATATATAAAATAAAACCAAGCAGTCCTTTGAACAACAGAGCAGAAACCATATAACGAATTCAAAATAAGTAGTGTTGGAACTATCATATAATATTCCTAGGCACCAAGCATAAATAAGTGCCTCATTACATGATTATGGATTAACTCATTGTTAGCATTTTTATCCTAACTATTTGAAAACTTAATTAATTGCCATAAAGATACTGAGCAACAAAACCCTACGGATTAATTACACAGAGAAACTGAGATTATTCACATGTATATATATATATATATATATATATATATAATACAAATTTACTCAACTACAAGAATTCAAAATTACAAAAAGGATTTGCTTCCCAAGAACTTGCACAATACTTGAATAAAGATCAAGTGTCACTCCAAGTATCATCATCTTCTCCATCGTCACTCCCGACAGCCTGACATGTTTTCTCCAGTGTCAAATTTGATATTGTGAATAGTAACAAGAAAACAAATGAATAGCAAGAGAGAAAGAATGAGAATAAATGATAAAGAGGAAAACTGAAACCTGTCGGATTGCAATTGCTTTCTCTAGAATTGCAGTGACTTTGTCATTTGCTGCAGGAACCGATGTGAAGGTAGGCCTTGCTGTCACAGTGCGTCTCAGAGTAAATGACTGGGTTGGCAGAGTCAAAGGACGAGTTAGAATAGAAAGTAAAGGTTGCCATCAAAGAGTACAGCTATTGCTACAGAACATAAAGCTAGCTATGCACTTAGTGATTTTGTAGGTTCCACATTAAAAGATTCTCAATTGATAGCTACTTGATTTTGAAGGATCTGGCCTCCATCTCTAGTTACGGTGTTAAAAATGTAGAAGCGCAATTATCAATTGTATCAAATTAGTAGTGAGCTAGCATGGTGGTTGAAATTTTGAACTGGCTCTGAATGGAATGGAAGATACTGGACTATATTAAGATAACTGAGCAAGAGATGAATCTAAAGCAATGTTGGTAGTGTGGAAGGCAAGTAGGATAGTCCTCATCCTACAATTAGATGTACAATGAGAATGAAACAAGGTTTCATGAGAGAACTTGCAGATCAGGGATCAGAATGGTTGTAGGGTTAGCAGGGAAAGTAGTGAATCTTTCTTGGATTATTGCATTGATTTGGGAATAGCAACTGATGTCCCTTTTTTTAAAGTTCTAGACTAGAAGTCCAGTTTCACTGAATTTCTTCTTGCGTTTCGGTTATAAACAGATAATCTAATCTCAGCATTACTCTTGTTATGTAAACTAGAAAGAAACCAAAAAATAACTAGAAAAGCTCACTCACTTTTGTTCTGATTTGATGCAAAAAATCTTCCTTTTCATCCATCTCTTTGCCATTTGATGGCAGGTTAACTTCTTTCTGCACATTCAACTTCTGCCGGTCCTGCTGTTGAAAACAAAATAAATACGATGATAGAGATGACTCCCACTTTCTCCCTATTTATATGTATAAAAAATATATATATCTGAAGAGGAAACCAGTCATGTACTTATACTGAAGCTGCTATACCTTGCCATTTGGTTTAAATGCAAAGGTTTCATCTGTTTGTTGCTCATTGGATGGGGCAGGTTTATGTTGCTGAGATATTGTAGAACCTGAAATTTTTAGACCAGGCGTATGTTGCTCATTCACAACTTCAAATGCTGTGTTCGGTTTGTCTTCTGCTATGTAAGAGGCAGGTTTTGCAGCCCACCATTGCACTGGGGGAGGAGGTGGTGGTGAAGGGTTGGACTCTCTAGGATTCTGCAATTCTATGAGATTCCCTTGATCCACATCATCTTTTGATTTTCCCTGTAGTATAGGGTTCACAGCATCAAAACTGGGAAGATCTAGCAAAGAAGAGAAAGATGGATCTGCACCATTCTCAGTAAATAGACTTTTTAGTCTCGAATCCATGTGAATGCCATTGTTATCCACTGTCCCAGGCTGCAAAGAGCTTGAAACAGATTCAACAGACGATATTCTGCACAAAGCATCATATAGCTCATGGTCCTTGTTTTCAGGAGATTCCCCAGATTCCCATTGCTCAGAATCTGAATCAGAGCAGCGGCTAAGACAATCATCTGACCTATAAGGAGATGATCTACAGAAGGTATCATCGTCAGAATCAGAACCCGCTTCTTGTAAAAGAACGGCAGGCTCTGGGACCAACTGAAAAGATGGGAACATATCTCTAATACCTCCATTACTGTGGTTCCCATCAGGAAATCTAAGTTTCAATTTGGAAGCCTCAAAGCCACCAGCAGGGTGGAAAGACATTTTCATATGTTCTAGGGGTGGTGAGGAAGGAAGTGAATCTGCAATAGATTTATATCCAAACTTCTCATTGAATATTTTCTCTGGAGTTGCACGATACGCAAAGCTCTGGTGCCCATTCCTCTGCTCCACCGTGTCAGTTTTTAGTGAGGCAGCCGACTCAGGTTTCCTGGCCGAGTCAAGTGACATCGTTCTACGAAAACCATTAATAAGTAATCTATGTCCAAGTCCAAACACTTGGGATGAGTTTTCAATAATTTCCAGGCTTGTCTCAGTAGGTGTGGCTTTGATGTCTGCATCAAGTGGCAGCTCTTTTCCCGGATTCAATACACTGGTAACATTCGTTCGTCCCCCAAAAGGATGATCAAATCTATTATTACGATGAAAATCACCTGATTTTTCAACTTCGTTATCTTTATCCTCGTGCTGTGAATTGGAACGTTCAGAATTCAGAACTCTTTCCATGTTTCCAGGATCCTCATACAATTTGCCAGGTCTTTCTCTATCTCCATCGTTGGCTGGCATACAAGTGTGATTTGGAGGAACAACTACCTGTCCTTTGTTTCTTGTCATAAAATCATGACTTGGTGTACTTGCTACAGCAAAATCAGGAGGCTTGGACGGCTGAAGTCCTAATAGACCACCATTTGTCCAAAATGAAACTGAATGAACACTAGACAATTCAGCCTCTGATTCTTGAGACTCTTGTTCTTGAGACTTGTCTTGATCTTCAGACTTGTAGGAAGTGCTTACAGTCTTATCACTCAATGGTTCCATTACATTTGAAATTCCACAGCCAAATGATGACGGATCACTGATAGTAGACTCTACTTTTGGACCATCAAGAGGATCGACACTTATTCCACAGCCAAACGATGATGGGTCACTGACAGTAGACTCTACTTTTGGACCATCAAGAGGATCGACACTTATTCCACAGCCAAACGATGATGGGTCACTGACAGTAGACTCTACTTTTGGACCATCAAGAGGATCGACACTTGTAGAACTTTCATTACCTGGTAACTTGTCTGAAGGAGAAGGTTCTCCAGAGACATGAGATGTATTTTCGTCAATAAAACCATTTGAGGGATCAGAGTTGGGCAAGTCACAGGCCCTTCCTTCGTCAGAACAAATATCAAAAGGAATATGAGATTCAAATTTAGATGGATAATCATCTAAAACATCATCTGTGACCCTGTTTATTTCCTCATCTATTCCTTCATTTTGAGTATTGGAGAAACATTGCTCCAGTTCATGTTTCGTTTGGCAATCAAGGTCAGTTTCAGATTCTGATTCTATGGTGTTAAGGGCATCCTCGTAATTGTCTGGCTCACTTTCAACTTCATCAAGCTCATTCCTAACAATGCTTGATTTCTGAATATTTTCATCATCAGAACCCATTTCTACTTGATCAGGATTGCTAAGGTTGGATATTTCCGCCCCTCGAATGCCTAGATCAGAATCTGTTGTAAACATCTCTGGACCTTCATTTACATCACAGTCTAGGCCCTTAGGCTCCACTATTTCTGTCTTCTCATCCCATGTATCGCAAGATGAACTAGGCGCAATTGGCTCAGGTGATGAACTGCGAGGGAAATTATCAGTAGCAATGTTGGGTCGTCCATCAGGGAAAATTGAATCAGCAATATCAATATGATGCATGAACCCTGGAGAGAATTCCTTAGATTCTTGTTCTTCAGGTTGGATGGTGGAACTTAAATGGAAAACACATTCAACATAAGCTGATCCAGTTTTTGAGTCAAAAGAATTTGAATGATCACCCAGATCAGATTTTAATGTCGTGTCAACAGTGGAGGCTGTACGAGATGGAGAAGTCCGCCCATTAACAATTGGAGTAGTAAACTGCATTCTGCAACATCAAATGTCATGCAAATGTCAATTTCATCAAACTGATCTGGAAACAGTTACTTCAACTAGATAATATACCTGCCACTCTGATTTGACATTGACGTAGATCGCAGAAAGTCAGCATTCCTATGTGATGATCTTTTTTTCTGTCCATTTTTTACATGCAATTAACAATATTAATAAGAGCAATGTTTGTATATTTAATTATACACATACCAAGATACAAGGAAAAAACTAGGCCCTCAATACAGATACAACTTAATTAAGAATGAATGCAAATTAAGAAAGTATTACTGCACATTAGCTAAGAACACTTGGAGGCAAAAATTAGTGCTGCTTGTAACAATTTTACCAGTTGAATACTCCTATAAGCAAACTAATTTATGAAAACAAACCCAAAAGCATATTGCTGTATCAGAAATGACAATTAGATAAAAACACTTCTCATGATGGTTGAAAAATTTTTAGTGAAAAAACATACCTTGTTCTTTCGATTCTTCTTTTCTTTTCGGACTTTCTCAGCATCTGGTTCCTTGAAGTTGCCCGATGCTCTTCTAAAAAAGGTTGGATCAGAGTATCTCTTCAAACAAGATCCTGGGCCACCTGCATCAAATCTGGATGGAAAAGCAAAAGGAGATAGCATCTACAATCTAATATTAAGCTTCATAATTCAGTTACATTTGCCACTCATTCAGATTAGGAAGGAGGGGAAATGGCCATACTTGTCGAGCAAATATAGACGTGGAGGATCACGGCAATCTTCATAGGAGTCCATAATAAATCGGGGTAAGTCATTGTAGATGAAATGGTTTTGTCTATTTTGAATACGTGAACGCCATTCAGAACCTGCAAGGCAGCTGCTTTTTGTAAATAGTTGAATAAACTAATAGAAATATGATTATGGCAGAATAAATTTCTAGGAAGCTACTTAAGCATTAAAAGGCGCATGGGGGTGATGGAAGCTTAAATTTGAATCAGTACTACCAATAGTCTAACAGCAACCTATACAAGCAATGGTGCTGTATCTAATTAATTTTCAAGTTGCTTTGTAAGTTAGTCTAGCCAAGGTGAGCACCCAAATAATAAAAGCATGGGAATAGATTGGTTTTATTACAAAAAAACATTTTCACTCCAAAATTGACAAGTCAAAAACTTCGGGGATGATACTTAAATGACCAAAATTAAGATTTAATTGTATAAAATATGATATGCACCAATATCAGGATGCTGTAGAATTTTCTGAACATACAGCTAACTTTCCAATACATGATATTTTGGCACTATGGAAGTACTCTGGACATATACAATCAGCTCCTAAACTCCAATAATCAAGGTTGTATTATTAATATATGTGCACCAATGATGAAAGGAAAGAAAATTATTCAACCAATGTAACTCTTTTTGAAGGTGAAAAACTATTAATTTTTGGGCACCGATCAGCTTAAATCTTGTCATTCTTGGGCAAGGTGTCATAAATATTTGACATATAAGATATCATAATAAAACAGAATGAAGCGAACAAAGCCTGAGAAACTTTATTTTATCGACACTGATTCAATACAATCACAGAGAGACAGAATAACAATGCTTAATGTGCTTCTATATCAGATTGTTAGAGCCATACCAGCTGTGTATGCAAAGTGTATATGACTTGTTTGGGCCAGTACCGCCTTCTCCAGAGAAGGCAGTGAAGCTTCAATGTTTTGCACACGAACCATCAATTTATGACTTCTAGAAGCTGTAGTCATTACTTGCTCCTGTAAGCCATGAAAAACCTCTGCTGCAAATCTATGAAGATGTGAAATATGATATGTTAGCGAAATTACTTGTTGATAGAAACACTCATTTAAAAATAAGCATTAAAAATTAAATTTTCTGTAAGCATATTGACCACTGCAGTTGTCAACCAAAAATAATTGAATCATAGAATCTCTCTTTATAGACATCAAATACAAATAGTCATCAATTAACAATTGCATTTCTTAGAAAATTAAGACTTAGCAATTATCATATATGCATCCTATGGTCAGCAGAGACACTATAGTTCTTCATAAGCAGAGTTACCAACAGGTATCTCTTTCCATAGACACACTATGCGGGTAACCATCACATGCATGGATAAAGTTATCTGGTGAGTCATGAATGAGCAATAATCCAATTATAATGCAGTCACCCTGTACCAAGACATTGAACAATAATATGAAAATATTAAACATAATTAATAACATACATGTAGTCGTTTCTTATGCTGTTATCTAGTTGGATGGCCTAATGCATAAATTTGCCCCTTGAACTTTAAAGTTTTATTCTTGTGGCACCCTAAACTTTACAGGTGAAATATTGTGTCCCTAAAGTTATGAATTTAGGTGACATTACATACTTGTGACTGATGACCTAATCACTACCAACATCCCACCATTCAATCAACAACTGCTAACTAAGCTAAGCCATGGTAATAGACACGATTGAGATACGCCTGGGCAGAATAATGGCACAATTAGAAAAATATGTTGCTAGCTCACATTTTCTTCTCAGAAATCATTTGCATAGTCAAATAAATCGGAGAAATGCATATATTAGAATTCACACTTTCTTCATTTTCTCTGTTTCACCTCTACTCCTATATAAATTACAAAGCTAAAAGTTCAATAAAAAATTTGAAAGGAGAAATGATATCATTATCTTAATAAAAGAAGGAAAAACACATTTTTCCATTCAATCACCATGAACATCAACCTATTTACTTCAAAAAATACTAGGCTGAAGCTTATTTAATCATGCAATCCAAATATCTCACTAACATTGATATTAAATTAAAACTCAACCATCAAAGTAGAGTAGAGGAGGAGTGAAATGTGAAGATGCAAAAAATAAATAAACAAACATACTCGGCGAGATCGCCTAATTGACGCAAGATCCCAACGAGACCAGAAACCGCGATACCATCTAACACAGCCTTAGGATCTTCACGATTTGCTTCTTTGTAGAGGTGAGGCTGACCCAACCCGTACTCATTTCTCACTTCAAACCTTACCAAAGGCATTTTACTTTCTGTTCTTCTCTAATAAGCTCGGTTTGCTCTTTCTTTCTCTCCAAATGAAGAAGAAGAAGAAGAAAGAGAGATATCCACTTTCACATAAAAGATATAGCAGTGAAGCAGAGCAATAAGAATATAATTGAAGGAATGAAGTGAAACAGAAATGAATGAAAGAACAATAAATGAAGAAATGATGAGAGAGAAAAGTGAGATTGAATGCGTTGTTTAGAGAGCGAAAGCAGAGTAGGTGGGGAGATTTAAGCAGCTTAACTGCCGAGAGAGAAAGAATTAGTGTTTGTTTTTAGGAGCTAAGAAACGATGAACGAACAAGAGAGAGACATTGCCAACTCTGCAAGCCATTCCTCCATTGGAAAATCATTGTTCGAACAGTGTCAAGCTCTACTGAGTGACCTTTTTGCCCTTCCTGTTTGGTTCTAATGACTTTGGCTGTCCTTGAAAACGGAAAGCGAAGAGAGTAGTTGGCAGGAAGGGGACGGACAACGTGGCTTCCATGAATTCTTTAGATTTTCCTTCGGTTTTTCACAGGGGTTGCTTTGGTTAAAATTGTAATTGTAATGGTTAGGACTTAGGAGGATTAATTATTTATTTAAATTTATTTTATTTTTCAGTTTTTCTATCACTTTCAGGCTTAATTATCAAAATCAATAAAATCAGTGCCATGGAAAAATATTTTTCTTAAAAAGAAAAAAAAAAGGAACAACATGTGGAAACTGGAAAGTGGGCGAACGAGATTTATTGTTATGGGGCGAAAGTGATATTTCTGGAATTTAATTTAATGTGGGAATTGACATAAGATTTAAAAACAGGAGATTTATTGGTCTTTAATTCATAAATGATGATGCTAATTGCTCTTGCTAATCCAGATTACTTACCATTTTGATATAGCTCTTAATTAACTAATGCGCTTATTTTCAGTAATCCATTCCATATTTGTGGATATGTTAGGGTTTGATTCACGTATTAATTAAAATATAGTCATAAATAATCAATGGACCGTTCAATTAATAAGTAGAGTTTGAACTAATACCAATATAAGCTTAAAAACACGTATTCAATTTTTGAAAAACAAATGTATTTAACAGACCAGCCAAAACTCTTCACACTCTAAAACTTAAATGGGAGAATTACAAATAAAATAATCAGAGTGGTCAACGTCTTTCAAAAAAAAAAAAAAAAAAATCATCTTGGTTAAACGAACCCATTAAACAATTATCGCCCTTAACCAAAAGGCACGTTGTCGTGGTACTTACTTCAATAGGAAACTAAGCTTTTTTTTTTTTTTTTTTTTTTTTTTTTTTAAAGGAGGAAACTAAGCTTGGAGTGATATGCTATAATTAATAAATAATATATGGTAACATCATATTATTATTTTAAAAAATAATAGTCACAAAGTTTAATTTTTGAATTACAATTGAGCATCAAAATTAAAATAATCCGTGTTTTCCTGAATTTATATAATTTTTTTTAATGTGACTTTAAAAAGATATATATTATAATCTTGATTTACAAATATAAAATTTTATTATTTCGAAGTCTTTTTATAAAATTGATCAAGGATTTCCTTATTATTTTTATTATTATTATTATTATTCTAAAATAACAATTAAATTAAAATATAAAACCAATGTTTAAATAAAGGAAGGTTTAACTAACCCAATTTGGCAGATGCAATGAGTTGACCTAAAACGATGACCTACTTCGACAGAAGGCAATAAGTCATTGTCAATCGTCAACAGAAACTTGGAATCACTATATAGTAAGTTGTTGTCATTTATTTTCAAAAGTCGAAACAAAAACAACCTAAGATGGTTTACTTCGTATACAAATAATTTATTTGTAGAATTAAATTAATTTAAATTTCTTTTTTGAGTGTTATAAAATAACCAAGCCAGAACTTTAATAATTAATCAATAATAGAATAACAATAAGTTGAGCAAGTTTCTGTCACTTGTCAGTCACTGGAGTTGACTCGTGGGTTTATGTGAGATTTGGTGAAGCTTTGACTTAGATTAGCCGTCCAGATTAGAATCTTAGTTAGCTTTCACTCTACCTCAGGACCAAGGGTTTAGCATAAGTTTCAATTATCTTAAAAAAAAAAAAAAAAAATTAAGTGAGCATTATTGAGTTGCGATATATAGTTATGTGTATTTTTTAAAGATTTCATTAGGATTTGCACATTAAATTTTAATAATGAATCCAGTAGAGTGGATCCAAGCCCCTATATGATAATAGAAAATACCTAATTTGTTAGGCATTAATTAACTAATTGTCTTATTTGGTTTTATTATAAGCAGTTGTTGGGATTGGGGATTTGGAGATCTTTGGTTGATGCACAAAAAACAGGACTTGGACCAACAATGAATTAGTAATTTTTTTTTTTTATTCTATTTCCGACTAAGTTAATTAATAATCAATTTGATGGAAACTTTAGAACCAAAAAAACTCATTTTTGAGGTGACTTTTAATCATTTGATGTTAATGGGCACCAAAATAAATTATTTTTAGGTCAATTTTTGAGAAAAAAAAATTGAATTATGGGAATAAATTTTGGGGTAATAGCATGACAGACCAATTATATTATCGAATGAAAATACAAAAAAAAAAAAAAAAAAAAATGGTGCCATTATGCATTCTGTACGTCTGCTTTTTCATTATTGAAAGGCTAATCAGTAATTAGTTTCTCACACCACTAGTAAAATAATACTATATGGCAAACCTACTACATGATTAGATCCAAACTCTAAAATTTTTTATATTTATAATTATGCATCTCTTTATTCCCAATTAGCAGGCCAGACCTCCCTAAAGTTATATCATTATCAGTTGAAAAACTTAGCAGCTATATAATTAATAATGAATCTTAAGATAAATTGGTTCAATATTTTTCTCTTTTGAGTGAAATCGAGAATTACATTTTTATGGATAAAATAAATATTCTTACGTTAAGAACATTTAATTTATCTATTAATGGATAAATTCATCGTAAAATAAGTAAATACTCGTTGAAAGCCCTTTACTCGTTTATTAAAAAAGCAGGGAAAGTTATATACAACCTTTTCATTTCAATTTTACGAGGCAAAAAAGGAAATAAAAAGCAAGGTAAGTTAAGATATGATAATAATAATGTAGGAGCGGGGACAAAACTTCAATGGTGACAGATGAAGAACAGGAGGAAGGCTCCCATAACGAAAATAACAAACCGTCTTAAAAATAAATAAAAAAGAAGGATATGAGTAGATAATAAACGTACCCCACTCCTTGTATCTGGACTGCTAAGGAGGGCTGGGAAGCATTATTTGTTTTTTTTTTTTTTTTTTTGAAAATATTATTATTATTATTATTATTATCAATAAGAAAGTAGGGTAAGCCTTAGCTGATGCCTCCTCACTCACAAACATTGATATCTCAAGTACCCTGTGCGTGCTAGTTTCATCCCAAATCCAATTACATCATTTATTCAAAGCCCACTGCATTTATCATTCATGTGTCTTACATGTATAGAGCGGTATATATGCATTTTTATTTTGAATAATAATTTCCTAAAAATGTATATTATAAATAATAAAGTCCTTTGAATATTGCTGTTCATGTAGAGAGAGCAAACCTTTCAAAATTGACGGACTAACCTCGTTGCCTCTTACTTTAATGGGCCTGGCCTTGTATAGTCAAGAACAAAGTCTCTTCCTCCCTTCCATTTCACATGGTCCGTTAGCCTGGCCCATTTTCAAATTTGGCTTGGGACCATCTCGGATTTGGGTTATTGGGCCAAGCACCGATCACAACAAGAGACAATACTCTGAGTCTGAGGCTCGGGCCTCTTGCTCCTCTTTTCGTTTTCCTGTCTGTCTATTTTGTTCTTTATGTGATTTGTATACTTCTCTTTTCTTAGACACTTCATGGGGAGAATAATGTGCTGAAGGTTGCTTTTTTTTTTCTTTTTTCTTTTTTCATATCATATCATACAGTAAAATAATATGATTCCTAATATTAGCCCAAATGGTAGTGAATCTCTGACTTTAAAATATTTTTGAAATAAAAGTATAATTAAAATTTGTGGTCTTGAGGAAAAAAAAATAAAAAAAAAATAATATAATAGATATTCAACTGAACATTCATTTCAAATGACTATTTATCAAAATAAGAAATAGTCCGTACACTAGGAAAGAAAATTAAGAAAAACTACCACATATTTCAACTCCATTGGACGGAAATGACCGTCCAATCTTCTTAGGAAAAAAATATATTTAATCAAATCCCACGCGATAAAAATAAAAATATTAATAGTGTTAATTAAAGTGATAAGCAAATCAAATCTATAAAATTTTTGAGAAGTACAATTTATTGAAATGGTAAAAATCTTTACACTTTCCGTCTAAAAGAGATCATACATCCTGATTGTAAAAAAAAAAAAACAAAAAAAAAGATCGGTGATGGAGTTTGCATGTGTTAAGAATTGATTTCCCCCCACTTGGCCTCATGCATTAATAGCTAACACATTAACAACCCTATGTAGTAGTCTAAATTGAATGTGCACGAATCATGATATTGATAGTGTAAACTGACTTTCTTTGGAAAAAAGAAAGAAAAGACAATTGATAAAAGAGAAAAGAGTGAGTGACTGATACACTTTAACTTCTCCATCCAATGTTTCTAAAGAAAAAACAATTCTGAATATATATATATATATATATATATATATATATATATATATGTATTAAATTGCAAAGAAAATTTCAAACTCAAATTTGACTAAATTAAATTTGATTTGTGCGTACTAGTGGCCTATCTATATAATCTCATTTGATAGATAGGGAAACCTAAAATTAATCACAATACTCCAAAGAATTTCACATGCTATCAACTGTGATTACATTAAGAATTATGCTTGATTAGATTGCCAAATTACAATCCCTTTGTGTGTGTATATATAGATGTGATCCCAATTTATTCAAACATCACATGCATAAACAGTTTTGATGGTACAATTACAACTGGCATAATTTAGGATTAGGAAGCAATATGGAGTGATTTGTTTGTTTTAGACTCGCTATTGGATATTTATAGATCCGTGATTGTAAAATAGTGACAAACATGCAAACTACGTGTGGTCTAGTTAGTTTTCTCACTTATATAAGGAGTGAGAAATCTCGAGTTTGTCTCATCTTTTTGGCAAGACTAGAAGAGAGTTACATCTTATTATGTACCCCGCAATGTAATTAATTATTAGCATTAAACATAATAAATCATGGGTGAGATTTAGATTTTCAAAATATGCACAATTTTTGTAATTTTGTTGAATTTTTTTTATAAAATTAAAATTAAAATATTGAAAGGCAATTGGAGGAGAGAGTGGGGGCCATTTCACGTGAAATGGATGTTCTTGCCGTTAGGGAAAGTATTGCAAAAAAGAGAATAGCATTCATGGAAATGTCTACTATAATTGTTGATCACTATCACTATCTTCTAGTATGTAGATGATAAAAGCAATTGAGTTTCAGTGCATCACTATAATATACCTTCTCTTTACTTTTTCATTGAATGACTAAACGCTGCAAATTGCGTTTCAACCTTGGCCCTGTTCAGATTAATTGCATTTGAACCTTCTACATTAATAACATAAATAAAATTCATAACAAATTAAATGTTTAAATCCAATCCATCATAAAATTATTTTCATAATATTTGGTTGTTAACAAAAAAAAGTCTTGAGTTCAAGCTCATCTCATTTACCGATCTCAAGCAAAGTTTTTTCTCGACATAAATATTGCAGCAACATTCGGTTCATTTATAATTCTATTTCTTTATAACGATGATATTATTATAATAGGACCTTTAATTAATTAACATTATTATTTGTATCAAACATATGCACCGAACCAATTCAATCCAGAGATGAATCGAAATAATAAAAATGGAGCACTGCTTTCAATAAAAAGGAAAAGAAATTGAGCTCAGCTACCAATAAAAGGGAGGAAATCGAAATGGAGGGGCTAAGGCTAAAATGGAATGACTCTACTCTAATAAAGTTGGGCAAAACACGAAAACATCATCCATTTATATTATGATTTCATGACATCATTAAATTTGGAAAAAATGAAAAATATATGTATAATGTAAATTTAAAAAAAAAAAAAAAAAAAAGATATGTTAAAGCCTAAATTATTGTTTGGTACGACATAGACATAATATAAAGAAGAAAATGGTAGGACCTGTTCTCTTGCCTAATTATGGCATATACATGGCTAAGGGCAGAGGGGAAAAAAGGAAGCTGTGCAGAAATAGGAGCAAAAGTTTTAACTTTTGGAAGTAAAGGAGCACTCTTAGTCTTAGGAATTAGGGATTGTCTATTGATTCGGGAGACAGATTATGCTTCAAAAAAGCAAATGACAATAACATTTTACCTTCTCATTTACTATCTTTATTTTCATCCGATTTGAGACGATTTTGAATAATCATATAATTAATTGGGTTTAGATATAATGATTTTTGCAAAGATGTAGTTTTCACATATTATAATTTTTTTTATACAACACGGACGTAAAAAAATTATAGATTGTGTTAATTCGTTTGATGGGGGATAATGTGGTGTGACGTTAAAAGTTATTCCATTTATAATCTCGAGTTAAAAAAATTTCTGCTTTCGCTAATTAAATTACACCTTGGCATCATTTTTTACATACTTACTGCAATTGAAATGAGTCTTGATTATTGCATTATGAAAAACTGAAACTTTTAGGTCAACAAATCAATGATCAAATTTCAAATTCTCGCCGAATGATTTCATACTTGAATTTTAGCTATTAATAAGATAAGAGGGTTGTGAATGATGTTTTTTATGACCCACTAAAAGCTAAACAGATCGAAAAATTATTATATTTCATATAATATAGATAATACTTTCTTTAAATTCAAATCTAAGACATGTCATTTTTTATATTCTTACAAAAAATGAAAAAATTAATTGAATTAAACCCAATTTGCAATACATTTTGTGTAATACTTTTCATTTGTACCTAACAAAATAAAATAAGATATTATAGAATTACTCAATTATAAGTCTATGACTATGACCTATCAAACCAAGCATTGGATGCAACTCTTCCATTTTAAAAACCATGGTATATAGAAAAAAAAAAATTTTTGAAAAGAGGACTAAAATTTGACAAAAAAAAAAAAAAAAAGCTACAATATTAATGGTTGATTATTGGCACTAAAAAGGAAATAAGAAAAAAAAAAAGTGATGTGATTGTCTTGGTATTGCATGGAAAACACGAGGGCCCACAACCCACGTGTGGTGATGGAATTTATCACGAATCGTATATGGAATTGTCCCCCACAAGATCTTCACAGTATATTTTTTTTCCTTGCTATGCCTATGTATAATTATGTGCTTCTCTATCGTTCAAAATGGTTGGTCACTTGGTGGGGGTGGAGTGTAGGCTGCATCCTCGTCGATCTTTAATAAATCATATGTCCACCGCGCCAATCTATTAATAATCAAAATTAATAAATTAGTAATTTAGGTTCTAATATTATATTTTAAAAAAAATACATATAGTTGTTAATAATCGATAGAAGTGACCTGTTAAAACATTTAAGAAATATCGATATGGCTATTGTGAAAAATGATCAGATGTCATTTCTAATTTCTTACACGACTATTTATAATACATATCAAATTATAATTGATAATGTACATTTATGGTGAAGATCTTAGCTATGAATGTTGAGTGAAGGTCTTGGCAATTGATGATTTTTAATGACTCTCTCGACTAAACATTACTTTTATTTAAACGAATACAATTGTTACTCGATTTTGATTAGTTGCTCGATTTTGATTAATTGCTTAGTTCTGATTAGTTGCTTGATTCTTACGTTGCTCAATCCTTAAGCTTGCTCGGTATAAATTAATAATCTGTTTCTATTAAAAACATTGTATATTATATATATAATTTTATTAGACATAATTAATGTGTCAACAATAAAAAAAAAAAGTGCAAAATATGATCAATGATAAATAAGAAACATTTTCATATACTCTATTCGTTCTATACCTATATGTTTATTTTTATTTTTATAAATTTTAAAAAATTAATATAATTGAAATATTTAACTTTACTTACACTTTTCATATTATACCCTCGTACTAATATTAGATGTTTCCAATAAAAAATTAAATAGAAAAAACTATTGATAATAAGGAATGTATTAGAGAATTAGGAAATTAATTATAATTTTAAATAGAAAAGTGATGATTTTGGATAAACGAAAAAAGGAAAGCAAATCCATCTTTGTAAGACGAAAGGAAATCAATTCATTTGTTCATTTTTATTCCATCTATCATTTTTTATTTATTGATTTTTAGAAATTTTCTTCAGAATTATGTATGGTTTTCGAAATATTAAAAATATGAGATCAATATGGCTTAAGAGGAGGTGAGATGAAGTGCAACTTTCCGAGAAGTGAATAAAATGCTTGTTTTTAGTTTATATTATCAGTTCTACTTCATGAAAAGTAGATCATCAAACTTCTTTTACACAAGAGAAGAGAAATTGTACTTCCTTAGTTAAATACAATGAATTCACCGATTTATCATATTATTTAAGTCCACTCAAATTTATATTATAGGTATAATCATAATTTGTAATTTGAGAGCAATTTACTTTCCAGGAAGTTGATTTACATACTAAACACATATATATTATACTTCTGAAAAATAATTTTCTTAAAAGCGTACTTCTTGAAAAATAATCAGCCATTTTGAACTAAATAAATCCTAAGTTGAAAGGCTATAATTAATGGACACTACAATCAACTAACTGAACAGTCTGCCCTTTAATTACCCCAACAGCTAACCGAAACCAAACGTCATATACATTACAATATTTATAATAGGTCAATGTTCATGAATGCCTATTGGCTGCTATATCTCCCATACAATAAAATAAACATTGAGGTCAATTTCATCTTCATTAATAATATTAATCTAGAAATTTAAAATTTTTTTTATTTGCGAAGATTTATTAAATACACTGAATGAGAATTGAGTAATAGTACGAGTTAAATTCCTTCACGATGTGTCACAGCTGCCTATGAGAGCATATTTTAGTCAAGTCTTTGTAATATACATTTTCAAGGAAATTAATTTCATTATATATATATATTTAAGATGATTGGAAGAAAAAAATTAATTTTGAAGCATATCAATGGATTATTATTCATATAAAAAATATTGAATATGTATTTATTTTGGTGAATAAATACATCTAATATGAAAGGATTTTATTAAACTTGAGAATCTCTTTTTTTAATAAAAAAAATATAAATAAATAAAATTTCTTGTTTGGGCTGAAATTACTATTATTATTTTTGATTTTACAAGACTTTAGGAATGTTGACGGGCCAAGGAAAGTATAAAAAAGGATTTGAATGAGAAAGAATAGAAGGACAAGGACAAAGCGATGAATTGAAAGGTTAAAAAAGGCAGATGAAATCCGACAACGAGTACATCTCTATATATTTGAGCAGCTTTAATTAGTTGGAATTTTACTATTTTATTCTAACTAATTACATTTTTTTTTATTGGTATATTTCAATTTTGTAAATTTAGGTATACATTGTAATCAAAGAGAAGGATCTGAATTTATCTCCGTCAAAATTTCAGCAGAAGCCAAAATTAAATATTTAAATATTAGGAAACATTACCTAAGACAGTTGTCACTATCTTCTGAAATTACAGCAAAAATTAGAATTCTATGATGTAATTATATCCTATTCATTAAATTTTGTAAAAGAAGGATCGGTGTAGGATACCTTATAAATAAGGGGAAGTATACCTTCCGAGAAGGTAAGTTTCTATTCTCTACTAGGCGCATAGTAAATGCCCACACATTCTTTCTAGCACAGTGACTTCACTTCACCATCAAAAGATTAGTCCAAGTCTGAAATTAACTATCTATTTGTTTTTTTTTTTTTTTTTTGAAAAATAACTATCTATTTGTTATAAATGAATTCAAAGTGTGAAATTTATTCATAAATAAATTAACATAAATGAATTTTCACGTGTGAAATAAAATAAAAATTAAAAATCATTTACTTTTATTTTATAAAATACTTTTGATATAATAATTTCAAAAGGATAAAAAATGAATAATTTGATCATAAAATTTTAGATTATTTAAATTTGTTAAATTCATTTGGAATGGTAAAATTTAGTTTAATAATTATATTCAAATCTGTAAAATTGAATTTGTAGAAAATTTTGAGATTGAAGAATGGGAGATACCAATCTGTATTTATTATCAGGTCGTATATGCACTTACCACTGATTATGTTTTGGTTTGTTGAATTCATATCTTCATTTTTTAAATATCAAATATGAAAATTTAAATTTAAAAATAAATTTTATAAAATTTTGTGGAATGCATTTATTCTAAACTATGGGTTAAAATATATTCTTAAAATGAAATTATCAATTTTATATAAATGTAAGAATAAAGTAAATGTGATTTTCTAAAAAAAAAAAAAAAGAATTAAGGTAAATTAATGTGTTGGAATGCATTAATTTGAAGTAAGATATTGTCATAAACAGTAATCTAACATCAAGAAATAACTCTAAGAAATTGGATAATATATATATATATATTCAACTAAGACAATGCCATTGTCAGCAATAGTAATGAAAACAATTTTTAATAGCCAACATCAACTTTATGATTGAAATGAATGCTTAAATAAGAGACAAGCAAAGCATAAATTTTGCTTTGGGTGAAATAAAACAAAAGGTCTTCTTCAAAAAGCAAACTCTACCCAATTCCTTCAATTTTAAAATTGGTATCCTATCATATTTATATATGTATTCACATTATTGTGGCTTTCAAAAGTCAAGTTTTTTGCTTCCAACTTCCAAACACAACATATTATATACATGCAATCAACTTCATCATGCTTAGCACATAGCATGAGTGAAATCTACTCTACCCATGGTAATAAAATTTTTCACTCTTCTCCCCAAAATTAACTCATTTACCTGAAACTATACACATATATAGGGAAAAAAAAAAAAAAAATCAAATTATTTCATTAAAGCACCCAACCTGCAAAGTACAATGAAATGATTTTTATTCTCTTCGACCAAAAGGATAAATTTTATTATTTCCTTTATGCCTCAGGAAACTTTGCATTTGGCATCCGATTAGTTAGAGTAAGTGATTTTTATTTATTATTTATTTATTGTATATTATTCATTGTTCTGTGGTGAGTGATATTTATGTGCAATTTAATTTATTCTGATAAGGCAATAGCATTATAGCAAACAAGTGGTACTAGAAAAGGCAATGTGTCCTCCAAAAAACACATTATGATTCATGAGGGCCATCTACTCAGACTCGGACCCATCTCTCAAAGATGTCTCGCAAATTTGTATCAGTCTTTCTTTTCAGTGTCTTGTATTTTCAGTCTTTGGTTATAATTTTGTACAATCACTATAAAGGAAATATTCTTTTCTTTTTTTACTACCCAAATATGGTAATTTTTCTAAATAAAAATGATAGAAAAAAAAGCCATTCATAAATAAGGGGTCTTGGATTAATTTCATCTCCCACTTCATCACTACCATTTTTATTAAATTAGTAATTAATTAATTATTATTATTATTTATATCCACTTTATGTGTACCTAAGTTTCTCCAGTTTAAAATAATCCTCCCCACTATAATTTGACTGCAATTTTCTGCTATTAATATTTATTAATTTATATGGGTCTGGTTCTTTAGGGCTAAAAGAAGATCACAACTCACAAGCATACAGTGTCAGGAGCGTTTAGTTAATTCAAATTATGATTTCAAGTGATATTTTGGACCCCATATATATATTATCTAATGTCTCTCATTTCTTTTTTAGACCTATAAAAATACCCTTTTCAATTCAAATTAAAATTTTTATTGCAAAAACAAGTATTGAATTTTTACTAAAAGAAAATGATAAATGATGATCTTTCTTCCACTGAATATATTATCAGGTGCATATTAGTCATTTATATATATACATGTATGTATATGTATAAAGATGCAGTAAGAAATCTGATAAAGATATTACCCTAAGAAAAAAAAAAAATTCTGACAAAGAAAAGAGCTGAAAATTTCAAAACATGATTCATAAGGTATCTCTTATGGTCCCTGGTGTTTTATGCCTACTAGGTAAATTATGGAAAAAAAAAAAGGGTAAAAAAAAATATATATAAGAAAGAAAGGACAGCAACTAAGAAAAATATTACCCATCAAAGTGATAAAAACAAATAAATAAGGAAAACAGGTAAACATCAGCTGTTGCACTAAAAAACCATACTGTATTATTGGCCATTATTACTTTATCCCTTAGTGCTGATGAATATATTATGGGTTGCAATAATTTTTTTTTACGCTAAAACCTTAAAGAATCAAATAATATATATATTAATATTAATATCTTCTTCTAGAATCTGATTTAATTAATTAATCACTTCACATATATTAGTCAAATTACTGTAACTGAGTTCAAAATTTGTGAAGCTAAATTAATTTTATCGGAACGTCGATTGTGATTTTATTGGTACTAATAGACATTGCTCGAATTATTAATGTCGATTGTGATAGAATGATTAGGACTCATCTTTAATCAAAGGTTTCACAATTTCGAGTATTGAATAATCGAATTAGAAATGAATCAGTAACTCCATCTTATTACTAGTTGCACCGACTACTACTGAGTACTCAAGTTCAGATAATGCAATTATCATAATTGAAAGAAAAATGATGGTAACGATTGTATTGATGATGGCATATAGATCAATTATAAATCATAAATATATATATTTATTTATGGTGCAAAATAGCGTCAATGGAGGAAAGAAATAAAATTTGGAGGAAGAAAAAGAGGAACAAAAGCACCTTCATGGGACCCATAACATGTCTCCTGATAGACCCATAGATGTGATTTTCATCTTTCTCCCCACTGCACTACACTATTCTTCTTTCACATTTGCTCTCTCTCTCTCTCTCTCTCTCTAGCCTCTACCTTTTTATTTTTTTTTCCCCCATTTCTTGCTTAAAATACCCAAGAATTTCTCTGCAACCAAAAAAGAATTAATCATGTCAGGTGACAAACCTAAAGATTCTGCTGAAGGGTCTTCGCGATCCAGCGGTGATCATCATCATCAGCAGCAGCAACTTCCTCAACCGGCACCGTTGAGCCGGTACGAGTCGCAGAAACGGCGAGACTGGAACACTTTTGGACAATACTTGAAAAACCAGAGACCGCCAGTTTCACTTTCGCAGTGTAACTGTAACCATGTTCTTGATTTTCTTAGGTATCTTGATCAGTTTGGGAAAACTAAGGTTCATTTACACGGATGTGTGTTTTTTGGACAACCAGACCCTCCTGCTCCTTGCACTTGCCCTCTAAGGCAAGCTTGGGGTAGCCTTGATGCCCTAATCGGACGGCTTCGAGCTGCTTACGAAGAGCATGGAGGATCACCTGAGACTAATCCTTTTGGAAATGGTGCTATTCGGGTTTATTTACGCGAAGTAAGAGAGTGTCAAGCTAAAGCTAGAGGAATTCCCTATAAGAAGAAAAAGAAGAAGAAGAATCAAATCAAGCCTAGAGAGGATGCTAAGCCCTCCATGCCACAGCCAGCTTAATATATTACTTGATCCCTTGGCTTTTGCAGTTAAATGGTAATATTCTCTTCTATAATTACATTCATATACGCTCATCTCTACTTATAGTATCAGTAGTTCCATAATTATTTGATTTGCATTGAAAATTTTCTAATTGAGATATAAAGATGGAATGCACAGGTTTATATATATATATGTGTGTGTGTGTGTGTGTATATATATATATATATATATATATATATATATATACATACTAGTACTAGTAAGCTTATAACTAAATTAATTCTTGAAAATGGGATAAAAACACAGCATTTTATAATTATCAGAAATTAAATAACTTCAAATAGATCAGTTAATTACGATTCAATTTAATGAAATCAAGAATATGATGATCAAAACCTATAGGTTTGTGTTGAGGTTTCTATTCTTTGAGTTACAAAACCCTAAACCCATATCCCAAAACCCTAATTTCATAATCACTATAGCGACTATATATGTGAAAAACTGTGGTTTGATAGTTTACCATAAATATAGCTTTTACCCTCGATTGAATGAGATTGCTATAATTGGAGTAAAGAGAATTTGCAGTCTCTCTCTTTCTCTTTCCATTTCTAATATTTATTTATTTTTCCTCTGTCTCTCTCTGAATCATGGAAAAACACTGTTTAAAATGGGTTTGGATATTAAATATATTCACTCGTTTACTTTTCCCTTGTTTTTGGCTCTTTTTTTGATTCTCTGCGATTTTTGTGCTCCCCATGAATGACCATGTGATATGTCATACGTTGCATGTGATTTCATATACCTATTGACGTCTGCTTAATTTCTATTCTGTAAGTTGCACTACCATATATACATATATACTCATCATTTACATTCTTGGGTGCCTATCAATTATATATTAGTTTCTTCAATATGATGGCACAATAATCTTAATGATGTACTTTATATTTAAAAAATGTTAAATTATTATCATTGTTATACCAACCTCATTATTATAAGCTCAATCATTTTACTTCTTGGCCTATTTTGCTAATATGAAATTATTAAGTTTGGCGGTTCTTCTTCCCGCGATAGAATTAGAAATTAATTAACTCTTTTTTTCAGGAAAAAAAAAAAAAAGTGTCTGCTTGGGATAGATATATTTAGTTTAATATTTTCAAGTACTCAAACAAATCTGTTGTTGTTTGTTTGTTGCATAGAGTTGAATCATCATCACCACAATGTTTAATTTCAAGTTCCTACGAAAAAGAAAATGGAGGAAGGGATCTTTTTTATTTAATTGGTAGCTAGAGAGTTTTTTATATAACACAAGCATTTCTATCTACTTCTTAAACAAATGACAAAAAGATTTGGTTGGTTGCAGAATATATATATAGATAGGAGCTAAAAATGCCACGCAAACCTAGCTTGTTGAGGTGATTAATTCTAGATGGACAAGGTATTTAGGTGTGGATATTCATATCAATCTGACTTACCCTTAATCCTTAGCTATATATACTAATTGGTGCGCATCTCTTATAATAAAGAAAAATAAAAACAACTCTTGCATTTAATTTACTAATTTACATTTCATTTTATTAGAATTATAAAATTATTTGCAGCCGTAAATTTTATATTTATGCTGGCATACATTTTTATAATTTAGAGTTAAACGATCTATGTTTGTATGATTGAATTGAAAAGTACAATAATAAATTAGAAGGAAAACGATGGTAAGTTCCTTAATTATGTAGCTTATACAAAAAAAAAAAAAAAATCTATTACGTACATTAATACATCTTGATGGAAACTAATTAATTAGCTAATTAAATATCAAATCTTCGACAAAAGTTCAGCTTTAAATGCTAGGAGGATAAATTTGCTTTTATATAATCACATCCATTACCTTTTTGGATAAGCGGTTTATGGCTAGTACTAAAGGTGGGTGTGTTAATTAGGAGATGGTTTGTATTTTGATCGTCCCCATTACATGTACACATTCTTTTTAATTGCTCAATAACAATATTTTTTTACTTCATGGCATTAGATAATACAGCATTTGAACTAATTTTTAGAAATTAAAGCAGAGTTTATAAAAAATAACACTCACGTAATGTTTAACCTTTTAACATTAGCTTTTATCATTTTATGAAAAAATATTCAAACAGCTAACAATTAAACGCTATTAAAACAATTAACAGCTACTAAAATAGCTATTTTACTTAACAAACCCTTAAAAGGAGTAAAGGAATTTGAACACTGAATAATGTTTGTATACATGTTTATTAGTGCACATTCATAATTTTTTAAAAAGTACCTATTTGATCACTTGTATTAAGAGATCAAGAGGCAAGAACTGCATGCACTGAGCTATTAACGTAGCTTAAGGGCTGAAAGAGTGTCCAGCATATATATATATATATATATATATATATATATCACAGGGACATTAATTAAGGGATGTTTTGAAGTTTTCTTGTAGTTAGTTACAGATCCTAATTAAAAACCTACAAAAATCATGGTTTAAACCATAATGTGTAACTTGAATTTTAAAATAATATCAATAACGAACATAAAAACATTGCTTGCAGATCTGGTCTGTCTCCAATATGTTTGTTTTGTGAGCTGTCTTCAATAAACCGTTCACATTATATGTATATTCTTGGCCTTCGACAAGGTAAAGTTAGCTAGTACATATATTGTCGACATTGGAAGTTGAAGTTTCATTAATTTACATATGTCGGTGTATGTTTCAGTTTAGAGGTTGAAGATGCGTTAATTCATTGCTGTAGCCCATAGGAATTCCTTTTGAAATTGCTTTTTCTACAATTTTTTTTTTTTTTTTTTGATAAGCCATAGCAAATAATAGTAGTAAGAGAGAAAACAGGAGCAAACAAGAAGCTCCAAACATCTTGTTTGGTACTTAGCTCAATGTTCACACCTTTAAGTAAATATCTGAATTCTTCTTAACGAAACTTTCTTGAATAAATACTCGTTTTAGGCAATCTTATCTTAATTAAGAACATATGTTATGTCATAACAACTTACAAATTGTTTTCAAAAAAAAGAAAATTCAAGAAGAGCACTTGTGAATTATATAATGTAGGTTTATGTGAACCATCTAGCTAGCCTCAGTTTCAGCATATGACTGTGCAAGCATTTCTAAACTATAGCTAGCCTCTCTTTTTAAGTTGCAGTGGATAAGGTAATTAAGGCTGAAAACACTGATGACATTTAATATTATTATTTGAGAATAAAAAAAGGTAATCAACTATTTAATGTCTGAGCTTTGGTTAAAATTACTATCACATCCTTACTATTCAGCAAAACTATTTATACCTCCCTGAGGTTTTGCTTCGGTAATATGGTATTAAATGTAAATAACCAAATAGTGAAATACTACAAACTATTTAACAGTAAAGATAACACTTTTTAGAATGAAGGATTAAATAATTTATAGGCTTAAACCTTAGAAATAAAATGTTGATGTGATGGTAATTTCACTCAGAACTCATGAACTAAATAGTTAATTACCCTAAAAAATATTATATTTTATTTCTTTTGATAAGAAAGAAAAGTTTTCAGTAAGAATATGCAGAATTTAGAACGGGATAGACAGGCCATCAAAACATAATACGCTGCATAATATGAATCTGTTACCTCTTCTGTAGCACAAGAATTAATGAAAATCGCTAATGCTAATCTTTGAGTGAGAATCTCGGACTTTAAATGCATCATTAATGCTAATCTTTGACCGAGCATTATATATTTTGAAATGATTAAGTAACTCTGGTTCGATTCTCTTAATAATTTCTCTAACAGGTATGTTCTTATTGGTGATCAAAAGGTTATAATATGATATCTTCTCGTCCTTGAAACTGTGATTAGTTGTTCTTAAAGCGCACACTTAAATAATGTGGTAACTGTTGAACGTATCTTGATGAGAAAGACAGTAATCTTTTATTCTCACTTTCTTCTTGAGAGATAAGGTTCAAAGAATAGAGATGGCGAAAGAGAGACTGCTTATTGTTGACACGTAGAAACCTAAAGACAGCTTGTAGATAGATTTAATTTATATCTAACAGAATATTTCTTATTCTAGATTTTGCTTATTATTTATACAATATCTCTCTTTATGATCTCTTTGGATATTTTATTATCTTTTGTTGTTTGAATTTCCCTCGTATAGTGTAGGATCCAGTGAGCTTGAACCAATCCTTCTTATTTTAGTTTTCTTTTGTTTACACATATTTCTGCACTCAATGGACAGTGAAACTCTTAACCTAACAAGTAAAGTTCATTTGAAAATGTAATCAGTAATCTTTTTTTTTTTTTTTTTTTTTTTTTTTTTTTTTTTTTTTTTATCAGCAATCAATAATCTATTTTTGCTAACCCAACTGCGTGATAGTTGAGTTGATTCATCTTTCTTTATATGTTTGAATACGTTAAGATCAAAAGTTGAAATTTTTTGGTTGATGGATATAGAAAAATAATACAGATAAAGAATTAACGCTACTGCCCACTGTTTCTTCGAAGTCCGTACTAGGGTTATGCATAAGATATATGCTGGTCCTTGTACTGGTTTGCTTTGCTTATTCTATATTATATATAAAACGCACTGAATGTTCACCAGCTAGGCTATACTTTAATTGGATTCTTTTTGCCTGCTCTCTTTCATATTTTTTAATTAGAAAAATTAGTTAACTGTTTGTTTGGGTTGTGAATTCTGCAGGATCAGACACAGAATAGGTCAGTCGAATGGGAAGGTCATTGAAAAGGCAAAAATGTTCGATATTTCGATTTGTCTCGTACTTATATATAGGTGGGTATTAGCTAGCTAAGTTCTCCTTTTGCAGATATAATTATATATATATATATATATATATATGAAATAGTACGTACTCCTACAGCTACATTCTGAAATAATCTTGTGGTACCTTCATGTTGGTCTAAACGACTTGTAGTCCACTAGGAATTTACCATGCACTTTGTAATGCCCTCATAATTACCTATTAGACTCAGTGTTAGAATCTCAAAGCAAAGCATGCGATATCCATTCACGCAGAGAAGAGTGTTTTCTCGTTTATACGCTGAAAATGGCATAAGCCTTCTGCAACATTATCACCTTTGATATATATATATATATATATATATATTAGATGGCCTAATTAAGTAATTAAATTTTATATTTTACGGTCTAATTAAGTAATTAATTTTGGTATTTTAACCCTTACGAGGCTTTCTATATAACCTTGGAACTGTACTACGTACGTCTTCCTTTTGTTATTCCGGTCCCAGGTATAAAAGACCAAAAGTGAGATTTTTTGCTGTCTAGTTGTAAATATTACAAAACAGTTCTATCAAATTATGTATTCCAAGAACAATTAAGATAATGCTTTTCTAAAACAACAATACAAGATATATAAACCATTAACCACATTAGAAATGTGAACATGATAATATATTTAAAAGCTAAAATGTGATGTCACTTTACAATTAAAACAGAATTTGATAGTTCTATTGTTATCCGATCGAAAAGATGAAGTAAAATCTTTGTATGATGATCTTATAGAATTATTATTATTAATAATGTACATAATAAATATGGGTATAAGAAATTTTAAATAAATTTAGATATGGGTATAAGAAATTCTAAAAAATATAAATATTAAAATTTGAATTTGAAGAGTGCTGTACTTCCATTCCGAAGTAAGAAGAGTGAATGAATTTAAAAGGATAGAAATGTGATTGTATAAAGGCAAATGGATAAGTGAGAATTGGAGGCCCATCTGAGACGGCGATGTAGAAAATGAATCCAAAACGAAGTACAAAAGAGTTGTTGAACTGTGGAGAGGCCCAATAAAAGGCAACCTCCAACTCCAACACCAAGAAGCTCTAACACTAACAGGACAAACATAAATCGGAAGCTTTTATTATTATTCGCCGTTCCGTTGTGAGTTGTGATCGACCCATATATTCACATATTCCAAGTTGACTGCCAGAAACCAATTGCAAAACAGCGAGCGCATAAACCAGCCGTCAGTTAAGCCGCCATAACCATCCGGCTCTGGCTCACGCGTCTCTCGCAGCCGGCGTGCAGATGCTGTTCACAACGTCAACACCCCGCAACATCGACGCGACGCCCCGCCTTATTCCCTTTTTGCCCCCTTCAACTAACACAGCGTCTGGATTGGAGATAAAAACAAAGAAGTAAGAAACAGGGGGAATCAGGAAGAGATAATAAAGAGGAAAGGAAAATTAAACAAAAAAGACTTTTATTTTTTCTTTATTGTTGAAGAAAAATAAAATTATTCTTTTTTTATTAGTCATTTTTATAGTTTTCCCTATTTTTCGTCTAATTTAGTGAGAAAATTTTAGAATGAAATTAATATTTTTTTCTTGTTTATTTTTTTTTAATTATGTTTGGATGAATGGAAATGAAATCCATGTGATCTGAATTATGAAATATGAAATCAATGTTACAAAATAAAATCAAACGATTTCTATTTTTTCTAAAACTCGGGTTGCAAATGAATTTAATTATTCTAAGCTTGCTCAGGATTTTGTAAAAAAAAAAAAAAAACTAGTTCCATGAGCTTATTCGAATTTGAACTTGATTTTCAAAATTCGCCTTGCTTGAATCAATTTATTTATACTTCTATTTAAAATGATGTAAAATTTTTTATAAATCAAATAAAAAAATTGATAAATTTATACAAATATAAATATTAAAGAGAGAGAAATTATGGATTATTTGATAGTAACAGAAAATATGAAATTAATTTTTCTTCTGCCGCATTGAAGAGATAAATTTGATATAATTAGGGGTATTGATCCTTAAATGAAAAATGGCAATAAAAAGATAAAAGATAATTAATAGTAAAAATATAATTATAGAGAATCACCTAGACTCATAAGTTATTTATACTAATGAAAATTTATTATTTCCGATTTCTAGAGCGGCATGCTTTACACACGACCTAAATAAGAGAATTCAGATTTATTGGTTTTATTTTTTCCTGTCATGAAGAAGTTTTTTTTTTTTTTTTGATCTGTCGTGAAAGAAGTTTGATATAAATATGAAGTGTTTTATTTGTAAATTTAATTAGAAATTATCTAGTGCATTTAATACTTATTTGGTTAGTGCATATACGCATAATTACGTGGGATTTATTCGACAAATTAATTATAAAAATAAAAATTTTAAAATTATTTAGTGATAGTAGCTTGTTTAATTTTTATCGAAGTTTTTGTGATGTTTTTTAATTTAATTTCTAGTAAAAAAATAATCTTTTTGGACTGATGACACACACACACATATATATATATATATATATATATATATTGAGAAGGATAACTTCCACCTACAACAAAAAAAAAAAAAAAATAAATAAAAGTTAGAAATTTGATATTTGATAATCGTAATAAAAGAATGGACGATGCGATGAAATATCAAGGTAGTGAGACGGTTACTCGCTGCTAAATTATGGCAAGTACCAAACGGAGACGTAATTTGGCAGCTAGGCCGTTTGAGGTAGCCAAGCCATCCCCGATGACGCAACAAAGCCAGCAGCCCAGCCCCTGCCCTTCTATTCCATCTTTTACTACACGCGCTTTTTCACGTCCCGGCGACCCATCTCTTTTAATTTCCCCTAATCTTGCGCCCCATGAGTCCGGCGCGTCACCTTCGCCGCACCGACCCCGTTTCCTTGTTTTTTTTCTTGGTCAGATCCCTCTTTACTCTTTAGCCTTATCTCTCACATCAAAATCACAAAAACCGAGAATAACCTAACGCACCACCAACAAAACGATCGCCACCACCGCCATCAAGAAGGATTAGAAACTCCATGGGTGATCTAACGGACTCCGTCACGCCGTCCACCACACCTCACTCACGACCCTTGCCTATTCGTGAGGACTGCTGGAGCGAGGAGGCAACCTCTACTCTTGTTGAAGTTTGGGGAAAACGTTATTTGGAGCTCAATCGAGGCAATCTACGTCAAAAGGACTGGCAGGAAGTCGCCGATGCCGTTAACGCCAAACATGGCCATACGAAGAAAACGCACCGTACCGATGTCCAGTGTAAAAATCGGATCGACACGATTAAGAAGAAGTATAAGATCGAGAAGGCCAGGGTTACGTCTTCTAATGGAACGCTGACATCGTCATGGCCGTTTTTTGAAAGCTTAGATGCGCTGATCGGATCTAATTTCAGCGCTAAAAAACAAGCTTCTCCGTCTTTATCACCATCTCCTCCGGTGGCTCTTCCGTTGACTTCTTATCGGAGGACTCCTAATCAGGTTTCGGTTCCCGTTTCTGTTCCAGTGATGTCGCTGCCGCAGAAGAGGCCATTGGATGATGGCTATTTCAGGAGGAACTACTCGGCGATGGCTGCCGCTGCGGCAGCAGCGGCGGAGTCAGAAAGTGAAGAAGAGGAAGAGGAGGAGAGGGAAAGAGAGAGAGAAAGGGAAAGTGAGGAAGATGAGGAAGGAGAGGGTATAAGGAGATTGGCTAGAGCTATAGAGAGATTTGGAGAGGTGTATGAGAGGGTGGAGAGCGAGAAGTTGAGGCAGATGTTGGATTTGGAGAAGCAGAGGATGAAATTTGCCAAAGATTTGGAAATGGAAAGGATGCGGATTTTCACCGAGACGCAGATTCAGCTTGAGAAGATAAAGAAAGGCAAGCGATCTGGGTCCAATGGTGAGAGAGATTATTAAAATTGACTCTCTAATTTGCTTTGATCCTTTACTTTTATGTAAATCTCTGTTGTAAGCTTAGGGCTTGATTTCATGATTTAATATTATTGTGGATTATGTGCACCAATGCTAATATCATCAGAAGGGTTTCAAACCTGGTATGAATAGAACAATACAACTGAACTATTCCTTGAAAATTCAGAAGTTAAGATCAATGAAAATTTGTGCTGAAGTTAAATACTTTCCTATTATCTGATATTGAATTCCTATATACTGGAATAGAGGCTAAAAAATGTAGCTAGTTTTTTTAAAGATTTAGCTTTGTTTTATGTTCTTCAAAGGGCAAAAGTAGTTTCTTTTTTTTTTTTTTTTTAAATAGGTAACAATATAAATAATAGTGTCATGCCAAACATGTATGGATACATCTGTAAATGTAGGGATACTATATTCCTGATTTATGCATTTAGTGCTGCATAATTTTAAAATGATCCAAGATCCCAATAGCATTCAGCCTCTCTCTTGTTTCTGCTGGACATTTAATCAGATAAGATTTACATTCTTGGTTTCTTTTTCCTCCATACACAGAATTTCAGTGCTTTATGTTGTGGTAATATTCATTGCAGGCTGATTCATGATTTTATATATGTTGCATTTCCTTTGTATTGTCCTATTGATTGATGCCTACTGTCCTTTTAGGGAGTATCTCCCATCATTTTAATTGTAAGGCTACCTTTGCTAAGCTACATCAGCTGAGATTTACAATATTTATTCCAGAGTATAGTTTTGTGGAATCTTTATTATTTTTTTATTTAAGCAAAACCTGATATATTATTCTCATTTTTTTAACAGTGGAGATGCATAGCCAAACAATTTTAATTACTCAAGTGCTATACTTTCCTCGTGATTTTCCTGTAACTGTTTTAGTTTTGTTTGTTCGCTGATGACTCTACACAGATTGTCCTGGATTGCACTATCTGGCTATCTTATGTCTTGTTTTTTAAGGTGGGAATATTTTACATGTCAATTAATTTCATGAATGGATTGGGTTCCACAGGTAATTAGTGTGCCCTGTATTACACATCAGTCTCCTTGTAAATAATCTTGTCATGCCAAATTTGTGTGAACATTCTGCGGTTAATACATGGGAATAAAACCACTTTGTAACGATAGAGCTAAAGTCTAAATTTCGTATAAGATGCTAATGCTTCATCTGAATCTATTGTCACACGGTGCCTTTGATGCAACCAATATGAGTGCATTCCAGTGATGGTGAAAATGGCATTAGGCTGTTGACATTTAATTGCCTTAAGATATTTATAGATGAGTTGTCATTAGGAATCATTAAGCAACTTTTTGTGTATGTCATTATGAAAATATTTTCGAATGCTTAAATCACTGGCTTTCCCACTTTAACAATATTCAAGTCCTTGTATATTCTTTTATTTCTTCAGCTTTGTTAATGACATCCCTGTTACCATTTCTTACCCCTGGCTCAACATAAAAAAGTTGTTTTGGGTGTCAATGCTGATTAGAGTGCTGTCTTTGTATGTATGAAACAAAGGACATTTTTGGATATTTATATTGTGGATTTTGAGTTCTTTTGATGAAAATTAGTATATGTTCATAAGGTTAGATGTTATGTTGGTATTGGGATATTGATTTTTATATACAAATTTCTCTTACAGTGTAAAGTGAATTTGTTATGTGAAATAATTTTTGATAGAGACAGTAAATTTGTAACAGTGACATAGGAGAATGATTATTTGTAACGCTAACAATTCAAATTTGAGATTGTAATGCTTGTAAAAGCATAGGAGGCTGTAGAAATATCATTCTAATTTAACATTTGAAGTTCTCCATTTGTTTCTCTCTTTTTTTGTCTTAGCAAAGATTTTATATGTGGAGTTGAATTAATTTGCATTGCTCTCTATCTCATCAGCTATTCCTCTTTGATGATGGCACGAGCTTATAAGAGTCGCAGGTTAGCAGGAGTGCCCAATAAGATTGGGCTGTTGATTGATTTATTGTAAATCATCTGTTAGTGTAGTTTCGTTCAATTATCAGAACTACACTTCTGAAAGCTTTAGATTTAGGCAATTGTGTAAACTTATAGTTTCAAGCTTCAAATTTCTTCACGAGTTTGCTTCTATTATGCATTTGAGGGCGTTGTGATTTATTTGCAGAAACCATATGGATTAGATGTCCAACCTTAAACAGGGGTTGAGGTTGGAGTTTTCTCGAACTCCTCTACTTCTTGTGAAGGAGAACAAACCCTCTGTTGCTGCATTTTATATGGCAAGTTCTGAATGAAAACATTCTCTGACTTTTGTTATTTGCTATACTCAATAGATTTCACGCACATTATTTATGGTTCAGAAGAAGAGAAAAACTTGATCGGACCTCTTTCAGTTTCGACCTTGAAATGTAAAGAAGGTACAGTTAACCCCAATCTGCCACAGATAAAAGGCTGGGAAAGGCAAAACTGATGGAACCATTTTTGGCTCACATCAAGGGAAAAAAAAAGTGCGACAATTTAAAGGTACATTTCCAACGACATAGATCATCATATAAAGCAAAGAGCCCCATATCCTAAAAAGGAAGAAAGAAAGAGAAATATATATAAAAATAAGATCATATGCAAAAATAAATAACATATTAAATGTTTTAAAGAAATCATATATATATATATATATATATATATATATATATATATATATATATATATATATATATATATATATATATAAAAGAAAAGAAAAGAAAAGAAAGTGGAAGATAACGAGTCTTAACCATTTGTGAATGGGTGCAAATAAAAAGCAGGAGGCGCCGCTTGAATTATTGCATTTTGTTCTAGGATTATGCACCGCAAAATGAATAATATATATTTTTTTTCTCTAAACATTTTGGCCAATCAGAGCATGGGTCTATTTGAATAAGAAAATTTTGTTAATTGTTTAGTGTATAAAGTTTAATTTTTTTTTTTTAAAAAAAAAAAATGTTTGATTTGGTTGTTCCTACTATATATGCATGAAACATGCAAAATTATTCGAATCATTTTTGTATGTTATCTGTTTGGACCTAGCTCTTCTTAGAATATGGGTTTTTAAGCATCTCCATAATATCTTTCATTTCATTTTTTTTTTTTTTTTTAAAAATTTTTAGCATTGGGAAATGAATATTTTTATGTTGGTGAGAATTTATGTTAATTTTATTGGATTTTTAGTTAATAAAATATGTAAGTATTTGTTTCCATGGAATTGGTGCATCCTCCCATCTTTGTCGGCAAATAATCCATTAACGAAAGAATACAAAACAGTTGTTAAGACTGCCTAAAAATGGTTTCCGACATTAGCCCTAATTCTCTTCAAGTTTGAATTAGAAATCCTGATTAAATTCTCCAACTTAAAGTAATCAATTATTAGATGCAAAATTTTCTTTCTTAATCCAAAAATTCAAATTATTTCATCAAAAATTGAACCCTTAACTGTTGAACTGCTACAGATGATGAAGTATACAGTTTAAACAGATTCTATGCTACTCTGACAAGCAATGGACATAATTTTTTGGATTAGATTGCATTCCAAATTGATATATCAAAAGCTGTGTGAACTTTTGATATGCCAGAGCAGAGAAAATGGTGGGACTAACAAAATATATTTTGGTATGATCAATTTTTGCTGTCATGGCCATAATAAGCAATCCAGCCAATAAAAATGTCAAAATCTACTGTAAAAATAGCTTTAACAGATGCTGCTTGGCAATGGCATCCTCTAATCATCATCATCATCTCTAAGAGAACAAAATACTTAAAGACATGCCCACTTGTTAGTGCAAGCTAGATACAAGTGCATTATTAATTATTCTATGGTGGAAAGTTTTGTGGGGACTATTATTCCATCCACCTCAAAGTCACTTTGATCATCTAATCAAAAATCTATTTTTATTATATATATATATATATATATATTTATGGGAGAAACCACATCATGGGTATGTGATCCATCATACTTCATGGGTTCTAGCTAGTTTTTTTAGATTCCTATAGTATAATTAATATTGGAATAATGAAAATAATATTCATGTGATGTGTTAATTTATTCTTTGATCATATAATGTCCAAATTAAGGTTCATGCTCTGTAGCTGAAGCATTATCTTTCTCATAGTAATATATATACATTTAAAGATTAAATAAGTAATTAATAATTAAATCAAGTGACATATATATGAGCAGTTCTTGATTTAGTAAATCCCAGGATTCTTGGATGAATATTGGCGGCTTTTCATCAAAGAGCACGAGTCGGTTAAAACATGGGAACTGCTTCATTAATTAATTAAACCAAATCATTAGATATTTTTATTGTCATAATAATAAATTAAATGCATTATGAAATAATTTATTAGTGACAGGTAACAGGATGGAGAATACTTAATATTAGTAACACAAAAGCATAAAAAAAAAAAAAATTACAATTTAACTTTGGTTCACAAAGAAAAATCACAATTCTTGAAAATAGATATATATAGGAAAGTGATGCAAGCAATGTATCATAAAGAAAGACCAGTTATTTGAACTAAACATTTCAGATTTTCCATAAAAGAAAGACTTGAAAAGTTGAATAATGGGCAAAAATGTAATAATAAGAACTGAATGGTAGTGTAAAATCAATGCCACAATCATCTTTTGATTCTTATTGGAACAATGCACTTCACACAGTAGAAGTGGGATCTCTCTCTCACACAAACAGTGCTCTCTTACTCAACTCTTCACAGAAAATTAAAATAAGAAAAAGAAATGCTCAAGAAAATTTGCATCTCTCTCTCTTTAAATTTACAAAATTATTCCTTGAATTTCTGCTCTATTTTCATAATCAAAGCCACACTTTAATGATTATGAAGCTTAAAATTTATTAATTAACATTTACTTATGGCCTTGATGCATTAATATTACATTAATGGAGTAGCTAGCACGATCCCACCACAACTGTTTAAGATAGCTATCATCATCATCATCAATTTCCATACCTTGATCCATATATTTTTGATTATTACTCCTTCTTCTTCTTCTTCTCTATGCCTCTATATACACTAAAAAGAAAAACAAAATTTAAAGAAAAAATAAAGATGAAGAAAGGAAGAGAGAAATGAATAATAGACAATTCTTGAACCCTAATAGATATAAGAACCTTTTAAATGAATCACAAAAGAAAAATAAAAACCATAGCTCATCAACACCGTCCATCAATGTTCAACCATCATATGGGGTTTCAGATATGCTTTCTAAATGGGGCCTCCAAACTCCAACACGGCCTCTTCTTCGATCTCTCTGAGTTGATATCTTCTCCGATAATATTTCGGTTAAATATCGATCAGAAATGAGAAGGTTTGTCGTCATTGAAATGGAGTTGCTGAGGTTATTACTGCTAGAGATGTTGATTTGATTGCTACTATTATTATTCTCTCTTCTTTTCCTTCTTGCGCTTGAAGTTCTTGATCGTGGAGGTCTTTTTGACGTGGAGTCCGGAGTAGATGGGACTGGCATGAGAAAATAGATCTTCCCGCGTTGAAGCTCTGCGTCCGGTGGAACTATAACGATTTTAGGAACAACACCGTCGTCGGAGGAGGTCGGAGAAGAGGGTTTTTTCAAAACGTGCTTTGGATGTGCTTTCATTATCTCACTTGCTGTGATTGAGCCGCTAATCTCTTCAACTCTGCCATTAGAGTGTACTATGCGAATCACGTCCAGTGCTCCACATGGTAGAATGCAAGAAATGCAACACCTAATGGTATTCTTCATGGTTATACCTATTTTTGCTTGCTATAATTTACCTTTCCCTCTCTCTATGAGCCTTTCATAGAGAGAGAACAAGAAGGGGAGAGAAAGAGAGTTGAAGAAAGGTAGAAATATACGGAGTGAGAAAAGAAAAAAATTATAAATCAAGAAAAAGAAAAAGGACTTTCTTTTCTTTTCTTTTTTGAAAAAAGAAAAGAAAATGTTTGAGTATGATCAATCAGAATGAGAGAAGTGGAAATCAGTCACTTAAAAAGAACATGGAATATCAAATGATATATATGTATATATTTTGCTTTTTAGGAGGTGGGGGGAGGAGGAATTTTGGTAAGTTGCTTAGGATGAAATTCATGGCACGAATAATTGCACCTCACTCTGTACTTTGGCTTTTGGATCTATCATTTAGGGCCCCCTCTCCCTCTTCCCTTCCCACATAAACTCTAGCAATTGCATCACTGAGTTCTATAATTTTTGGGGTTGGCTCTGAAAGCTCATGGGTTAACACATGTTAGTGTATGATTGGGATAGACAAGTAAGCAAAGACAAGAGCCTGCTATAACTATAAAATGGGGGGTGATCCAAGACCATGTGTTTCAATCATGATTTGACAAGTGTCCACATTCAACTGAATCAGCCACTAACATTAGGTGGAGAGGCTAATTTGGTGGGGTCTTTGAGAAGTGAATTGGGTTTTTGAGAAAAAGAGAAAATCTTCTTTTGAGAGAGGTGAAGTTTTGATCTTTTCAATATCCTCAAGCAAGATCATGTGGGTTGTAACTTTCAATGGAAAGTGAAGTTTGATAGACTTCTTTTACTTCCTTTTTTTTTTCCTCCTCTATTGTGGATTTTAGGTTTTCTGAAGTGCTTTTGCTTTGACTCTAGGGATTCAATTCATTGTATTATTAAACATAGCCTTTTCTTTCTTATTAATTTATTTATTTTAATTCACACATATGCTCAAAAAGAAAAATACTTGAGGCCTCTAATAGTGCTTGATTCTCTTTTCCTTTTGCTTAAAAAAAAAAAAAAAAAGAAATAAAAGAAAAATTCTCCATCTCTTTAAGAAAGATTAGGTAAATGCAATGTCATTTTTCTACTTCTTTTCCATTTGAAGTAGTTAAGAGGTTCTCTCTTGTAAGTAAATCCAAAAAATGATGATAAGTAAGAATTTTTCTTATTCTCATCTCTTATATTATTAATATTATTATAATATGATAGATTTGATGTGCATAGTTTCATATTAATTGACATGTACATAAGAGTAATTGATTTGTGAGCCCACATAGAGATTTGCCACAACAAAACAAGCTAGTTAAAACTGTTTGTGTTCATTTTCTTCTTATTTAATCTTTTTGTAATGTCCCATCCAAAATATGGCCCATCCATTAAATGGCTGAGATGTAGATGTTAGTGGGTAACATGTGAACGATACAAGAGAGGGTCCATTCTCCATAGAAGGAGAGAAGAGGAAGAGGAAGAGGAAGAGGAAGGATAGAAGAAAGCCTTTCCCTCTCTACTCTCTATCTTGCTTTCCATTTCACATAATCTGAAATATTTTCACCTCAACCAAATCTCATTTTCGCACATTTATTTCATACTCATTTTAGACCGTCCAGAATTCCTGATATCTAAATTAAGAATTTTTAGATCATGACTGTATTATAGTAGCAGGTCTCAAGAACCTACACGGTTACTTGTATATTTACTGAAAGCAAAGTTTTCTCAAATTCCATTAATTGTATCAAATGCTAAAACCAGACATTTTCTACCAACTCTAACTAAAACTTGAGCCCACAGAGTTGGCATACGTACCAATATAATAATTTTGAGCTAGTGAATTCCAGGCTCCAGTTACTTCAATGTCAATATCATCAAACATCAAAATTTCTTTATAAAAAAGCAAATTTATAAATAAAAATCAGTAAAGTTCCAAATAAATCCAAACATCATAAATGAGCTTGTTTGGGGAAGGCTCCAAAAATTAGCCAGCTAGCTTAAATTTAACCGTATTCTAATTCTGCGGGATTCTGTCTAAATTCCGGTGTATTATATAAGAGTACAAGAATTCATCAAATCCACAGCAAAAATCCAATTATTGTTCCAACCTCCAAATCCTTCACGGTTTTCTAAAGTTGCATTCAAAGTTTCACAAAAATGTCAAACAAAAATATTTCATATCATCCAATTCTATTTATTGAAAAATGATTTTTTTATTTTAGAAAATATTTTCATTAAATTTAATTAAAAATTTATGAGATACATTTTGTATTATTATATCAATTTATTTTATTTATTTTTATTTTATTTTTTTTGGTTACATAACAAAACCATTAAATTGAAGATATTAAGGTTTTAATGATCTATTATGATAAAATATATTACTAACATTTGGACTCTTCCTGGGCCTTAAAGAACAGCGTGATCATTGACAAAGCCTTGAAGAAAAATTTTCCTGTTAAAATTGAAGCCCATATCACGCTAACTGCTTTTTCTTTTTAGGCCCATTAAAGGCGGATCCGATCCAAGCTTATCTCCAACAACCCACCCGAAAAGCTCTTTCGGTCGATTGTTTCGCTCTTCCCCAAGCTCCAATCGGATAATACAGAGCAACAGAACTGAATCGCCCATCACCAACTCATATCAACCGCCGCAATGCCGGTCTTCAAAACGCCGTTCAACGGCTACTCCGTCAAATTTAGTCCTTTCTACGAATCACGTCTCGCCGTCGCCACCGCCCAAAACTTCGGTATCCTTGGAAACGGCCGCATCCACGTGCTTTCTCTCCCTCCAACCCCTACCCTTCCCCTCTCCGAACTCGTCGCTTTTGACACTGCCGACGGCGTCTACGACATCGCCTGGTCCGAGTCCCATGAATCTCTCTTAGTTGCCGCCGTCGCTGATGGCTCTGTCAAGCTCTTCGATTCCGCTCTTCCTCCGGCGCAAAATCCTGTCCGTTCCCTCCAGGAACACACGCGCGAAGTCCATTCCGTTGACTACAATCCCACGCGCCGTGATTCCTTTATCACTTCCTCATGGGATGATACTATCAAGCTCTGGACTTTGGACCGTCCCGCCAGCATCCGTACATTCAAAGAACATGCGTATTGCGTCTACTCCGCCGCGTGGAACCCTAGGCATACCGATGTTTTTGCCTCTGCTTCCGGTGATTGTACGGTCAGAATTTGGGACGTACGCGAACCAGGGTCAACGATGATAATTCCGGGTCACGATTTCGAAATTTTATCTTGCGATTGGAATAAGTATGATGATTGTTGCGTCGCGACAGCTTCAGTGGACAAAAGCATTAAGGTTTGGGACGTGAGAAGCTACAGAGCGCCAATCACTGTGTTAAATGGGCATGGCTATGCTGTTAGGAAAGTGAAGTTTTCACCGCATCATAGGAATTTGATGGTGTCTTGCTCTTACGATATGACAGTGTGTATGTGGGATTATATGGTGGAGGATGCATTAGTTGGGAGGTACGATCACCACACAGAATTCGCAGTTGGAGTGGATTTGAGTGTTCTTGTTGAGGGATTAATGGCTAGTACTGGCTGGGATGAGCTGGTTTATGTTTGGCAGCATGGGACAGACCCCAGAGCACCTTGATAGGGAAGTGTTTTCTACTTGTTCTTGTTGTGATATTTGCTGTTAGAGTTGCATTTTCTATAGGGAAAAGCATTAAAGTGATGCTTTTTGGGGATAATGGTGACATTTATGATGAATAATTTGCTGAATGATCCCCTGTATGTCATTTTTAATAATGCAAAAGGTTTTATATCTTGATTTGCGCTTTCCTGAGTTCTGGTAATTGTATCTTGGTTAAGCATTTATTCTATTGCGTTGGATGTGATCATATTCCTCAGAGTTTGCTCCGTGCATTTTGTTTGCAAATTAAAGTATATGGTACATGTTTAGATTTGTTTCTGCATAGGTTTTGGGGAATAAAATCATCTTGTCATTTTAAAGAAGCAATTAAGTTTGTCATTTATAATAATTAAGAAAGGAAAACTCTCCAAGCATGGATTTTTTGTAAAAGCGAATGAGTAGGCAAGTTTAATGAGAAGATGGTAGCAGCAATTCTATTGAGATTATCAATGATACAAATAACTACTACCATCTTCCTGAAGCTTGAGCTCTCCATTTCCAAACGAATTGTCTCAATATAAGATGGTGTGACATGCCTCATCAGACTTTCAAATTCTGAATTCACCGGTGGTTCATGTAATTGGGCAAGGATGGTGTGCAAGAGGTTTGGGGTTTATGTTATTTGCAAGGATCATGCTTGTGAACATTTCATTATAGACATGGGAATTCTTATCATGCCTTTGTTTATTGCAGCATCAATAGAGCTTAGGGGAAGATAATTCTTAATGTGGGAGAGTACCTTCTACAGTTACAAGAACTGATGGACATAAAAATGTAATTGCAAAAATTCATGAAAAGAAGTTCAGGAGAACTAATGATAGATGCAAAAACATCAACAGAAAGGATGTAATGCAGTACCAGTACTATAAAATTTTGCAGCTCAACAGAAATTGCAGTTTAAATTTTTTGCTCTGATCAACTGAAATATCGAAGTTAGGTTTATATGTTTGATTATTATAACTCATCCTTTTCCTGTTTATTACATATTATTATTGCTAGAAGTCATGTTTGAAGAAATTCATGGTAAGATGGCTTTTCACGTAATGATCTGGTGTTACCAAAGTCATCTCCTCAAGTTTCATTGTCTTGATTATTGTGGTTTGATTTTACCCAAGCAGGCGCTAGAATGCACTTAATCATTTCGAACATTAATATGCATTTGATCGATTTCGTGTCTATGTAAACATGGAAGCAAGTGAAGTTTATTGATTATCATAAGTTGATTTTAAAAATAAATAAACAAATTTGAATGTTGTGAATTGTTTATTAGCTCTTGCACGAATGAATTCATCACTTGACTGGTTTATGTAAGCACTTAGCAGCAGCATCTTAATGCTTTACATTTTAAGGCAAATGAAAAGGACATCTCTCCACTTGGGAATGGAGAGAAAAGATAACAAAAAGAAAGAGAGAGAGATTGTGGATAATTCTTCTATACGGTGATGTGACGAAATCCTTTTTTTCTGATTTTGGGTCTAATAGGGGAAGCTAGCTGTGTATTTTTTCTTGAATGTGGTAGCTGGGCTTGTTGTGTCATTCAGATCATCTTATGATTTGTTTGTTCCATCTGTTAATCATTTCTCATAGTTCATATTTGGATTTTGGATTGATTTAAAGAGAACTCCTGTGTTTTTACAAGATAAGGTTCCCCATTCTTTTGACATTTTTGATTATTATCCCTTCTTATTGGTTTTTTTTTTTTCTTTTTCTATTGATGTGATATAGATATACTTTTTATTATTTGTTATTCCCTCATAAAATTAGGCAAGCAACTATTGATAAAAACGGAAAAATTATAAATTTCCTCCTAATTTCGAACTCAAAGCTTGATTTACAAGAGCTGTAAATATCAATAGAATTTTTTTTTTTTAAAAAAAAAGATAAACTACTATTTAGTTGGCAAAACTAATTACTTCATCTTTCTATTTTCAGAAATAGATAAATACGTCTTTGTAATTTTTAAAAATTAGAGGAGGCCAAACCAAACAAAACAAATTCTTTACACTATTCATAGGTAAAATTTTTGAATTTCTTTTTGAGTTTAGGCTTCCAGTCCCCCCTCCCTCTGTCCTGGCAAGGCAGAAAATGCTACAATTCAAGTAGACTTATGGGTTGGGCTATCCTTATTGGACTTTGATTTATGTCTGAAAATTATAATTGTGTTAGATCTCCATAATGTACTCTTTTTGAGACACAGTTTTGGAACATTACATGTCCATTGCTTGAAATTTAAGATGGTTTCTTTTTTCCCAACCTGAAAAAAAGAAAAATATGCGACTGATTGCATTGATGGGTATATATCTTCTTCTATTTAATCTGCTTTTTGTGGTGACAGAATATAAAGATTTTAATCGATCCTATCTATTAAAAAGATTATTATTCGTATCAAATTAAAGCCATATCTTATGCAGAATCCAAAGCTTCATAAAGGGTGATTTACCATTCTAAAATTAATGGATTAGGGTTTCAGTTATTTATATCTATAATATAAATTTATATATAAGAAATTAAAAGTATCAGCAACGTACAATTTGATTAGCCAAAGCGAAATATATTTTTAGATAAATTTTATTCACAAAATCAATGATTGAAACGTGAAATTATTAGTGTTATAAAGATTTTATTATCTGTCTAAACGAAAAATATTCATATATTTTAAAATATATATATGATAAAATATGAAGTCTTCCTCAAGAGGATAGACTTCACATCACCACCAACTTTTTTTCCAAAAACAAACATGTCAAAGTACATTATTACTAATTTTTTTCTCTCTAAAGGAACATTCACCATAATTACATACATGGAACCTGCATTATATTCATTCACTTCTCCTCCTTTGATACTTTAATTTTATGGGTCATTTTAGCACTGTCGGCTACCAGAAGAGTACCTTAAACTTAGTGGCTGCGATTTAACGGACGGTTGGAATTGGATATATAAAAGAGAAATGGATAGGGCCAGCGGTTGTCATTTCAGATGGAAACCAAGTACATTTTTCTTCAAAACGGTGTTCAGACCACAAACATTTGTCACCAAGCTTATATCTGTTTAATTTAATGGATAAAATCTCTAAGCAACAAATTAATTTCTCTGACAAAGTTTAGCCCAAGACAGTTGTGAGAAAAGAAAATTCCCAATCCCCTCTTATGGTTGAAGGAACTCATCAAGAATCATGACGTTCATGTACTGTCTGGTTCATTTTAAGACACAGATCTCCGTTATCCACAAATTTATATATATATATATATAGATAATGCCAAAGCAGAAAATGCCATAAAAATGTGGATAATGGATAACAGAATGGTGATGTCAATGTCAAGTTATCTATATAAAACAGTCGTAGTCTTCAATTTTCTTTTAATCTTGTCAATGAATATATGATTTTCTGAATTTTTAAACCATTCCAAACTTGAGTTTTTTTAATTGTTTCTCAGAAATTAATAAAGAAAATTTAATTATTTCTTTAACAACAACAAGATCATTTCAAAAGAATAAAATTTGATGCTAATAACAGTATTATTCAGTGCATAAAATTCCTAACAATAAATTTTGTTAACATTATTACTAACATTTGATAATATAATTAATATACGACCATATTATTAACATATTGTTATAAATAATATATGTATTATTAATAAATTAAAATAATAATGCAGATGATGATATACTTATCACCGAGTAATTAAGGCTTTGTTTCCCGAAAATATCATATAAAAAAATAATATCATTCACAAATAATTAAGGATTTGTTTGGAAAAAAAGTGAGAAAAGAAAAAAAAAATGGAGAAAAACAAAAAGAGAGAGAGAATATAAAAGTGGTAGAACTCTAGCTTAATTGGAAATATGATGTTAAATGAGGAAAAGAACAAGAACCTATCTACAGACAGGAGGCGTAAACATCAAATTAATATGGGTATGTCCCTTTCATCGAAAAAAAAAAACAATAAATAATAATAAAGGATGATAATTTTTTAAAATATCATTTATATTTATTGAATTTTTTCATTCCTCATGATGTTTAGATAATTTTAGATAGAAAAAGTCGTATATTTTCAATAATATATTTTATGGGAGATAAATGGGACAAGTTGCATATTTGCAGGCAAGGGACGAACAAACCAGCTCTACTGGAGTAATCTAAAGAACAATATACCATGATATTTTCTAAAACAAGAAAAAAATAGTGTAAACGAAAATGTCAAAAGAAAATAAAAAGAAATAATAAAGGAGGAGTGGATGATGATCAACACGAGCACCGTTTAGGGCAAGTAGAAACCCACCAACTACTTGCATCTCACACCAATGCCATACTACTGTTTAGTCTCCTATTATGTCTTTATCTCCAACCCTACATGTCTTCTCCTTCCTCTTCTTCCCACTGGCTCTCATACTCTAAAAGCCCCTATAATTATCTTCTTCCTTGCAGGTCTTCTCCCTCTTTTCCCTTATTCTTTAAGTCGAGCTAATCGTAACTTTATCTTCATCCTCACAATTGCAATTCATCTGCATGAGACCCTCTTTCTCTCTCTTCAGGCTTCCACCCAGTTTATCAGGATTCTCTTTCTTTTATGTATGTCTTCGTTCTTGAATCTTCTGAACCAGGTTTAGTTAATATCCTTTGTATTTGTTATTTTCATTTTCAGACCACATAAATACTGCCTTTACTCTCTCCTACAAGTTTCCAATTTGTTTTTTTGAATCTTATCTCTAAACCTTTCGGGTTTTTTACATAATATAACATATGTATTTGTCCACATAAGGGTTTTACCTATATGTTAGTCATAGTCTTTAGGTCACGTTTAAAATGGCTAGAACCCCAACCAATGTTCATTTTCATGATATCCCGGATGCAATTCTTTTTAATATATTCTCTTTGATCCTTGACACTCGTTCTCGTAATTCAATGTCTCTTGTTTGTGTCAAATGGCATTTGATAGAACGCTTAACTCGCACTTCTCTTACTCTGCGAGGCAATTTGCGTGACCTCTTTCTACTACCAACTTGTTTTCGATCTGTTACAAATCTTGACCTCTCTTTGCTTTCTCCATGGGGTCATCCTATTTTTGATTCTTCTCCAGATCCTCTTCTTATTGCTCAGCTTATTCGGAGGGCTTTTCCTTGTGTTGTTTCTCTTACTGTTTACGCAAGAAATCCTTTAACTCTTCAACTTCTAGCTCCTCAATGGCCTGCTTTGACCAATGTCAAACTAGTTCGTTGGCATACGCGACCACCTGCGCCTCCTGGTTCTGATTTTGTTTCATTATTTGAAAATAACCATTCACTCGCTTCTCTTGATCTCTCTCATTTTTACTGCTGGACTCAAGATTTACCACCAGCTCTTGAAGCATACCCTTCTACTTCTGTATCTTTGACGCATCTTAATATTCTTACTGCTGAGGGATTTAAATCCCATGAGCTTCTTGCCATTTCTAAAGCTTGTCCAAATTTAAGCAAATTGCTCACGACTTGTATATTTGATCACAGATTCATTGGTTTTATTGGAGATGAAACCCTTCTTTCTCTTGCTTCCAATTGTCCTCGTCTTTCTCTGCTTCACCTTATTGACTCAAGTTCTCTATCTGATACTAGAGGTGACCCGGATGATGAAGGATATACTTTTGAGGATGCGAGAATCAACCATACTGCGCTCACAGACATGTTTGCTGGATTGCCATTGCTTGAAGAATTAGTTCTTGATGTTTGTCATAATGTTAGAGAAACTTGGCCAGCATTGGAAATGCTTAATTCCAAATGTCTAAGGCTTAAATCGTTAAAATTAGGGCAATTTCATGGGATCTGTAGAGAAATATTAGATGCTCGACCAGAAGGGATTGCCGCTTGTGGCAGATTGGAATCATTATCAATCAAGAATTCAGCTGATTTGACTGATTCTAGTCTTATAGCAATCTCTTTTGGCTGCCCAAGACTCTCCAAGTTCGAAATTCAAGGTTGCAAGAAAATAACCGAAATGGGCATCAATAAACTGGCTTCCATTCTTCAAAAAACTTTAGTTCATGTGAAAATATCTTGCTGTAAGCTTCTCAATACTGTCTGCTCACTACGGGCTCTGGAACCAATTCAAGACAAGATTCAAAGACTACATATAGATTGTGTCTGGGAAAATGTTGCAAACAGTACTGGGGCTAGCAGTTCAAGTAAATATATTGGAATCAAACCAGAAAAGAGAACTGGCAGTTGGGAAGAAACAAGATTATCATCAAGAAAGAAAAGCAAGAAATGCAATGGCAATGACTACTCCCCCAGTTCATGGGCAAGACTAGAATTTCTTTCCATTTGGATCGCCGTAGGTGAATTACTAACACCGTTGACATCGTCAGGATTGGAGAATTGTCCTGTCTTAAAAGAAATTAAAATAAAAGTGGAAGGTGATTGCAGGCTTAGGCCAAAGCCTGAAAATGATGCATTTGGGTTAAGCTCACTTGCTTGCTATCCTCGGCTTTCGAAAATGAATCTAGATTGTGGATCTGCAATAGGCTTTGCTCTTACTGCTCCTTCAGGATTAGCAGATTTAAGTCCTTGGGAGAGGTTTTACTTAAAAGGGATTGGTAATTTGAATCTTACAGAACTTGATTATTGGCCTCCACAGGATACAGATGTTAATCAAAGAAGCTTAACTCTCCCTGCAGCAGGATTGTTAGCTCAATGTGAGAGGTTAAGAAAGTTATTCATCCATGGCACCGCTAACGAACATTTTATGATGTTTCTGTTGAAAATTCCTACTCTTAGAGATGTTCAGTTTAGAGAAGATTACTACCCAGCACCTGAGAATGATACATACACCGAAATGAGAATAGACTCTTGTTCTCGATTAGAAGACGCCTTAAACAGGCGCAGAGTTCCTGACTAATAGTTACACACAATTAAGTAGTTTCTGATAAACCTGAAGCTGTTAATTTCTTTGACTCGCTTATGTCTGTTTTTTGTTGCTTTGTTTGAAGATTGGACCGGATTGTAAATACCATAAATTTATGTTACGTGTCAAGAAATAATAATAATAATAATAATAAACTTCTCAAGTGACGAGCCGTCAACAAAAGCAGTCGATTTTGTCGGTTCTTTCGTTGGTTTCTATCCATTGGGTTTTTCTGATTTATTTTTAGTCACAAAATAGATATTAATAATAAATTTAATATCCAAAAATGTCCTATAACTTTAAAAAGCCAAAATAAAAAAAATATATATATAATAATTTTGTGAACGAAGATATCTCAATCGAATAAAAAAGTCCTTATTGGTGATGTCAAAGTGTAATCACCAGTACAATTTCCAGTGGGAGCAGTGGCGGGCGGTGCCACATAGAAGCTAGACCCCACTCGAAATATTGTTCTCTTTTATATGTATGTATTGACAATTTTCACCCTATTAGACTTAACAATTTAATCCTATTAATTCTCACAATTTGACTTTACTAAATTATTTTCACTTCTTAATTTTCAGAAATCATCTTTTATAATAAAAAAAATATATCTTTAAAGCATGTGAATAAATAGAAAAGAAAAGCCTTTAAAGTCAAAAAAGCTAATAGCTAAATCAAAAATGATTTTTAATTTTATATTTTCAAGGTATAGTTATTAATAATAAAGAAAATCTCTATTATTTTTTTGAAATTATTTATGTATATTTTTTTAAATAAAATTGACCACTCATTTCATTCTCTAACTCCACCGCTGAGTGCCAAGATACAATTTGCACTGACGAAACGCCAAAATGGCAGTTTATATGTATAGATGAGGCCTTTCTAACACCAGAAGCAATTAAATAAAATATTACAAAACTAAGGATTGGTGTAGTCACAGAAAATGGTTTTTTGTTTCTATTTTTTATTTTCTAAGAAAATAATTTTTTTGGAAAATGAAAACTAGAAAATACAAAATGAAATATATATTCATTTAATAATAATAATAAATTATATTTTAATTTAATTTTATAAACATTATTCATAATTTTTATAATACAAAATAAATTTAAAAGTTTTTATATAAAAGTTTTTGAATTTTTATTATTGATTATTTATAATTATGATTATGATTTAAGTCAATTAATATAATTATAATTTAAGTCAAATCAGTTTGTCTTCTTAGTATAATTGAGATTTATGAGCTCGAGTTTTTTTTAAATCGCAATAGTTTTCATTAATTTAATAAGTCGAAAGAAAGGTTATACTTGCTGTATAGTCTATGTATGTTATTTCGGCAGTTAGAACTCTTAACGTTAATGTGTTAATGTTAATTATGGTTTAGTTAATGTTAATGTGTCTCTTTCCTTAATTAATTTGTTTGTTTCGATTTGTTGCCATAAAAAGCCTGTTATTATTAGAACGCTAGGCCCAAATTGTATTTGATTGGGCCAGCCTTACACTCTCCCTAGGGAAATCCATATCGAAGCCCACCAGCCCAACTGGTGGAAGCAAAGAAAAATTTTTTCTGCCTTGGAATTTTCGCAATAATAAATAACATAAATACAAGAAACACAAATAATAATATGGGAAAAACATTGCGCATGTAAAATGCTGCTCAATGCATTCAATAAATTTATATAATATTCTTCTAAAAAAATTTTAATCTGATTTTTTATTTCCTCATTTATAATTATTTAATTAACACGTAAATAATTATAAAATTAATTTCAATTTACATTCAGAATGATATTCAATCTTTAAAATAAAAAAAAAAATCATCAATTTAGCTTAAATCTAAAAGTTTTTATATAAAATGGGATACAATAATTATGGATCTTTGCAAAAACGTGTTTGAGCATCTAATTGGCACCAAATTATTAATTTAATAATTTGTTCACATTTTACATTTGGTAACCAAATAGAAAATGTAGTTGCCTTGGTTTGGTTTAGGAGTTATTAATATTGGGGGAAAAAAAAAAAAAAACAGACTGGCGATGTTTAAAAACTCAATTTGGCAAAAAGTGAATTGTACCTAACAGTTCACTGCAAGATAGGACTAGTAGATTGTTAAACTTATGCAAAAATATCTCTACTACGTCACATTCATTTATTTATATTTTTAGATTAATCAACTAACAAAATCAATTATATTTTATTTAAAGTAGGGTGAGCAGGTCAGGGTTGAAGAAGATGTCCCACACCACCATTTGTTCCTTTTTAATATAACATTTTACAATAATTAAACCAAAGCTGCAACTTCATCTCATAAGTTTATTAATAATTATTTATTATTTCTTAGCCCTTAAGAAATTATTTATTTACTTGATAACTGTAGGCCCTAATTTTTCATATCCAAACTTATTTATTCCCTTCGTATGTGTTGCAAAAAAAAATTTTGGCAAGATTTGCATTTTACACCTACTGCAAAATATGTTATTCGCAGTTAAGATATTCATATAAATATAAAAATATATATAAATATATTCATTATATATCTTATTTTTATAAAAAAAAGGTGCGAAATACTCAAAAAATGCTATAAAATAAAAAATTATCCAAAATCAGCTAAATAACGTGCTAAATTATATTTTTATAAAAAAAAAAAAGAAAAGAAAAAAGAAGGCGGATAAGATTAAAGCCATACCTTATCCAAAATTGGGCCTCAGCCCAATAATACATCATGGCACCAGTTTCACATTAGATTTGACCGTTAGATACTATTTGCCTCTCAAGCTCTACTCCGAAGTCAACGTGTCCGAAACTCTGAATTGCAGACAAACGACACCAAACACCAAACTAATTTGGTTATCTTAACTATAAAATATTTTGACCTATGGGTGTATAATATATATTAAATTTTAAAACCAAATCCCTCAACTTCATAGTTACCAAATCACCCCTCCAATCCTCCCAATCATTTTCTAAAGTCGATCCTGTTTCTGTCAATTAAATACAAAAATCACATTTCTACCTTTCCTTCAAAAATTTTTTTTCTTTTTTAAATTTGGGGGGAGAAATTTTTTTTTTTTTTTTTAAATGGAGGATATGTTGCTCTGACTGGTAGGCCGGGAGTAAGACCATGTTTCGAAACTTATAAACACTATAATGACAGATCAAAACCCAATCGGCCACTGCTTAGTGATAAAGAGAAAAATGAGTTTCCAAAAGTTGGGATTAGCAATCGTTTTTCTGGTTTTATCTTTAGTGCCACTAACCTGCTTCTCTTTTAGCCTCCCAAGCGAGTACTCTATAGTTGGAAACGACCTTCATGAGCTGCTTTCTCACGAACGGGTGATCGAGCTGTTTCAACAATGGAAACTGGAGCACAAAAAGATTTACAAGCACGCAGAAGAGGCAGAAAAGAGGCTCGAAAATTTTCGAAGGAATTTAAAGTATGTGATAGAGAAGAATGCGAAGAATGCAGAGATGGGTACAGGATTTAAAGTTGGATTGAACAAATTTGCAGATTTGAGTAATGAGGAGTTTAAGCAAACGTATCTGTCGAAAGTGAAAAAACCTATCAGTAAAAAGAAAAATACAATGATGACTACCGGACAGAGAAATTTGCAGGCTTGTGAGGCGCCTTCTAGCTTGGATTGGAGGAAGAAGGGAGTTGTCACTCCAATAAAGAACCAAGGAAATTGTGGTAATTTTCTATAATTTCTCCCTCTTATATATATTACATATGTACATATATGCATACTTGATGTATATGTGAAGGCATAAGACACCATAAATGATATGACAGGTTTTAGATAACTTAAAATCTAAAGTAAAAAGTACTTTGATGCTAAAGAGAATAAAAAAAAACGTAAATATATTCATAGGTATAGGTTGAAGTGATACAACATACTTGAGTTTAACATATGATTTAATCGTTCATAAAAAATAATTGAAAGAAAAGAAAAAAAGGCAGATGCCCTTTTATTATTCATAAACTGGCTTTCCTGTTATTATTCACTTACCAAGACGTAATCCTAGTTAACATTAGGATAATAATGTGGGAAATTATCTTCATTTTGGTGTACTTCAACTAGATTGATATTTGTTTACAGGAAGTTGTTGGTCATTCTCTGTAACTGGCGCCATAGAAGGAATAAACGCCATAGTTACTGGTGACCTAATTAGCCTTTCAGAACAAGAACTTGTAGATTGTGATACCACCAATTTCGGATGTGATGGAGGCTATATGGACTACGGTTTTGAATGGGTTATTAACAACGGTGGGATTGACACAGAAGCGAATTATCCATATACTGGTGTAAATGGGACCTGCAATATCACCAAGGTTTCTTTCTTATCTAAAATCTTATTTACCCATATACCCAATGCGAACATGATTTAAAACCTTAATCTGTTGTGTGTCTCATTAATGATCTTTTTGTTTGATCAGGAGGAAATGAAAATTGTTACCGTTGATGGGTACGAGGATGTAGCTAAATCAGACAGTGCCCTGTTCTGTGCTACAGCTCAGCAACCTGTTTCTGTGGGTATGGATGGTTCTGCAGAAGATTTTCAATTGTATACAAGTGTAAGTCTTTTTGTTCGTTTCATGAGTACAATTAAAAAGATAATTACTATAGAAGTGTTTGATAAAATGGAAATGATGTGATATGATCAGGGGATTTATGATGGTAATTGCTCCAGTAATCCAGACGACATTGATCATGCCGTTTTGATCATTGGGTATGGATCTGAAGGTGATGAAGATTATTGGATAGTGAAAAATTCGTGGGGTACTGACTGGGGTATCGATGGATACTTTTATTTAAGAAGGAATACTGATTTAACATATGGCGTTTGTGCTGTTAATGCAATGGCTTCTTATCCTACTAAACAATCCTCTGCTCCATCTCCAACAAGTCCTCCTTCACCACTATCACCTCCTCCACCACCATCACTACCACCACCACCTCCTCCGACACCAGTGCCTCCACCTCCGACACCAGTGCCTCCACCTCCTCCTCCTTCACCAAGTGAATGTGGAGATTTCTCTTACTGTCCAAGCGGTGAAACATGTTGTTGCTTTCTTGAAATCTTTGATATCTGTTGGGCATATAGTTGCTGTCCTTTTGAGAATGCTGTATGCTGCCCTGATTCATTAGATTGCTGCCCTAGTGATTACCCTATTTGTGATGTTGTGGAAGGCCTCTGCCTCCAGGTAAGAATCGTCAATTTAATACTCCCCATTTCACATATATAAGTCGGTTTAGAGTAATTTTATTGTCTGTAAATATAAGTAGTTTTTAAATATTGTCAATTCAAACAGTAGCATTAAATACACCTTAGTTAATTGTTTATTGAAATTGTGTAACAGAACCCAGGAGATTACTTGGGAGTTGCTTCCAGGAAGCGGCATATGGCTAAGCACAAGCTTCCCTGGAGTAAAAAAGAGCAAAGCAAACGACAGACTTACCAACCTCTCGTGTGGAAGAGGAACCCTTTCGCTGCAATTCGCTGAAAAATAATGTGATTTTCTTATTAATTTAAAGTTGTTTCATTGCAACTTTTTGAATGATCCTATTACAAAAAAAACTTATGTTTTATAAATATTATTAGGGGAAAATTTGCAATGTGTGTTCCATTTGGATTATGGTTTTTTGATTTTGAATTAAAGATTGGTTTCCCTTATTATATATGTCTTGCAGCTTTTTGCAAGCCAAAAATTCAGTATTGTTGTCAAGGCCTTGTAATAAACCTTACTAAATGGGTTTTTAATTAAAATAAACAAATCATTTTTCCATTTGAAATTTACAATCTCATGTAGAGGTTTTGTATATGAAAAGCATGCAGTTGATCAAAACAACAAATGATATTAAAGTATTGTATTCATCAAATAAGTTTAGGCATTGTTTTTACTTTAAAAAATCACTATGATGCCTTTAATTTTTACTTTGATCTTATATTGTCAAGCCTCTCTTTATAAAAGTTAAAAACCGTTATAATTGTTTCTTGAAAAAGAGGAATAAAAATGTTTATCAAGATATAATTTAAGAATCCAAATTTATATTATCATACTTTAAATGATTAAATTTAAAAAAATCATTATAGTTTTTTCATTTTCAATTGGGAATAAAAGTTAATTCAAAAGAAATATCCAACATAAGCTCAAAGTAAAAACTAGGAGCATCATAGTTATTTCTCAAAAATAAATGTACAATATTATTAATTAATAGATAAGTTAGGTATCTTGATTTATTTTACCCTTAAAAAAACTGAATATAAACGAAGATCAAGATTAATGTGCTTTTACAAGAAATATAATATTAAAGAAAATGACTGATGTTTATGTCTGGCACTGTACTAATTTGCAGGCCAATACTTTTTATTGGCGACTGTCCGTGGGATACTTTATTTCCAAATTCTATTTGGCTCCTGTGAAAACAAACAAATAAGTTTGTTTTTCATCTGAATAGGGCCAAGGTATTTACTTCGAAACCATTCTTGGTTGGTAAGGCCTTGGAGATTCGACAAGCTTGGGATTCTCTTGGACTTAACAAGTCAGATGGTGTGAAGTTATGCATGCGTTTCATCTCTTGCAGCCTTGTGTTGGAGTTTTCAGAAGTGATAATGCATTAGAAGCTGAATTTTGGGGTGTTTACTATGCTCTCAAAATCGCTTGGGATCAAGAATGGAGGCAGCTAATTGTGTAAACTGACTGTCAGGCTGTAGTGGACAGCATTTCTGGTCAGGGTCCATGCTCATTTCGACTTGCTAATCTGATACATACATGTAAAACTCTGCTTGTCTTTGGAATGACAGGTGAAGGTGGTGAAGGTGTATAGAGAAGCCAATGTTGTGGCAGACTTGTTGGCTAACGAAGCTTATGCAGGCTCAATGGGACTGCGATTCTTGGAATCTCCTTCCCGTGAAGCATTCTTGATGCTGATAGAGCTGGTGGGGTTTCGCCACGAGTGATTTCGTAACTGAGTTTAATACTTTCCAATGTATTTAAAAAAAAAAAAAAAAAAGAAAAGAAATGGGGCAAGATGTAGTTGCAAAGGTGTGAGAGGCAGCCTAACAATGAAATATAAAGGCCCAATAGGGTGGGAAGAGTTTTAAATTTTGGATGTATGATATCATACGTGATTGAATTGTGAATTGTTAGGTCAATGTCGTCCTTCATTGCCCACCATTTGTACCATTCAGGAATTTTCTTGGAGCTGGACGGCAGTGGAGGGCGGGCCCAGCTCAAACTTTCTGCTACAAAATGCATGTTCCGGGACAAATAAAGCTATATGTGAATTTCAAAATTATGTAAAATTTATTTATAAATTTATAATTTATTTATATTATATAAATAAAAACATCTTTATAATTCATAGTAATTTTGGATTGGGAAACCAATAGACATTTATTAAGGGATAAGGTAAAATGCCCTTTAATCTCAATAGCCAATAGGGTCCAAGACGTACTTATATTTGATGGTGGCTTTCCTTTGAGAGGGTGACGGATGGGGTGGTGGGCTCTTATGCATCCCAATCCCATGGCGTGTTCAATGGGCAAAAGCTTTTTCTCTCTTCTTTTATACAAAAAGAAATATAAAGACTACTTCAGTAGATTTCACAACCCACCCAAAACATAACAACCCACTTGTTCCTTTTACTAAAGTTTCAAACCTTTGACCACCACTTCCTTAGATGAAATGGGTATGGCAACGGTTTTTCAATTTTAAATTTATTGTTTTTCAATAAAATACAGCGTAAATTATTTTTTTAATAATCCATTTCAGATAGAATATCATAAAAATCAGACTCAATTGATTAAAATAACATTATAAATTAAACAATAATGGTAACTCTCGTCTTTACTCACAAAATTAGTAAAAACTATTATAATTGAGATGATTCAAATTTGAGACATTTCATTTTTTATATAAATTGAAAAATTAAACCGATGGGACTTTATTAGCTAACCAATACATTACTAGTGATGAAGCATAACATAGTATTAATTATTCTTTATTAATCCATTTAGCAAAATCAATAATGGCAGACCATAGAATCTATAGAGCCAATCTTTCGTATAAATAAAATATTCCTGAATAATTTTTAATATTGCTATTTTGCGCAACTCAAGGGAAATTAGCACCAAATTACTGGAACAAAAAGACCAAATTTGCAAACATTCACATGCTTTTTAAAGTTACGTACAAGTTTGGACACGAGTAGGGCCCATGTGTTCTATAATCAGGAAAATTAGTTAAGAATATTGGAAAATTATGCTTATTTTTAAAAATAATAAAAAAAAAGAAATATTAAACACTCAACTATTGTTTATATCGTTTTGTTTTCTTATTTCCTCCATTTTTTCATTCTTTGAAATCAATGATTTTTCTAAGATATTTATTTTCAAATTTTTTTAAAATCTCCGTTACCTTTCTTTCCATCTCTGAAACGGATTTAAATGGTAGTGCCTAATTATGTGATAAACGGTTAAGATGGTGCGTAGACTCTGAAAAGGGTAATCGGTCATTAAAAAGAGGTGGGTGTCGTTGATTAATTTTTTGATTTGGGCTGTTTGAGGCCGCTGCCTTAACAACCCTCGCTTTTCAACTGCTTGCTCGTGACATTTGACAAATGACAATACACCATCGCTCTTTTTCCTTCATTAATTACTTTCCCAATTTAACGTGGAATTTTTTATTTTTATTTGAAAAAATTCAGGCTAATTATTTTTAATCACTCGAAATCTAAGATTTACATAATTACCCTCAGAATATGCCACTTTAATTAAAGTTCAAACTTGAAACTTCTTTTTTTTTTTTTTTATAATACTAAATTTACTTATTACAAATCAACTATCAGTAATTAATAATAATAATAATAATAATAATAATAATAATAATAATAATTCTATAGCAAATTAGTTGAATGAGACAATTGCTTTAATTATTGATCTAATTTCATAAGAATAAAAATTATTTTAAGATGAATTTTAATAATAACTTAGATAATTGTTTTACTTGATAAAAAATGAATTATGATGTATTTCATAATTTTAATAGTAGTTATTTAATTATTTTGATCATTTCCTAATTTATTAGAAATTAAATGGGATAAAATGAGAGAGTTGTAGTATGTTAGATGTAGACTAGAATTAATTAATAGTTGATGGGATAAAAATAAAGATTAAAAAATCAATATCAATTAGGTATGATATAGTTGAATTTCTTTATGAAAAATAGAAGGTATTGAGTTTTTTTTTTTTTTTAAAAAAAAAAGAAGAGTTCGGATCTTTTCGACTATAATAATTTTCACCTATTTGGGAGGGACTACTCCGTTATGCCGTAATATTATTTCAGTCTATTGAATATATAGAAGAATAAAAAAAATTCAAAAAACTGAATTTTGAATTAAATCGAACATTTAATAAAATTTATTAGCCAAATTATGCTTTTGTCCAAATAGAAATAAAAATCGCGCGTGCATAGAAACCAATACCGGAAAGCAAAAGCGTAGCCAAAGAGGTAGCAATCCCTGTCTCTGTTTCTTTCTCTCCATGAATACCTTACCCTGTCTCTCTCTCTGATCTTTCTACGCAGAAATTGTAAAAGCATGCTAAGCTCTCTCTCTCTCTCTCTCTTATCACTTTCCTTTGTTTTCACTCATTCCCAAAATTCACGGCATTATTTTAGGTCCCCATTAAGCAGTAACGCCAACCTCACTTCACTCTCTTTTCATTAACTCACTCATCGGTATGTCTTTTTTTCTTTCTTCTTCATCTTTCAGTTTCATTCAGTGAGTGATAATTTTGACGAGACGATACATTTTTCTCCAATTGCTTTCTTTCTGTTCAGATCATTCAAGGTACGTACATCTTCAATTCAGCTTAATTCTACTGTTATTTTCTTTTCTTTTTTTCCCTATAAAGGTAGATTGGTATTTCAATAAGCTAGAGTCGGTTAGCTAGTTCTTCGTCGAAGATTTGAGTATGGATCATACTGTTTGTGTTAAAGAGTTAGCTCTAGAAGTTAATGAGCTTATTTTTTCTTGATCAGAATATATCCTTTTTCTTGACAATTTCACTCTGGTAAACTAGATAAAACTTCCTGTTCATACAATAAATCCCATTTTGATCTAATCATAATAGTACTGCAAATGTTGTTGTTTGGCTAATTTGATAAGCTTAATTAGATTTCAGCTCCGCTTGGCTTCTGCTTGAAAAATCAAAATAAAGAAAGGACAGAAAATTTCAGTTTTCAATTTTAATTTTTTCTGATCTTCCAGATTCCTGAACAGTTAGTTGAATTAGGTTAATTCTTTTCACAGGTCCCAATATTTCTTTCTTTCATTTTTTTGCTTTTAATTTTATGTATGGCATCTGACAGAGCATAAATGTTTTCATGATTCCTTCTGATTCGCTTGAGAAAACAATAAATGTTATTGCTTTTCAAGTGTTATTAAACGGTCACTTGCTGTTTGGAATATGCACAAATCATTTCTCATCCATCCCCAATTTTTCGTTGTAGTAACATTTTTTCTGCTTATTTTTTTTAGATTTAATTTTTGGAGGGACTCGCCATTAATATAGGCTATTATGTGCAATTGGTGAACTTTGGATTTGCTTAATTATTTGTGAAAGTAATGATGGAGGAGAGGAAATTAAATTTCAATGCGCCACTTATGTCAGTGAGGCGATCATCTACTGCAACAAAACCTTCAAATGTAACAAAAGGGAAGAAATTTGAGAATGCCCAGCTCGTTAAACGTAATACCCTCCCTTCTTATAAGTCAGATTTCAATTTGGATCAAGTAACAGAACCAGTTGCAGTTCCTTTTCATTGGGAACAGATCCCTGGTAGACGCAAGGATGGTAGTAAGCCTGATCCTCGAGGTTGCGAGGAGGCTTCTGTGACTCCAAGGTTTACTCCTCGAAGAGCATTGGATGTTGTAAAACACATTGAGGATAAGAAACCAGAAGATCAAGTTGCGTTTAGGCCTCAAATTCAATCTAATTCATTCAATGATATTGCGAATGGATTGGATTGCTCAAAGGAAGGAGTGAATGAGAAATCTGATTTCAATTCAGAAAATGATGATGACGATGATCTTTACTCTGATGCACGTGACACGCTGTCTGGAATGGATTCTTTCTCTGTTGACTGTAGTGTAAGTGGTGTGAGTGGCTTTGATAGTCTGGCTGTGAAGCCGTCAGGAACCTTCAATGCTGATCCACAAACCCGAGATTTCATGATGAGTCGCTTCTTACCTGCCGCCAAGGCAATGACTCTGGAGGCACCTCAATATGCTTCAAGAAAGCAACCTGTATCAGGTGAACAACCTAGGCAGATAGTGCAGGTTGTTCAACGAGATAGGACACCTCCTGTTAATCGAAAAGAATCTTTTAATGTTCCAAGTTATCACCAGGATTTAGTAGATGAAGAAAGTGAAGATGAATGTGATCAGTATGTCAATTATGGAAAAATAATGACTAAAGGTTGTGGTCTGCTTCCTCTGTTATGCGTAAAGAATTCTTTGCGGCTCGTAAATCCTGTTCCTGGGATGAAAGTTAGGAACCAATCTCCAATGTCTGCTGCCCGCGACATTAAGAGAATGACTAAATCTGTTTACTCCAGATCACAGAGTCCAACCATAAATAAGGTAACAATTGAATGGCTTCCCTATTTATTTGTCTCATTTTGAGTGTTAAATTTTATTGCTACAAATTGGAAGTTGTTTTGCAATTATGGCAAGTGCTTACACTTTTGGGATTACTTTTTTCCAGCCTGCCAAGGATCCTGTTCATAAAAAAGAACCAGACAATGAAGTTCAATCCCCTAGGCTAGTAGGGGTTGATAACAAGCTGACTGGTGGATCTAATCGGTTCACTTATGCAAGAGACAGACAAATGATAAGTAGGACATCTCCTTTTAGGCGTTCAGGGGCCATCTCTCCTTACCGCAATGAAGCACCTCAATCTCCCTTCCCTATAGGGGGATTCCTGGGAGTTCCTAAAGACCTTGAAAATTTCAAGGCCAATAAGTTGAATTTGTATGGTAAATGTTATAGTAAATCACAGGAACTAGTACCTTATCATGGCCTTAGACATGGATCTCGCCCGCTGAGCCCCACCACTGAGAAGACACTGTATGTAGATACTGTAAATGTGGCAGGATTATTGTGTTCAAATGCTGGTTCCTCTGATATCAAGAAGGGTGGAATGGGGCCTGCAGAGAAGGATATTAAGTCTTTGTTAAGTAGCAGAGAAATTCAAGAAACCTATACTATAGAATCCACTTCTAAAGATGTGACATCCCTGAATTTTCCAGAACAAAAATCTGGTGATGCTGATTTATCTCTTCTCTCAGACATGTCAACTCACAGAGATCAATGGGACACAGGAGAGGACTTGTCACAGGAATCATTGGCATTGGTATGTGTAAGTACAACCACAGAAGGAAATCTAAATATTGAGAATGATCAGATTTCAAACATGGACATAGGAAATGCAAAAACTGGTTTTGCTCAGTGTTCTCTTCCTCCATCTCTACCCAAAACTCCTTCTGAGTCTTGGCTTTCGCGTACCCTGCCTACTGTTTCCTCTCAAAATCCTTCTTCACATTTATACCGCGGCACCAATTTTCGGAGTAAGCGGCAGGATTCTAAGACAACTTCTACTAGTACCAAATGGGAAAACATTGTGAAATCATCGTACTTGCATAATGATCACGTACGCTATTCTGAGGTAATGTCATCGCAAGCTTAATTATCTCCACAGTTTCCACTTTGTTCAGATATATAAAAACTGACCTTGTTTGAAAAAAATTTTGACAGGAATTATTTCCTCATGCTTCTCAGCAATTTTAAAGTTAAAGATTTGAAAGCCTTTTCTACATTCTCCAAGCATCATTGTTTAGTTTGAAGGTCACGCAGCCCCCTTTTTTTGGTGGGGATGATCATTCTACCACTCAATTACTTCTGTAACTGACAGGTGGAGAATCAATTTGCATTGCCTACCTACTTGCACTGGTATAAACCCGAGGCGATCAATGGGAATATAGCATCTTGATCTGGTATTTCCCTGATATTTGTGTTTTGCAGGAATCAGTATGACCCATTTTAGCCATGATCAGATACACCTTGATCCGATGGCATTCTGTGCCATTGCAGAATTAAGAAAATATATCGTAGATTAGATAACCCGGTGCTCGTACCCTTACAAAGCAGTTCAGGAAAATTAAATTTTGTTTGAGTTGGCATGTGGGTATTTTAAATAAGCATCTCTGTTAGTAACTGGAGTTTATGGCGTTGTTATGTAAATGTGCCTTGGTGAGCGGCTTGTATTTGTGTAGATAAATTATTTGTCTTATTTAAAGAATTATTTGTCCATCCCACGATTTTATGTGCTACTATCTTTTTACTGATGCATAGGAGAAAAAGAGGTAACTTCTCCTTGCTCCAAAGAAGGAATTTTGCGGAAAGGACTTTACCATAATTTTATGTTTATGTTAATGTTATTCTGATGACTGGTTTGCAGGGTAATTTAATTATTTTTAATTGAATAATTTTATCTAAATAATATTAAATTATTTAATTAAAAATAATAATATGTATTTATAAAATTATAATGCGTTTGTCACTATTTTGAAAATGTTAAAATTCGTTTTCTTTTGAAATAACTTAATATTTTTAACTAGTTTTAAATATTTCTTCCAAAAAAAAAAAAAAAACAGTTTTAAATATTGCAATCAAACAATATAAAATAAGTTTTTTAAAAAATATTTTCCATGGGAGAAATGTCTTTCAAAAATAACTTATTTCCGAAAAAAAAGGGGTCATACTGTAATTAATTTTAATTAGTGATGATTGGTTTGGAGGGTAATTTAATTTGATGTAATGTACTCCGTTGTCAATGAACAACAGTCCTTTATAAACGACAGGGTGAAGCGTTCTTTATTGTAAGCGATTAACAGTAGATGGAAAACTGAACGACATCCCGCAAGAGTCAGACGACAAGAGTAAAAACGCAATAAATTAAGTAGAAGAAAGAATCGAACAAAAACTTTTACGTTTTAATTCCTAAAATACCCTTTACCCTTTGTCTCCAAGCCATCATCTCCACTCCCTCCATCTTCGTCTACTCTGTGTCCCCAATGCAAACCATGAGGTAAAACGGGTTTATATTAGTTCTACCGGCAAGTAAGGAATAATAACATCAACTGAAACGACTTCATATCGTTAACGACCAATAATGCTACTGTAAAACTCGACTGGAAGAGTAAATTGGTCTTTAATTATAATTAACCAATAATCCGTCAGCCGTTGCACGTAATGTGCAATTTTATCATATTATTTTTAAAAATTCAACTAAATTTTTTGTGTTTTCATCGTTGCATTCCAAAGTCTTAAATAAAAATTTTAATTTATATGAATTTTAATTGTTTTTATTTATTAATTAAAGATTATACTTTTCTATATCTCATTTATGGGACCACCCTACTCATACCCGATGTACCAAACTACTCATGCCCAATCTAAGTGACCAAAATAAGTATTTCTGACAATTCACTTAAAAAAAATTGATACAATAGAATTAATGACAGTTACCTATTGACTTGGTGTACAAGTGATTCCATAGTTGTGTGTAGTGAAGTAAATTCGCTTATATGTCATACCAATAATAATAATATATTAATAATTTTTATATTATTTTTTAATTTCATTTATTTTAATTTAGACATTAATTAAGTTAATATTAATGTTAATAGATAATTGATAATATCATTATTATTATTTAAAATGATAAAACTTTAAAATTTCTTCCTCCTAAAATAATTAATGAAATTAATAATATTTCATTAATAAAATTTTCAAAATCGTTTTTCTTATGTTATTAGAAATTTGTGATTTATTTAACTATACAAAATTGAGATGAGTGAACATATATTTGAACATAGTATCTCATCATAAATATCATATAAAGTGAATATAAATAGAAGAAAAAAAAAAGTACTGAAAAAACTTAAACCTAAACTTTATAAAAAGTTATTAATTATTGATAAAAAGTTAAAGTTTTTTCATTAATCTATTAAATTTATTGTTTAGACTATTAACAATGGAAAAAAAAAAGAAAAAAGAAATCAAAGAGTCTTTTCGTTAATACAATAAACTTAATTATGAGATTATTAATTATCGAATTCAATTAGTGAAAATTACTTTACTTACTCTCAAGGTATGGATGGATAAAGATATTAAGATAAAGAGAACCCTGCAATTGTTTTGCCCTCACCTGCTGAAACTTATTCCACTGCATAAAAAAACAGGATCCTGAGTGATATATATATATATATATATATATATATATATATATTTCAAAAAAAGCATTGCTCATGAATTTATGATCTGTAATGGCTACAAGACAAGTACTTAAAAAGATCTAACCCGCTGTGTTTTGGTTTTCTACATACACAGTCAGATATTGTCAAGTACTCAGCCTCAGTATAGCCTTTCTCTAATGTATTTGTCTATTTCTTACAAAAAGTCTTCTTCTTTGCACTAAGAAAGTGAAAGCTTAGTGCTAATTTCTTGTTTGCTTCTACAGTTACTCTTATTCTCATCCAATTCCACTCTCTGGCTTAGCCTCAACTGCAAGTCAGGCAACACTTTTTCTTGATTCAGCTGCAAGAAAAGGAAAATTTTATTTTCTTTAAAAAAATAATAATAATAATAAATAAAAGATTTCAAAACAATATATTTCTGAGAAATTCTGTAATTGCTTGTTGATTACCTCAAGCCGAAATGGAGGCTCAAATGTTGCTTTAAAGCAATTGAAATGGCTGATAGAATCATTGGAGGCAAATAAAGTTGACCCAGCTGACCTTGGGTGTGCTTCTGGTTCAGTATTGCAGGTTACTTCATTGGGATTTTCCATAATCTTCCATCTATTTTTAACCATTTCCATTGGAGGCCATCGCTTTTCCTCAAGAAATCGACTTGGTCTTAAAGGCCCAATTCGCATTGTTGCGTCTAATCCTTGTTCATGATCTTTGCTCGTCATACTATTTATTTGCCTTCTAACTTCATTCTGATCAAAACTCCAATGTTGGTGACTATGCAATTCAGACACAAATCAGTAACTACACAGAATCTGAAAACAAAAACTTCGTCTTCGTATATTTTGGGGCTTTTAAGAATAGTTACCTTGAGAAGTTTGTTCTGAAATTAAACGGCCTTTGGGAGAAGGAAGAGTGCAAGGGAAAGGGATTGTGTCCGAAGGCAGTAATACGGGGAAGAACAGAATTTCTAGCAAAAACAAATCCACCATTTTCCATTCTGAATTGTTTCTGAGGAGGTAACATGCCTGTATTAGTGTTGTCCCTTCTTTGCATTGATCTATATGCTTGGCTTAGCACTGTAAAACAAAAGCAACTTCGATCAGTACTGTATTATGTAACACAGAATATTCATTGTAATTAGTATTCTATATTCAAATTGTTCCTCAGAATTTTATTAAACTTATGAGCACTATGCATAGAATAGTCTTTTTCCCCTTTTTCTTTCTTTTTTTTTTTTTTTTTTTTTTTGTCAGTCAAATTACAACAATTCTGAATGTTGTGATTAGACTTCTATATATAATTCAAAAACAAATAGGAGTATATAATTATTTGTTATTTCACGGGAAATATTAGTTATACCTAGAATTTTTTTTTTCCTTGGAGAACTTCTTGGTTTCAGATTTATAAGAGAAGGTTATTTTCTCTCTTATTGTTCTAGATTTATTGGACCAATGATCCTTTACAAATTATTATAATTATTATCAAATTCATTTAATTTTAATATTTTCTATTTATGGGCTAGCAAGATCAACTCGAATTAAATTATTGAATAAATCTGAAAGATAAAGAACTTCACCTTGTCCAGCTTCGTCAAGTTTCTTACTTCGGTACATCTGAAATATGTAAAAGCAAGAAAATAGTAATTAAGTTGGGGCACAAATTAAACATATAACGACAAAAAATCATGGAAGAAATATCAAACCCTAGCTAGGTAATTCCAGTACCTGCAAATGACTCTTCACATGAGCAATGCTAAGTCCTCTCACATTCATCAACTGAAGCACTAACTTGGGAGTTGCCCCTTCACCAATTCAATGAAAAAAGAATCAAAACCTCTTGTTTATTATTTTGGTCATTCCATTTTGTGGAAAAGAAAGAAAGAAAGGAAGGAAGGAAGGAAGAAAGAAAAAAACTCACTCTCTTGTCCGCCAAGCCTTTCAACAGCATGAACAAAAGAGAGATGAAGATCAGGAGTCCATCGAAGGCGAGGCATTTTCGATCTAACGTATTGTCTAACTGTACTCTTCCGTTCATTTCTTTCTGAGGACGAATTGTTATTATTAGCTGATGAACTTCCTTCTTCTGTTATCTTCTCATCTTCATCTTCTTCACTACAGCTAGCTTCTTCGTTCAAATCAAACGACGAGCATTTCTGTGATGATGATGCTAAAGAAGTATTTTCTGCTTGTTCTTCACCTCCGCTACCAATACTCTTTTCTTGATGATCTAACATCTCTATCTCTTCCATAATTCTCTCTTTACCAATTTCTCTAAAACAGCACGTATTAAAATCCAATCATTACCAAACCCTAAATCAATAATTACAACGTAGTTTGTAATTAATTTAGATAAATATCAAAACAAATAAACACTTTGGTTAATTTTCTTTACCAGTACAGAAGAGACTCAAAAAGGATGATAATTAATTATCATGCAACAAATTGGACACTGTAATAATAAATATTCCAGCTGGTATTTGCTTAGACATAGCTCAAGTTGGTGAAAAAGATAAACAAAGAAGGCTGAATAGGAAAGAATTAGTAGTTCCTTATTAATTATCTGCTTCCAGCCATCAAAGTAGCCTTTCACAAATCTTACACATTTTTCTTCTTAATATAAAGTAAAAACACCACCCAAAAATATACTTCTGCTTCGCAAGATCTCTTTGAAGTATTAAGGTTTTTTTTTTTTTTTCCCCAAATGAGATCATTTTGCATATAAAAACCCCAAGAAGAAGGGTTCCTAAAAGGAGAATAAATAGGTTCTAAATCATCATCAAGAGAAACCCATTATGTAATTTTCAATATTTTAATTGGAACTAAATTAATAATCAAGACCTAAAACTGAATATACAGCAAAGTGTTATTAGTTAATGTACATACTTCAAGGTACATTGTACTAATTGAAGTATTACCAACTGCAGCTAGCCTTCATTCTTATGGATGGATCGCCATATTTTCACACAGTTAATTAAAAGTACTTCAAAACTAATTATTATTATTATAGCTTGCATAAATTCTGTTAGGAAATATTTATTGTTGAATTAAAACCTTCTATAATAACTGCTCATCCTCCCTTATAAATGGACACAGCGTCAAATTAAAGGATTTTAGTTGAAAAAGAATGGATGAAATGAGAATGCATTATTTCTCATAAAAAAAAAAAAAAAAGGATTAGGTACAGAAACCAATAGATCATCAAAGAGCAATTAGTGTAAAAGGAAAATAATTAAGGTTTTTTTTTTTTGTTAATACTTACATGGTTAATTAGTAATATATGTCCCCAATTCTGGATGTTTTTTTCCATTCATAATCATCAGTCATTCTGCAAATTGCCAAAAGGAAAAAAAAAAAAAAATTAAGAAATACATGTCTTTTCCCGAATTTTTATCATGAAATAAAAATATAGTTCTACTATGAGTCTATGGATACCTACTGCTAAGTTAGGGGTCGTACTATATGAACAATACTAATTAACAACATCGATTAGTTAAGTACATGTAGTGCAGAAAAAAAAGAAAGAAAGAAAGTATAAGTGCAGCTATGCACAGCTATACTCTCTTCATGTAGCTTGTTTTCATCATAATAAAATAAGCTTTTGCTGATCAGAAAAAAATATAAATATATGTATATGAAAAGAAAAAGCCATATAGCTGTTCGATTTCCTTGTTTGACGAATAAATGTGATTCTATGGGAAAGAATTTGATAATCTTTTTGATCTGAAAGAGAGAATTTCTAGTAAAAGAAGGACATGAAATAATCACTTGTCAAAAAAGAAAAAAAAGAAAGAAAATAATCATATTTGTGTAGGAGAAAGAAGATGAGAATTCAAATGAATTTGCGAAGGAAGCTATTTTTACCACTACAATACATGTTTCTTGAGCTTGAAATTTGGTTCTTGGACTCGATTTCTGCTTAAGTATGTTTATGAAGTGAGACAAAGAGAGAGATCATCATATTTTCAGAATATTTTTTGGCCAAATATAATTGATCTTAAAAGAAAACTGGGTATTCTTTGAAATGAACTTAGATGCTTCTCAAAACAAATCATAGTTTAAGATTTTTCAGGATTTTGGATAATGAAATAAAAAAAAGCTACAAATAGTTTAAAAAGAAAACAAGCTCACAGTAAGAAAATTTAAATTCTTCTGCAAATGACAATCTAGAAATCAGCCACACAAGTGAGCACAAAAGCAAAGATCAACTTGATCTCTAATGAAGCACTAAAAGATCTTGAGTTTCGACTTCAACTTGAATAATAGGGCAAATAACAAAATCTACTTCTTCTTGGCTGATTGAAAAAAAAAAAAGGCAAACAACAAAATTAATTTCGAGAAATCCTTTTATGGTAGTCGATTTGATTTTTTTTTTTTTTTTTTTTTTTTTGTAACATTAGCTAGTACAAACCATTTTTTATGAAGATGAAGATGCTCCGATCATCGTCTTCTTCCAATCATTTGCCGAGCAGATTAAGAATGAAGCCAGTGCGATCCAGACATGTCTGTTAAACTTGACAGATTGATGTGGACATAATTCTTCAACAAATGAGAGAGCAAGAAGGAAAGAAAGAAAGAGAGAAAAAGAGAAAGAGAGGGGAAATGGTTTGGGGGTTCTGCTGTGTTTTTGTATCATCCAACTATAGAATCAAAGTCATCAAAGTTCAGATATTGTAAGACTTTTTTGATACTTAATTTATATTATTACTATCTTTTTTCACACATGTAAATTTAGTGATCTACCTTTAAACTGTGATCATATTCAGACATTTTTCACTTTATAAGTAAAGTTTCTGTCTGAAAGTAAAATCGTCTGACTTCATATATTATTAATAAAATTTCATTACCAATAAAATACATTACTTTCCTTTTTCTTTTTTTTTTAAAAGAAGAAATAATTAAACCAATGATTTTCAAAAGTGCACCCACTTGTTATTTTTACGAAGCAATAATACTCGAATTATGAATACAGATGCTATTGTTGGAGAATCATGTGACCATTCAACCCTTTTCTTCTTCCTCTTCTTCTTTGACAGTTGTCTCTTCACTAAATCTTTCTCTTTCTCCTGTGATTATCTTAATTGTTTGACCTATGTTAGAGACTGCTTTCATTTTTAATAACATAAACCCAAAAAAAGAAAATTTTATTTTCTGTATTTCGAAGTTCAATTAATTAATTAATTAATTAATATATGTCCTCAAAATATCGACTTTATAAAAAAGGAGGGACCATTTTATTCATCAACCTCATCAATTTGTCTCACCTAAACAAAGACTTTCTTCTCTTCTCTTATCATTATCTTACTGTATTTTCTTATGTCCACATGTTCTAATGTAGTCGGAAGTCCTTTTTTTATTTTTCACCAAAAAGAAAATTAGGGCTATATGACTTTGATTATTCATTAATTAATCCAATTCAAGAAAAATAGGTTATTAGAAAACACTAGCAGAATTACATGTAGGGCTGTCAATGGTAATCCAATTCAATATCTAGAACTAGAAGCTAGTCAATTTTGGTGGGACATTCGCATTCTAATATTAATCATTTGCTTAGTATATAATTTTAGACTTATTATACTGAAATAATTAGCTAGACATTAGCAAACAATAATAATAATAATAATAAAATTAATTTTTTTTTTTTTTTTAGTTTCCACAGTCATTTTTGTGTGCAGGCTTAAAATGGAATTTAAATAAAATATTTCTAACAATAGCAATCTTAGATTCTACTTTTATGATCTAAAATATAAATATTGAATTAGGTTATTAGCTATTCTCCTTAATTAGGAGCATTTAAACTTGTTTCCAAATTACTGTTTAAGCTATATATACTTCAATTATTTAAACTCTTTGCTAGCTATATACAGGTATATATGTCTTTATCACTTTTACCTTTCTTTCATTTTCTTGTTCTTAAATAGTCGTAATTAAACAAATTTTATATATATTCATAGTAAGGTCAATTTAAATAAACTTTTTTTTTTTCATATAATTTAATGAAAGAAAAAATATATAGGTTGAGAGAGTAAATTAAACTCAAGTAGTAAGAGATGTTAAAATGGGTTCAAATCTCATTACATGATCAATACACGTTAAGACAAAATAGAGAGAAAAGACAGAGGTGGTGAGAAAGTCATACATTCATAATTGTCTCCACTGTTAATTACCATATAATTATATTATTATTTAATTAATCCTCAACCACATAAACCCATATCATCTAGTTATTAATTTGTTTTTTTTTCTTACCATTTTCCCTACCGTCCAAAGGGTTTACTTTCCAAAGCTCACCACACAGAATTTGGATTCTTTTGTCTCTTCATATATATATATATATATATATATATATATATATATATATATATATGTATAGGAAATTAGGAATCACCTTCAAGGATTAGGTTTAGCAAGAAGACATCCAAAACTGGCTCGTTATGTGTGACACATGTGATTAATTTTTCTTTGCTACAGAGACGGAGTAAGAGAAGACAGATATTCTAAGTATTTAAAAGAAAATAGAAAATCGAAATTATATAATTATTAATTAAGATTAACAAAATTATATGGAACAAACGCACAAACTTGACGTTTTTGTCCTGTGTGGTGTGCATGGGAGTTGACAATTAAATTGTTTAATTAGCTGCTAAGAATCTTTCAAAGAATTACTTGTTTTAATTATTATATAAAGTAATAATTTCATGGATGAAGACATCCAACTAAGCTAGCTACCATCACCACAACATGGTCAAAAAATATATATGTTTTATATATAGTTTAGATTGGGATTTTTTTAAAATATATATATATATATATATATATATATATATATATATATATATATATATATATATATATTTAAATGGACCATGCATAAAGAAGAATCATGATCTGATAATTAGTTAATTAATCAACTATAATATCAATCATATACCTCAGAATGATTCTGCTTGTTTCTTATGGTTGTCAGAATTTTTTTTTTTTAATTTTTAATTTTAATGGGATTTAAAAATTTAAAAAAAAAAAAAAAAAAAAAAAAAGCATAACTTGGATCGGCGGCTCTCCTTGGGGTTTGAAATGGACCTATTTGACTCTTGAGCATGAATGAATGAACCGGCTTACCAAAAATGTTGTGTCTGTAAGTGCATATTTCACATCATTCACAGTCATCCTTTTGAAAATTTTATAGACATAATGAGAGACTAAAATTATATGTGATGCATGGTGACGACCTTGAATGATTCCTTGCAAATAATTCTTTTGTTTAGAGCTTTGAATTTTATTCTTTTTTTTTTTAATTTATTTTGTACCTCCTCGCTCGAATCAGACTTGAATGAGACGACAAATAAAACTATTTCAATAATATAGATTTTAAATTTCAAACTCTTAACTTTATAAATAAAATTCATTTGGACTTATAGTCGATTGAATCTAAGATGGTTTTGAAGCTTTTTAACATTGATGGAATGCAATTTTTGAAGAAAACAACATGAATTATAATGATGTTGGAAAATGGAACCTAGAAGGGACATGGAATAAAATTGAATGGCAGGTATATATAGATAAATGCAATTTCAGAATTTAAAAATAATTGGCAAAAAGAAAAACAAAATCCAAAATGTTGAGATCGATAAATTGTTGGCAAAAGAGTCGCCGCGAACATAGGCACATATATATGTCGTACTATATATATATATATACACATACATGTTACTAGAGATGACGCATATTCTGACACTTCTTCCTTCTCCATGGGCTGTATCACTTGCAAAGACAGAGCAGGTATGCCAACTTCCTATTTTTAAAGTTCTACATTGAATATGATTTCCAACTTAAAGGATTTCTTTTTTAAATTAACATAAATATTTCATAATTTCACGAAATTGAGGAAAATGCATAAAAATTTCTTCTCTCTGTTTACAGCTTGCACTTTTAAGTTGTTATAATTTTAGGGAATTGCAAATAAATGAAAGTAGTTACAAAGGTGGCAAAATGACATTATGGGTGGCCCAAAGAAGCTTTAACTAGGAAGAGTTAGCATATATCCAGTGTAGTGTAGCCCATTGGGCCTTCAAAAATAAAATAGTTATTTCACTCTCTCAAATGTAGTGCGCCTGTCGGGTTCTACGTTGAACCGCTTACCTTATTACTATCAGCCAACTGCCAAAGTTGACAACCTGACAATTGTCCAAAAAAAAAAAAAAAAAAAAAAAAAAAAATTTAAAATAACAAAACTAACTTAGTTAATGCTGATAAAAGATTATAGTTGAAGATTATGATGATTACTGATAATATTGTTGAATATTATATTTTTATGTATCGTATTGTACATGCATAATCCTAGGTGAAACATTCTACATGCCATCACTGCTACTTTGATCCCCGCACTGACCAAATATTTACATGCAAATTACAAAAATATGAAAAGGTCAAGTTTGTTTTGAGTAATGATTCATCAGGGCGATAATATGAACAGAATAGCTTCTTTTTTTTTTTTTTTTTTTTTTTTTTTTTTTTTTTTGGACTTGGGGATTTATCACAACACACAAAAACCTTACAAAGCCAAGGACTAATTATTACTTGCCATGTCAGTTGACAGCTAACTTTCCAGCAATCAATTCCAGGGTTATCCATTTGTTCATCTGATCTGATTAATGGTACTTTACATCCTATCCAAAAGGGGAGGGGGGAAAAACCCTTTATTAAAGCCTAATATTTGGGCCTTTATATAGACCCCTCTGCACCACAAAGTTTTCTGGAGGCGGAGTTTCTTCTAACCATGCCACTTCTGAAGGTTGTATGCCACACAATTCAGCAGCACCTTCTGCCAAAGGTAAAAAAAGAAATAAAGAAATTCTTTCATTTCTTTAACAGCGAGAGAAATCGATAGAGGGAGGGATGAGTAATAAAATGGAATAGTTTCTTTACATTAGGCCTTTGGAAACTCGGGAGATGAGTAACAAATGGAAACCGGAAATGAACATGGATACCTGGTAAAACTCGTGCAGGGACCCTTCTGAAATAAGAGCAGTGTCTCCCATCTTCCGATGAATATGGGGGTGAAAGAACGTCGAAGAGAGCACAGGGTGTCAAGGCTTTGAAACAATGTATGTTGCCACCACTACTGGGATAAAGAACTGTTGTGCCACATGGTGCAATCATTTCACAGTCTCTAACAAGTTTTGCAGGTCTTGCTGTAAATTTCCAAAAAAATGAACTTAATCTTTGAACTAGAGTGAAAAAGACAGAAGAATATAAACATGTTGAGTGTCAAGGTGAAAAAATTAAAGAAAAAAAATATATAAGATACTACCTATATAAGATGTAAATTCTAAATAGAAGTCATGCTCAGATCGACATTAACCTCAACTGGGTACATGGAAGCCAATTAATCCATAATATCATTTTATTTTATTTTGATCAATTTTGCAATTGAGAGTGCATCTCAGAGAGAAAAAGATGAGGGGAGGAAAAGACAGAAGAGTACTTAAGCAATTAATTGACACCGCATAAGTCGCTGGAAACATCTCGGTGTTGCCAGCTTAATTTCGGTTCACCAACAGGTAAACTCATTTAGTCATCTATCATGACATAAGCAGGTTCCAAATTACATCTTCAATCTAACTTCAAACCTTGAGTGGAAATTTTACCATCTTTCATTAGATAATAGCAGCAGAAGTAATTTCCCTCCAGGGCAAGATATATTACTCAGAAAATTGCCAAATTTCTGTCTTAAACCAAGAAAATGAAGCAGCTATAATATTTCTAACTCCCAAAAAACAAATTTTTGAAAAACTAGCTGTAATCCAATTAAATGTACATCATATACTGATATCTGCTCCATCTAAAATGCCTAGAAAATAAAAGAATTGCTCATCAACTCAATATGCGTGTTCCAATATCCGTGAGGTCCATGGTTACCACAATTTATTCAGAAAAACTGATAGTACACTGCCAACAGCTATAATGGTCGAGCAATAAAAAGGCGTTACGATGAGTGCAATTGCACTATAAGTCGAATATGATACAGTTTAGAAAATTTTCATTTTGAAATTTCCATTTTGATGATGGCAAAAGTTTTATAGCCATCAAGTTGATGATTATAGTTTGGATGTAATTATGTCTTGTCTGAGTAGTTACTTAATAACATGCCTAATAGCAATTTCTTCTGGGGAATTATTCAGTGCACCCTGCACTCAAAAAAATATGGACTACATATGCATTTAAGGATGATGGATCCCACATTTATGTGAGCGACAGTGCAAGGCACCTGGTATACTGAATAATTTCCCATTCCTTTATTATCCATCAGCATTCAATGAAGTTGGGGCTAATTGTACTCCCAGCAACACATTAAGTAATAATATTTATTATTTACTCTGAGAATCCACTATCAAAAGGCTTTGTCTTGCTAGAATCTCTGCAGATGATCTCATATGAAGTAAAAGCAAATATGAGGGTAAATATTATTTCTTGAGAAAATTTATATTTTAGCAACATGCTCTTGAAATTCGTACAAATTATGGTGTTGATGTTGGTCTCAACTACGGATGGCTTTTAGATATACCTCTTGACAAGTTAATCCTGTTTTTCAGTTAAATTGTTTTTTCCCTCTTCTTGCTCAAAAGCATTCTAGTTAGGATTAGCTCAGGGTCTTTCTTCTGCTTCTCTCAGTTTCCTTTCAGTGTTAGATATCCTGCTTTTGCACTTTTAGCTTAATTATTCTTTCAGGCTCCACAGCAGATTAGCCATCTGCATCATTTTTTTTTTTAATAAACAAATCAATCCCGCTGTCAGAAAGGATTATCAGCATGACATAGGGACACATACGACTAAATCATTATCCAAAATAGGTCAAATGTGCATGTCGTTTTATCCACTGGCACGATTCTCTTGCACCTACTGATACTAAAACTATGCCTTAAATGGGTGTTAACCTTAAGTTCTCAATCAAAGTCAATTAGCCTTTTTACAAATGATACTAAATCACATGAAAGTATCTCTCACGATCCACCCATTGAGCATCTATAAGTAGATAATAACAACTGTTAGCTTCTTACATCTTCAAGACAAAGAAGTGTATTTCAGTCATAACTTAGTAACTGCTTCTATTGTGCAATTTTGAGCTAGATAGTAATTTAGGATTATGCCATTATGGTATTTAAAAGATAATGAAATGTAAATAGCACACCCAATAACTGCTATCATACATGTTCAACATGGAAAATTACTGACCTTGAGAGGGATCATCAAACCCAGGGAGATCAAGCCAATCGTATGACTTTACAAGTAATGAACCATAAAGAAGCTTGCTCAATACAGTCATCCCAGGATGATTATGAAGCGGTATAATAGAGGATGGTGGCATACAGAAGATCCCTATCTGCAGCAAAGTCCGAAATGCAAAAACAAATATTAAGTCAGTTTTCAGTTTCCACATAGGAAAACCAAATACCTAAAAAAAAAGTGTTCATGGAGTTAAAGGTTCCAATTTCAATTTGCTTACAGAGAATCGGTCACACTCGTGCAAATGCAGATATTTTATTGTAGGTGGGTACTGGTGACTGCCATTACGCCCTCTTCTGCCATTGGTACCATTGATGGATGCTTTCCATTGACGAGCCAATTGCGCCTCCTGTTCGAGACCCACATTAGAAGGCTTCATTTGATCTGGTAAAGCATTATATAGAACTAGAAGCGTTAAGGCAACAGATATAATCTAAGTTAAGGGAAGACTTGATACACAAAAGAAATCAGATGAAGTGATGACTACAGTTTATCTGCGCACCTAGGATTCCACGAACTTTTTCAAGAGCTTCTTCTGATATAGGACCATTAGTTGAGAAAGACTCTTTGCAAGCATCATACAGTTTTTGAACTACTGGCATGATGCAAAGAATGTAGTAAACAACCCACGAGCCAATCTAATCACAAAGTAGAAAGAAGCTGACTTGTCGAGCAACTAATGGATCACCAAAACTTGTGCAAAAATTGATCATCCAAATCAAATACTAACAACTTGGGTTCCTCTAGGTTACAGTTGTTAAGCATTTAACAGCGATACTGTCTCTCTGCAACAATTCCAAAATGCAGTCCAACATGAGCCAAAAGGACAGTAATATAGATGCATGGCAGTTAATCAATCCCAAGTTCGAAATAGCTTGCAGCACCTAGAAACCAACATTTAGTGATTATAAGTTCAAAAAAGAAAAAAAAATTACACAAGACAACATCAACGATAAAATGACGATAATTTTTATTTTTCTTTTCAAGAGAAAATAACACATTGCACAACCTACCCCTTTTACTTCTAAGTTTTTGTTTGATTCCTAACAAACCCAGAGTCCAAAATCTCTGGTTTATATTTTGTTTTCTTCTTTAGCTCAGATTCCTTTGTAACACAACAAACGTGAAGTGGAAAATCAGATACCTAGAAGAATAAAAATAGCAATTCATTCGCGCAACTACTAGACAACAAATAAAACTCAACCCTAACCTCTCAAACCTTGATTGCCCAGATCAAAACCATACTCGTACACAACAATAAAGTGCATCTCCAGTTCCATTTTTATTAATTTTTCAGTTCAGATTCTTCGCTAAAACAACAGAAATGAAGTGAAAATCAGAAACCTAAACTGGTAAAAATAGTAATTCATTTAGGCAAGCAGTCACACCAAAAATTAAACTCAGCCCCATCAATCAAAATTCAAATCTTTAATTACCCAGATCAAAATCACAGAAAAAAAAAAAAACGCATACATATACAGTGAGAATTAAGAGAGAGTACCAGATAAGGAGAAAGCGTCGATGGGTAATTTGATGATATTCCGGAAAAGAAGAATTAGGAGAAGAAAGGAAAGCAGAAGCGAGAAGTTGTCACCATATGAAGACAAAAGATGGATTGTTTTACGGCTGAAAATTCCTCACCTGTGACAACTTTCGTGGCTTTTTTATCCCTATTATTTTCTTCAATTACAATTTTGCCATTCGAAATTATTTTCATCCTTGATGATAAGGCCAACCGGTTCACTGAACCTGCAATTCTGAATTTTAAAGGCTCAAAATCAGAATTTATTCAGTGATGTTGGTCGATTTTGATTCTGGCATTTTTATTTTCTTTTTTATATTTATATATATTTATCACTATTGAAAATTGTAAATTTCGATTCTAATAAGAATCAAATCAACATGTACTCTTTTCAATTCAATCTAATTCAAAACTAGACTCTAACTTAATTATAATCCAATTTTAATAGATTGAATCAATAACTAGATTTTTCATCCTTTTGAATTAGGTTAACATAACAATCAATTCATCCAAAATCCCCTCTCTAATACTAAAAAAATAAAATAAATTATCACTTCATCTCTCTCGATGAAAAACATGTTAATCTAAAAATTAATTTATTTTTTAGGCTCTTTTTGAAAACAATTTTTCGTACAACTAAGATTATTTAGAAAACTAACGGCTAAAAAAAAACTTCTATAAAATCACGTAGAATTGCATTGGTTTTATGGATTTCAAATGATTGTATTGGTGTATATACAGGACCGCAATTTTATTTGATTTAGCGAGTAACTAAATCGATCCAATTTTATCAGGTCTAAATAGTGAATAAATGAGTTTCAGATAGATTCAAATAGTTTTTTTGTTACTAGTATTGAATTCGGATTTAAAAATTCAGATACCTGTTACCATTATCCGTTGAATTAATATATTAAAAATAATTTAATTTAGATAAAAATTATATATATGCACCTCTTTAATTATAATTAAAGCGATAATTATATTTGGTAATAGTATTATTTTTTATCGGGTCAAAATATAATTTTATAATTTTTACTTATTTTTATTTTTAAAAATAAAAAATATATTTATAATATTAAATGGGTTCGTATAATAAAATTGAATTCCTAAATAAATTTAGACGGTTCTATTAATGCATTTTAAATGGATACCAAACCCGTTGCACGTCCTTAGGTGTGTACCTTCTTAGAACTTTACTCTCATTTTCTATTTAAAAAAACTTAGAACTTTATTCTCATTTTCTATTTAAAAAAATTAAAGACAACTTAAACGGTTAATTTTTTGGAACAAGACCTGAAAAAAAAAAAAAAAAAAAAAAACAACTAACAATTCATTTCGGATTTTTAATATCATTTGTTGCATAATTTTTTTTTTTAAAAAAAAAACATAACTTATTACGTAACTCTAATCGTATATGACAATTTTATAACATTTTAAAATTACTTTTTAACTTATAATGCAAATGAACAAGTTATTTATTAAATGCAAAATTAATGTACAATTTGTTGAGAAATTTACTAAATATGTTTGTAATTTTATATTATTATCTAGATGTTCTATCTATTTCTATGGAATTTTGTGTATATTAAAAAAAAAAAAGAATTGGACCCAAAAAAAACCTCCCACGACGGTAATTTAAAATAATTGGACCGACCATCCGTCAGGCGAAATGTGGAATTATAATTAATTGATAATGATGTGGGGCAAATAGGTTAGGTAATTGAATTTTCGAATGACGTAAAATTCAATGATTTTTTTTTTTTTTTTTTTTTTTTTTGCATATAATGAATCTGAATTTTTATTCAACACTGATGCTTTAATTAATCCTTCATCATTAATTATGTCCCCTTTTATAATAAGTGGTTTCACACATCAATGACTCTACCACAATACACCTCGTTTTTACTTTTTACCACTAAAACAACCATTCCAAATATTTTGTTAAGTTTAGGGGATTTGATTATTGAAATTCGTGTTAAATAAAAATTGCTAAGAATTAAAGTACATATAATGATAGACAGTATGGTTCAAATATACTATGTGAATTGAAAATTTTATCCTAACTAATAGTGAATTATTCATGTAATAAACTTGAAAGGAAAAATAACGTTAACATGGTATTTACACGTGACCAAAAATCAATATAAAAAGGTATATTACTTTATAAACACGAAATATCGATGGAAAAATTAGTGAGAACATTTATTCTTTTAAAATGATAATTGAACATTTATTCTCTTGAAGTAATAATTTTTTATTGCAATTCATATCTGATATATTTTTAGTAATATATTTTTTGTCCATGTTATATTATTTGTTTTGATCTTTGGTTTTATAAAATATTTTTTTAGGCCAATTTATAAACATATCATCAATTAGAAGAGAAAGGACTTTAATTTTAAGAAGGCAGATTTGATATTTGAGGATTAACATGGTTATTTTGAATACAAAAATTGACATAATAAGTACAAAATATATAATGAACGTTTCGATTTACAAGATTGATCAATGTTTGAGAACAAACCATATAGGAGATAATCAAATAACTGAAAAAAATATCAAGAAACTCATTTGAAGTACCTAAATTTCTAATTTGAAGATTCCAATAAACCGGTTAATACTTAGCACTTTCTCGGCCAATTTATATATGTTATTAAAAGATCATCATATTAAATTCAAAACATATATCATGAAATAATTGAAATGAGGCAATGCTCAACAAACTCATAAAAAATTAATACGGAAAAAAATCAAAAGTCATTGTATTTAAAACTCTCTCATAAAACCTATAAATTAGAGAGAGAAATTTTAATGAAAAATAAAAATTTTTCTTTAAAAACTTAAAATTTTTTCTCAAATTAGTTAAATATAAATACTCAAATCTTACGAAGTCTCTCTTCAAAGGAAGTATCATGTCAACACCAATAAAAATCAATAATTATCCTTTATATATATATATATATATATATATATATATATATGAATTTTTTATAATAACCAATTAGCATGAAATACAATTATTATTTAACCTATTAATGAACCAACATATACACGATCTCACAAAACAAAATATAATTTTAGCTGTTGTGAAATTATAGTATATAAATAAAAAAAGTTATAGTATATAAAATATTGTTTGACTGAATATTTAATATTGAAATTTTTATAAAAACTCAAAATTTCCATTCTTTTGGATGAATAAAAAAATTTTCACCAATGTGGAAAAGTAAAAATATGGCCATGTGTTTAGTAATTGGATTTTTATAAAAAGGTTACCAAGCAAATATTAAAATTTCTTTTTTATGTCTCGACAAAACCCATCATTAGTTGTCAATCAGACGTGGTTTAGTTGATCTTCTCGTTAAAGTTTATTTGACAAAATTAGTTATTTTGATAGCTATTAGTTGTTTAGCGTTTAGTTGTTAACTTTTTGAATAGTTTTTCATAAAATGCTTAAAGTTAAACATTGCATGGGTTAATTTTTTATAAAACGCTGTTTTAATCTCGATAAGTTAGTTCAAAGGTTATATTACTGAACACTATAAAAAATATTATTTTATATGAATTATTTATCCATTAAAAATATATTTCAATTAGTTTCAATAATAATTTTATATGAATTATTTAATTTTAGTACAGGAATGAAATCTAAGAATACATTAAGAAAAAATTTAAAAAATATATTATTTAACAATATTAATTATATTTTTTAATCTTTACTATTTTTATAAAACGGAGGATAAGGAAGTCAAATATGAGAGTACATTATTGAATTCCCTAGACAAAGGGATTCAATTATTTACATTGATTCACATACAGGTTGACCTGAAAATATCTTTAAATAGAAATTAAAAAGAAAAAAAAAATGATTGATGCTCTTTTAATCTATGTATCACATTGACTTGTGACGAGGAAAAGAGTTGGTAAGCTTGGGTGGTGCGCGCTCAATTACTTCCAACTAATGAAACTTGTCTTTGAAGATGAGTAGACAGGCATTAATCCTATTGGAAAAGAAAAAGCTATTTATAAAGTTCTAGAACTCCTACCATTGCATTAACCTAACTGCGGATTGTGAATCTGTTGGTAATATAGAGTGTGATTTATTTTTAGTGTGTATATAATTTTTGCTTTTTTTTGTTTTACCATAACGGTTTTGAATTTATTGGACTAAAAATTCCATGTCAAGATTATAAGAAGAGAAACTTCGAATAATTTTTTTTTTTTTATAATAATCGAATATTGGACCTCTTACTTAAGAAGTTTGAGTTATTTTCATTGATCAACCCCCTTAGTTGTGAAACTTTTTGTTTAAGATTAGGAAAAAATTCCAATCTTAGTTTGTTGGCAGATTATAAATGCACTAATTATAAATTAAGCGTTAATGTGCAACAAAGCTTTTGCTATTAAAACATAATTTCTTATTTTTATTTGCTATATATTTTGTTTATAATGTTAGTAACTTCAATTAAAGTTATGTGTTGGTTTAAACAATTTATAAAAATATCTAAAAACATTTTAATAAATAAAAAATATTTCTTTGTATCCAAAACTGAAATTGGCATGTAATTATTTAAAGATTTGCAAATCTAATTATATAGCAAAGAGGAATTTTCCTAATTAAAAAGAAATACATTACAACTAAGTTGGATTAATGCATGCCACCATCCATTTTCTGATTTTATCTAAAATGTGGAAAAAAAAATTGAAAGAGGGACGCACGTAAACTCATGACAGAATGGGAGAAAAAAATGTGGGCCAGTCAAAATGAACTAAAAGCGCGTCCGATTACACCGGAAGTCGGGCCCTCAGTACCGCTCAAAATCACAAACAAACTAAAAAGACTGCCCGTCGCCGGAAACTCCCACCTCCGCTTGGCGGTTATCCGTTTGCCGGTTGAGCTTCCCGCGAAAATCTAGACATGTTTAGGCCCCACCTAGCCTACCAAAAACATTATTCGAAAAAAAAAAAATCACAATAATTCTTTTGAAAAATAAAAATAAAAATAATATAGTTAAGTATGAGACCCACAAAACTAAAAAAGAAAAAAAAAAAAAAACGCAAAATGGAAAACACGAAGGCACAGCTTCTTGGGGTGGCAGGTGGGGGATAGGGGAGAGAGAGAGAGAGGGAAAAAAAAAAAAAAAGAAACAAAGAAAAGAGGAAGGAAAAAGAAAGCAGGACGAAAGGAAAGAAACTCCGGGGAAAGAGAGAGAAAAGAAAATAAAGAAAAGCAAAATAAGAAACCAGAGAGAGGAAGAGGAGAGAGAGGGCCAGTCGTGAGAGAGGCATCGAAGATGGTCGAAGAGATCCTCTGAGATCATCCTGCAAAGAGGCAGTAATAGAAAAATATTTGATATTCTTGAAAAAGCTTTTGCAGTTTAATTTATTTAAAAAATTATTATTTTTTCATTGCTGCCTTTTTGAGTCTCTACCTGTCTATCTTCCTCCCACCTATCACCAGCCCATTACATTCCCTCCCTCGTCTTGAAGAAGGTTTCTGATTTGGAAAGAAAAAAAAAAATCTATCAAATTACACCAGAATTGGAAATTTGCCCTCAGGGGAGACTACACCACCTTTTTTTGCTACTCCTTCATGGTAAATTTAACGACCCTTTTGCTTTTTCTTTCTTTTTGATTACTTGCTCTTGCGGGTATTCCTTGATTCTTTGTTGGCTATGCAATGCTGTCCCTTTTTTGCAACAATTTACCCACTTCTTGTCTTTTTGCATTTCAGTTCCAATTCATTTCGTGGAGATATATAACCCGCTGAGCCAGGTTATGTACATTTTGGAGGAACGGGTGTAGAAAAAATTTATTAAAGCAGAGATGAGGGACCCTGATATTATCATTATTGACAAATGTGAAGACTTTGCATTTCCTTGTAATATAGTGTTGTATAGTTCTTTGTAAATCGAAACATATACTCAGGTATTACGATAGTTGTGTTACTTTCGTTATTGTTGTGAATTGAAGGGGCGGTCTTGAATAGGAAACCTGGCGATATTGTATTGTTGTAGCTACCTCCAGTGCCATAATTGGTTCATCAAGCGATGGGGGGTAGATGGAACCCAAATGGATTCCAGTTATGTTTCTTGGTTCTGATTCTGGGTCTTGAAATTCAAGGTTCTTGGTCACTTAATGATGAGGGTAATTCTTATTTTTTACAGTTCTTTTGATATATATTGTTATAGTGACAAATTGACGATTGTAGAATTTTGTTTTTGATATATGAATTCAATGTGGGGTGACATATGCAGGACTAATTTTGTTGGAATTTCGTGCAAAAGTAAGTTCTGATCCTTTTAGTGCATTTGCTAACTGGAATTCTCATGATAATAATGCTTGCTTATGGTCTGGCGTTCAATGTGTGGATGGTAAAGTTCAAATGTTGTAAGTCTCTCTTTGTGCTTGCCTTGCAACAACTATTATTTTTTTCATTGCATAATGGAAAAAAATGGATTATCTTATAATGGTTTTGTGCACTTGTAGAGATCTGAATGGGCTGTCTTTGGAAGGGACATTGGCACCTGATATTGGCAAACTCAGTCACTTAAGATCTCTGTGAGGAGTCATACTTTTGATTCTCTTTTCAATTCACTATAGCATACTAAATAAACTTCCTGATTCAACAGACATGCACTCACAACGCCACTGCCTATAATTTTTTAATTGAGGAACTTAAACATTTGATTTTTGAATAATACTAGTTAAACTATTTAATGTTTGAGGATAAAGCTAATTAGGCCTAACCTGGTTGGTCTCGTAACAATTAAGGATATAACTCTGTTGCCTTTGCTCTGTTTTCTTAACAGTGTGCTATACAAAAACTGTTTTTCCGGTGCCATTCCTAAAGAGATTGGAGGACTTACCAAGCTAGAACTTTTAGACTTGAGGGATAATAATTTCAATGGAACAATTCCAGAAGAAATAAGAAGATTGCCATCACTAAAATGCTTGTGAGTTCTGTAGTTGATTTCACTGCTTTCTTGGATTCTCTGTTTAGTTGTTATGTAGACTAAAATCACCTTTATTTAGGTTGCTTTGCAACAATAAATTTGAAGGCAGCAGTCTTTTGGAGATCGGCAAGATTAACTTCTTTTCTGAATTGCAATTTGATGAAAAACTTGTATGTGCTGCAGCCCCTGGAACTAAGTGTACAGATATAAAATTTAGAAATGGGTAAGTGATTTGCTCACTTCTCTTTAACTGCTAATATACACCGGCGTTTCGTAATTACCTGATGGGAGACATGCATTAGTCATTACGTTGTAGATCATGATGATAAGTTTTAACTGAGGGCTAATATATATATATATATATATATATATATATATAAAGTTGGTATCTGATGCGTGGTGTAATTATTTTACAGCTGATTTATACCCTTTCACATGCTAATTGGTTGTTTATTCAACTAGACAAGGAAAAATTTTGTCCTTTTGGCTCCTCAGACCCTAAATCTTGCATAAACAGCTTGCTCTAGTTATCTTACTTTATAAGTAGGATGGGACGATTTTTCAATATCGACTCTTAAACATATTGGTAGTTTTTTACTAATAGCTGATATATAATCTAGTTGTCCTATGCTTCAAACTCGGCGTAGCATTCCGAATCTCCTGTTTGATTTCTTCTAACTGGTCATGGAGCATTCTGTTATATAAATTGCACTTAGAAGATTGCCTAATTATGGATGTGATTTAATTATCTTCTGTTCTGATACTGTAATGTATGTCTTGGGCAGTGTGTGGCAGAACAGTTTGAAACACTTGAATGGGGCTTATTCAATGATAATCCCACTTAAAGGAGCTGTTATACGTTACCTAAATGCCTTGCTGCTGCCATGGTATGCAACATATATTGTCTTGCACACACATAAATGCATTTCATGTGTACAGATTTGTCCATGTATTTGCTACTTCTAAAATTTTCTTTATATTAGGTTGTTTATTCTGTTCTTTCTACTGAGATTATTTACCCTGTTACAAGGTTCAATCATGGAAATGACTCTCTGCATCAATTTGACAACAGTTGCTGTGAGAAGCCAGCCAGTGAGTCCCAGTGGCTTCCCAATCTTGGATTATTCAACTTTAAAATTTTCTGGTGGAAATATAATTTTTTCCGTTAAACAGGTTCATCTGAGCCACAGATGGTCCAACATGTAGAAATCCTTGTCAATGTTGGACGTCGTAGACTACTTGAAGAGTCCAGTAACCTCCAAGCTGTACCTGCTGATAGTGGGTCCTCTGAAGAGATAATTTTTTTACCAACTATCCATAGCAGTGGGAGTTTCCCAGCTATACCAAATGAACCTTCACCTGTGCCAGTAGCGTCACAAGCTCTGTCTCCACCAACAAGTGCTCCAACTAGTGAACAATCTGGTGAAAATACCTGGTTGTATTTCTTGATTATTCCATTTGTGGTTTCATTCTTCATTCTTGTCATCGCCCTGCTGTGTCTTTGCCGTAAAAGAGGAGTCACAACTATAGGTCCCTGGAAGACAGGACTGAGTGGACAGCTGCAAAAAGCATTTGTTACAGGTGAATTACATACCTAAGGAAAGAAACAGAAAAACCTTTACTTTATTTGGAATTCAACCGCATATTGATTCGGCAGTTTTTACAAAGTGCCTTGAACTGAAGTAACTCACAAAAAGCTATAAATCATTTGTCTTTTTTATCCCCTAGTTTGACATTTGCTTAGTTCTCTGAAAACATGATCATCCATTTATGTGAAATATAGGGGTTCCGAAGCTAAATCGAGCTGAGCTGGAAACTGCTTGTGAGGATTTCAGCAATATAATTGACACTCACGATGGTTGCATTATGTACAAGGGAACATTGTCCAGTGGAGTTGAGATTGCTGTTGCATCAACTTTAATTGCTTCTTCCAAAGAATGGTCAAAGAATGCAGAGATGGCATACCGGAAAAAGGTCCGTCTCTCTGTGGTTACTAAGCTGAAGATTCAATGTTTGAGGGAGATAGCATCCAGTGACTCTATAATTTAAATCTCTTGCCTTTTCAACTAAATTTTTGTCTCTGCAATGTAGATTGATACACTATCTCGGATTAACCATAAGAACTTCGTCAATCTTATTGGCTTCTGTGAGGAGGATGAACCTTTCAACAGGATGATGGTGTTTGAATATGCTCCCAATGGAAGCCTCTTTGAACATCTTCATAGTAATACTCTTGCTTAGCATATTTAATGGTTGCATTTGTGGATTTAGCAATTTAGGGGCTAAAACTGTTATTCTATTCTTCAGTTAAAGAAATGGAACATCTTGACTGGATTGCAAGGATGAGGATAATAATGGGTGTTGCTTATTGCTTACAATACATGCACCACGATTTAAATCCACCAGTGGCACATTCGAACTTGAATTCACATAATATCTATCTAACCGATGACTATGCTGCTAAGGTATGATCTCTTACATAGATTGGACTTTACTATGTTTTGTTTCTTGAATGTACGTTTTCACTCTCTACTTCCCTTTCGCAGATAGCAGAGATCTGTTTCTTGCCACAAACAGCACCAAAGCCGAAGCACTCGTGTGATCATGACTCGGAGCATTCTGTGTTGCCACCGCTGGCTGATGTAGAGACAAATATCTATTGTTTTGGGATTCTATTGCTTGAAATCATTTCTGGAAAGCTCCAATACTCAGATGAACAAGGGCCCCTTGAGAAATGGGTAAATTTTTTTATGAAATTCTACAATCTGATAGCTTTCAGCTTTGCTATATTGCTACATCTGTGATGTTGCTAATAAGCATATATAAATAATTATGAACTTGCCAGGCTTCTGAATATTTAAGTGACAAGCGTAGTATCAGCTACATGATCGATCCAACCCTTAAGTCCTTCAAAAACAATGAGCTCGACGTCATCTGCGAGATTATCCAAGAATGTATACAACCAGATCCAAGGCAGAGACCAACAATGAGGGACATTACTACTAAGTTAAGAGGAGTCATTCCAATAACACCTGATCAAGCGACTCCAAGACTTTCTCCGCTATGGTGGGCCGAGCTCGAGATATTATCCGTTGAGGCAACTTAAGTTCTTTCTGACTCTCTTCTCTGTATTTTAAGTCTGTCACACTCAAATGCCAAAAAAGACTAGCTTTTTCAGGTGCTTCCTCCCCACATTAATGAATTACCATCAGTACACAGCTTTGACATCTTTTTTTTTTTTTTGGCTCATTGTTCTGTATTTGTCTCATAATTGATTGTATTCAATTTTTCTTTTTTTTATTTTTCTTCTTTCTTTTCATTTCTCCCTAGCACATCCATCAGAAGGAGGGTGTAATATATTTGTCTCTTGATGGGGTATTGTGCTACCAGTTGGTACAGGATGATATATGTATTTCGTGATTCAAGTTTGTGGTGTAAAAAACTAACTTAGCACTAGGATCTCACTCCTAGTGAACTTATTAATTGTGAGCTTTTTAATAAATAGGCTGTTAGTGTTATCAGGACCTCTTTTTTTGTTTTTTTTTTGGTCGACTAAACTGATGGAACCACAGCTGCTCCTTTGATATTGTAATTGGAGTTGATGTGTTTTGGCAGAGATTTTTGTTTTTAATTTAATTTTGTGATAATAATTCCTCTGAAAGATGGACCGACTCTTTCATATTCTGGATCATCAATCATCTTCGAGCGTCTGTGTAATTAACATGTTAATAATTACTGTAAGTGAATCTCACCGTTCGTTTCTTAGTATATTTTTCAAAAAGAAAAAATACTTAACCTAGTAACAAACTACCAATGACCTTTAATCTAGATGGTTAAGGTGAGGTACCACGACCAAAAGAAAAAGTTATGATTTTTATGCCCTTCTCAATATTTTAATTTGAAGAGAAAAAATTATTATGAGCTCTATGCTATTCTGGATATTTTAATTTTAATTGTTATCTCTATATTTAAATTGACTGTTCTTAACAGATTTTGGTGTAATTTATATTTGAAATTATAATTGTATAGTCCTGAATTATCTTTTAGAAATTAAATTTTAATATTTTATAAAAAGTTTAAATTAATTTTTAGCTTCGTATGACAGTTACCAAAAATAATTAATAATTAATTTTACCGATCCCAGCCTTTGTCAGAATCTGATAAAATACTATGTCCTGCTTTTAACTGTATAACTAACAAAGTACGTTAAATGAACGGAAAATCGACCATTGAATAGAAAGAGTAACAAAATCAAAACAAGTGACAAAAAAAAAAAAAAAAAAAAAAAAAAACATGATTAAGATAATAACAAAACAAGATAAAACAAAAATTAATTAAACAAATCGAAAAAATAAAACCAAAACTTGCTAATTAAAAAACTAAAACCCTAGAGAAGAAAACACTACAGGATACAGCAATCTAAAAGTTGGTAATAGTAACACTACAAATCTCATTTCTTTCCCGATTGGCTTATCTGAATTTGAAGCATACAAATCCCGGCCAAAAATTCTACACACTGGAACGGGTTCAAAAGATCCAACAATCCTTTCAAAGTCCTAAGCCTCACACAATCTGCTGCTTTCATAACCTTTTCTAATCCACCCATTACTCCTTTCAATGCCACTTGCACCCGTCCCTCCACTTGCAGACTCACTTGCTCACCATTCTTTACTCGTACCACGAGCCTAAGCAACTCGATCATTTTCCTGTCTGCTATAGCTACCTGTTGCCTCTCCATTTCTCTCTCCACCTTCTCCTCTTCTAATCTTATTTTCACCCTTAACTCTTGAATCTGTCCTACCTGTTCTTGTGTCAGCTCGGTCAGACTTGGACCAGGAACTCGACTCGTTCTCATTGAGTCAACCAGTTTAAAAACTGCAGAAGGTTTCCACCCAGTGATCCATGAATATGCATTTTCTAAAGGAGTAACCCATATAGGAGAAAAAAAAGCAAGAACATCTTCACGAGCTAAAGCCCATTTTATCGTGTAGTATTCTTTGTAATGTTGCGTTACTTTTGAAACCAAATCTTGTAGTTGCAGCTGTACCTCTTGCTGCTCTTTATTATCCTCAGATGAAACTTCCATTAGTAATTGCAGAAACTCACTGAGTTGAGATATCCACTTCTCAAAAAACTCAGTAAACCTCTCTTCTACTTTGGTTCTCATAATATAACATATAACTTTTCTCTGAGGAGGATTGTTGTTGAATCGTTGAAGAAGGAAAGAAGGAAAAGAACTAAAAATAATATATATTAGAGTGGTGGTGGTAGTGGTGATGGTGTGACTTGTGCATGGCTTACGCGCATCGAAGAGGCAGAAGAGGGGTGTGAAGGCGAGAGTGACGCTTTGCATAGAGTGAGAGGTGAAAAGAGATGAGTCAGATATAAACGGGTTTGGCTTTGACCTAGTTGATGAGTCACTCGATGCACCCCACCACCTGGTATTTTATGTTTCTGATGTTGGAAAACGTGTCAGTGAAAGAAACTATGTGGGGTTCAACGTGGAACCCAAACATATGTTCTTCTTGCTTCACTGGCGTGTCTCTGTCTGTCATTGTTACCTAATCTTTCTCTCTCTCTCAGTTCCATGCATGCTCTTGAATATTAATTCCTCGTAATCTTTTTGCTTCTTTTAATTTGCTTTCTTTCTGCATATTTATTTGATTGATTCTATTTTTTGATCTATCTTTTGGTTGCTTCAATTGGTGATGAAGAAAAGGCTTTGCCGCTTTGGATATGAACACCTCCAGCATTAAACCTCGCATGGATCCTTTCTTTCACTTCGTCTTATGCGCTTTTTGATAAATGATTCGTTATTATTATGGAATAAATATCTAAAATCAATAATTACAATATAGGTAAATTACAAAAATTTTTGCTTAATGTTTAATAACTTTAGAGAGATAATTAAATAACCATTTAATCTTTTATTTTACTGTGCTTTATTACCTTTGAAACATTTTTTTTTTTAACAAATAAATTAAAAAACAATTTAAGACGAAAAAAAATTTTGTTTATTAGATGAAAGTGACGCACTTGTCAAACTCACTTACATTACATTATAATTATAATTATTATTATTTTGGGAGAAGCATCATTTTAAATGTCATCTTGCTTTAAGGTGTTTTTAGTTGTTTATTAATTTTATAATTAGTATATATAAAATTTACTCTAAATAAAATTTAATAATTTCTAGTTAAAATTTCAGCAAAATAAATTTTTTTTTATCAACAGCATAAATAGTAATGGCAAATCACTTGCTATAAGAAATTATTTATTTTAATAATACTAGAAAATAAAAATTAGCAGCATAAAAATTTAATAACATCAGTAAAAAACTGCTATTGATAATGACGTCAAATTTGAAAAATTAATATCCAGATAGATGCCCGCTGAAGGGCTATACCTGCTGGTGAAGGCAACGGATCCTTCTAGATTGCACTAGTTGGTGGCTATGGACCTCTTCATTCTGTTGGCTTTTCTAAACAAGATAATATATTGCACTAGTTGGTGGCTAAAATTGATTACAATAAAAGGAAAAAGACAAACAAACTGTTTGGATTGAAAAGATTTTTTCCAAAATCATACTTTTTACATTAAAAAAAAAATTACACTTTGTGTGTTATTAGAATCTAGGCATGACTAGGCATGGCCACCGGTTCGGTTTTAACCGGAACCAAACCGAAATCAAACCGTACTTAAATGAATCGGAATCGAATTGAAACCGGCTGTTCATAATTTTGAACCGGAACCGGCAGTTGAAGGGCCGGTTAAGGTTCATGTGAATCTTAAAATATGAGCCGGAATCGGCCCAGAACTGGCAGTTTCGGTCCGGTTCGAACCGGATGTACAAAAAAATTATAGCTTAAAATTTTTATAAAAAAATTTATATTACTTTATTTGATTATAGTTGATTTGATTTATGGTGAAAAGAAGTATAATGGTACATAAATTATAAAAAGTGGTGAAAAAAATACATATTTTTTTACTTAATTTATACAAAAAATAGTACATGAATAGTTGATTTATATATATATAAAAAAAACTTTCAAGTGTATAAAAAAAGAGTGTAACGAATAGTTTTTGATATAATAGGTATTTTTAATTTATTTTTTGGTAAATAAATTTTATTCATTTTTTAATCATTTATTTATTTATTTACTAAATTATCCAAAAATATAGTTGTTATTTTTTTATTATAAGGGACAATTTGGAAAACTAATAAATGAGAAACATATATAAATATGATGAGTTGATAATTTTTTATTTCACAATCAATTATATCATAACTCTTCTCTTATTCTCAATCAAAATTCTCGCAAATTTCCATATTTCATTATTTTTTCTATTGCTTTATTTTTCTTAATATTGGAATTATCTATTGTTTATTTTTTATTTTCTTACATCTAATTCCAAATTCTTTCTCTAATCTCAATTTTTCCATTCATAAATTTACTTCATTTGATTTTTTTAATAATTTTCTTAATATTTGAAAATAATAATTTCTAACTCATTTCATTAATTTTATATTCCATTTATAGTTTTCTATATTAGTGAATTAGCAAAATTTGTAAATTTAATGTAATAATAGTTCTAAGTTAGTTAACAGAAGTTTTTCTTTTAAAGTTTATAATAATTTATTTAGTTAATAAAATTTAAACATTTTAAAATTATTATTTATTTATGAATTCGGAATCAAAATTTTATTATTTATTTAAAAATTTGCGTAATGCTGGAACTGAATCGGAACCGTAATTCGAACCGTCGGTTCGCCGGAACCGTGTCGGAACCGAAACCGGAGGTTCAAGGATCGATTCCGGTTCAAAATTTTAAACATTTCGAACCGCGCGGTTCACTGAAGCGGCCATGCCTAGGCATGACAGTTGTTCAAAGTGACGGTTGTTATTTCAAATTGTAATCTAACCTATGTATTTAAAGTTCTGATTCTTAATTTTCTAGAATTGGAACAGATGGTTTTTGATTTAAAAGCGGTAATTTCAGTTTGAAACGTAAAAAAAATATTTTTAAAAAAATTTATAAATTTATTTTTTTTATTTTTATATAATTTTTTAAAATAACATTTTAAGGTTTTTTACTAAATTGTTTTAGCTTTTTCAATAATAATATTTATATTTATTTATTTAAGGTACAAATTAAAAAAAAAGTTTGAAATATATTGCTCAATTCAATACCAGAATAAAATCGAATTGACGGTTCGAAAATGTTTTTACAAATCATTTAAAAGCGGTTTGATTTCGATTTCACTTTTTTTATAACTGAAATTGGTGATTTTAAAATTAAAACTCGTGATTCTGTAACCATCGTTAGGGATTGCAACTTTATCCAATCTAGCAGGTACCCAATTTGATCTAATTTGATTCAACGGATTTTTGGTAATAAATAAACGGATTGGGACAGGCGTGGGTAGTAATTTACTACTCATATCGCCATTTGGATTCAAGAACTCCCATACTCGCTTATCCGTTTACTTGATATTCTAAAAATACTTAAAATAATTATTTTTTTAAAAAAATTATATATACATATATTTTTTAATGTAATTAATGCTATAATTATATTTAATATTTATATATTTTTTATTACGTCCATTTTATAAAATTTACTTATTTTTCATTTTTGAAAAGAAAATAACTATATATATAAAATCTCCTCGCAGTTGTCAGTTTATAAATTCAATAGCCATATATTATATATTAAAGGATGATTCATCACGCATTTGTTCAATGGAAATACACATGGAAAATAAATTAATATTTTTCCAAACGCATGAAATTAATAAATGCAATTGATCTAAAGTCCCTCTTGGATGCTAAATTAGTAATTAAAAATTTCTTATTGTTGGAACTTGATCATATATAAGTCACTGATTCCTTTCCTGGAACTTGGAAGCATATGTAATTAGTAATGTCCAAAATTACAATTTGACATTAGAGTCAAATAATCCAGTTCAGAGCACCTGGTTATAAGATTGAAAAGTTTATCAGTTTCTGGTTTTTCAGGTTCGAGTAATACAAAAAAAGAAAGAAATCCAAAGCGCATACCAAAATTAGCCCACAGACAATCCACAGAGATCTCTTAATTCATGTCCATATTCTCTCACATACCCACTTAAATACCAAATGAAATCTGTAAAACTAATGTCCTACACTTGAACTTCCATGGCAACCGAAAATGAGCACAACGAATCGCAAAAATGCTTCCTAGATTGGATGAAACTTCAAGAACAAGATCTAGGCGAGCTCCTTCAAGTCATAAATCAATCTGAAAAACCTCCTGATACTGTACTTACCCAACTTGCAGAGAAAAGCATTCAGCATTTTCAAGATTACATACAGAAGAGAAGCCATCTTTACCAAAATAACGTCTCTCACTACTTTGCACCCGGTTGGAATTCTGCTTTGGAGAATTCTTTTCTCTGGTTAGCCGGTTGCAGACCCTCCATTTTTATTAGACTCGTCTACGCACTTTGCGGGTCAGAAGTGGAATCTAATCTTGCAGAATATCTTCAAGGTGCAAGAATAGGGAATCTTGGTGAGCTTTCAGCGAGACAGCTCAATATGGTAAACAATTTGCATTCAAGAACAATCAAGCAAGAAGAGAAATTGTCAAGCCAGTTAGCGAGCTTACAAGAAGAGATAGCCGATGAGCCAATTTCTATTCTCGCCAAGAGCCAGAGCCAGGCCTCTGATGAGCCTAGCGATGAGGTGGACCGGGCACTTCAAGATCTTGATGTGGCTATGGCGCGTATTCTACAAGAAGCTGATAACTTTAGGTTAAGTACGGTTAAGGAGTTGAATAGCATTTTAAATCCTATTCAGGCAATTGATTTTTTAGCTGCTGCTAAAAAGCTTCATCTCTGCATGCATGACTGGGGTAAAAGAAGGGATCTTAATCATGGTAGAAAAAACTGATCGGAGATATATAAAATTAAGTTTGTTTAATATAGCAAATGTATATTATCTTTCTTTCTTTCTTTTTTTTTAAGGAAAAATGCACGGTTTATAATACGTACGTATATATGTATAATTATTAAGCAAGTCAATGTTGTATATATAGGATATCACTCTTTTGCTTGTGTTTTTTTTTTTTTTTCTTTGTATTCGTAAGTATTTTTATATGTATATATTTGTGCGTGATTTGGATTTAAATTAATTTTATTTATTTTTATATTGCTGATATTACTTTAATTGATAAATTAATTAATTTATTACCACCATGATAATGCCTAGACCATTGCTAACTTCGAACTCTCAAGAGCAGCACAGGCTAAAGTTCAGCCATTATGTTATTAATCACAGCTATCCTTTTTTGTAAAATGTATTTATTTTTATTTATGAAGATCAAATTCATCTCAATACGTGTTGTATTCAACTTTAACCAACGGAGCAGATAAATTTAATCATTGCCAGTGATCGAAGAGGAATAGATATGATGGGCCCCAAAATGAAAATTGATGATATGGATTAAGACGGGCAAAATCGAAGGGCTGCCTGAGAGTAGAAATTTGTCGAATTCGTGTGTGTACTGTGTAATCGTATTAGTAGCATATCACGTGAACATAATCACCTCCTTCGTTACGTGTCTTCGTATTTCAGATGCTTGGAACACGTGTCTCTGCCTAGCTTCATGCATGAGCGTGGCGTGTAGACATGCAAGACTTCCTCTTTTCCTAGTGGACCTTTAGTTGGGCCCCTGTTTGGGGTTCACTTCAAAGTTAAAGAACTTTGATTTTTTTTTTTTCTTGATTTTGATTTGTTTTTTTTTTTTAATCCTTTTTCAATTGTAATTAATAAGGATGTAGCATGCGAATATAGTATTTTTATTAGAACTAGAAATATATAAATTGATTTGTGCCCATTTGGATACCACATGGTTTGTGTAATCTCTACACAAGTGTAAAGCAGAACCAAGGGTTTAAACGGTAATATTAATTGTTTTAGTATGTATTAATTATTTTAATTACGATTAGCTATTAAATATTAAATATTAGTTGTTAGTTGTTTAAGTAGCAGTTGAAAACGAAACTGTTCGGTAAAAATAATTATTTGATTGACAATTAAATTTAAAATTATAAAAAATCATTAGAATTTTATACTCATATTCATGGCATTAAACTCTATAAAAAAATAAACCGAAAAGTTCACTATTTTATAAATAAAAATTTGAAAATTTCTAATAGTTTAGAGGATTAATATTTTTAAATTTTAATATTTGCTTGAGTTTGAAATGTATAAACAACTTTTTTTTCTTTTACTATTAATTATAGCGGAACATAAAAGCAAAACCACAAAATATGATAAGATAATGATTTTAAATTAATTGAGAATAAGACGGTAAAAAAAAATTATTTCATTAAGAAGGCGTCAAACATTAAATGTTAGGTTATATAATGTTTTAGATAAGACTCCATAGTTCTCTAAATGTTACTTTATATCTCATGTTATCAAATAAAATTTAAATAAATATTATTTTAACCGGTTCAAAATAACAAAAGTTTATTCCGAACAGACTCTAAATCTAGTGGTTTGGAGGTAGGCATGGCCACGGTTCCGGTTCTAGAAAAGCTGGAACCGGAACCGAACCGAAATGGTCCGGTTCCGGTTCCGGTTTCGATCTGATTACAAAACCGACTGTTCCGATTGGTTTTCCGGCGAATCGCATAATTTTAAATTTTAAATTTTGGATACCGGTTTAAAAAAAAATTTTATGTGAACATAAAAAAATTAAAAAATACAGTTAAAAAATTTTAAAATATGAAGACCGGTTAAAAAAAAAATTATTTGAACATGAAAAATTTAAAAATACACCTAAAAAATTTTAAATTTTGAAGATCGGTTTAAAAAAAAATTATTTGAACATAAAAAATTAAAAAATACACCTAAAAAATTAAAAAATACTTCAATTAAATTTATTTTTTTAAAGACTTGAATTGTTGAGTGTTGAGCATAATGATTTTTTTAAAAAAAATTTTGAACTGAATTTTTTTTTTTTAAGTTTGAACAAAATTAAAAAAAAAAAAAAAGGGCTTGAACTTAATTTTTTTTTTTGTTTAAAAAAAAATTAAGTTGCCTACGTATCCTCTTGGGGTTTAGAGGAATCAAAGCCCACGTAGTTCTTACTTACCTTATATCAATTTCACCTCTTTTTACCTTAATCGCTATTTGCACCACCGGTTGATGTTCCCGTTGAGGACCCATCGTATAAATCAAATAAATCTTCATTTTCTTTTGGATTTTCTTGGGCTCTTAGTTCGGCTTTGGTCCAATCATCCACGCACGCTTGTGCTTCTAATGAATCGGGTGTCATACGAGATCGTGTTTCATCAAGTATGTTACCTCCTTGACTAAAAGCTTGTTCAACCGCAACAGTGGAGACCAGAGCTGCTAAAATTTGTTTTGCAAGTAAAGAAAGAATTGGAAAAGTATTTGCGTGACGACTCCACCAATCTAAAATTGGAAAATCTGCATCTGCATAATTATCACCAAACTCAAAAGAAGTTGTTAGATAATTGTCAAATTCAGAAATAGAACTGGATTCCCTTGTTCTTTTTTTGTCTTTGCAATAAAACTTGTTGAGCAACATCAACACCACTTACCCTTTGTGTTGAAAATTGTGGAATATTAGATTGAGAAGAAGTAGAAATAGAAGTAGATGAACTAGAAACTTGAACAAATTCATTATATAATTGCATAATATTTTGTTTAACTTCATGCACTAGTACATTTATATTAACATTATCTTCTACATCAAGATTTAATACGTCATAATAAATAGTCAAATAATCACATAAAATATCCATTCTACATCTAGGATCAAATACAATAGCAACAAGATAAAGAGGTGGTATATTTTTAAAATAAGATAACCATTTTTTTTTCATTGAAAAAATACAATCTTTTAATAAATCATCATTTTGAAATTCTTGTAGTGCAGTAACAATATTAATACACATAGGTAAAAATAAATTAGATGTGGGATAATAAACTCCACTAAATTTATAGGTAGCATCATTAAAAATTTTTAAAATATCTAAAATTTTTGCACAAATCTCTCAATTTTGTGGATATAAATTAATATCCTCAATATTATTAGTAACAAAAAAACATAATAATTCTTTATAAGAAAAAGACTCGTTTAGTAATTCATATGTTGAATTCCAACGAGTTGGGACATCCCTTGGAAAACGTTTTGGTCTTTTATTATTTTCTTTACAAAATTTAGCCCAACTTTTCATCACTTGGGGATGTGTCCATAAATATGAAATAGCTTTTTTAATTGGAGAAATAAAAGAATCAAGAATTTTCAAACCATCTTGTACACATAAATTTAAAACATGGCATGCACATCTTATATGAAAAAATTTACCACCAATATTTGGTTCACAAATTTTTTTAAGTTCAATAATTGATCTAGTATTTGCAGAAGCATTATCAAATGAAATAGAAAAAATTTTTTTTGTCAACCTATATTCATCTAAAATTGAAACAATTACTCTATAAATATTAATTGCAGTATGTTTATCATCAAAAACACGAAAACCAATAATTCTTTTTTGAATTTTTCAATCATCATCAATCCAATGACATGTAATACCCATATAAGAATGCATTTGCCAATGATCACTCCAAACATCACAACAAATTGAAACACGAATTTTCAATTGAGAAAATAAAAGTTCTAACTCTTTTTTTCCTTTGTTATATAAAGAAATAATAGTTCGTTTTACAGTATTTCTTGGTACTCTTTTAACACAAGGATTTAAAGCTTTTTGACAATAATTATTAAAACCTAATTTTTCACCAAAACTAAAAGATAAATGTTCCATAGAAATCATTTTTGCTAATTCTTCTTTTTGTATTTTATCAGAATATTTAAATAAAGAAAGGTTAGAAGCGTACCCGGAAATTTGTTGTTGAGACCGATTAACTCCTATTTTTGTTGGATGTTTTGCCTCCAAATGCTTCCAAAATGATCCATAGCCGCCCGCTTGTTTAAATTTATAAGATTTTCCACAATAATTGCAAATTACATCGTACATTTTCTCACCTTTGAATTTTTTTGTGAAATGAATGGAGAATATGTCGGAACTTTGTCTTGCTCTTCTAACAATTTTTGCTCGTTGCTCTTGCTCTTGCTCTTCATCTTCTTGAAATTGCTCATTAAATTCGGATTCTTGAGTTGGAATATCCAAATTTTCATTTGGAAAACCTTCAAAATTAAATTGGTCGGAAATCATATCATAGATGTTTTTTGTAGGGATAGATGATTCTCCAATTTTTCCCTTGCCCTTACCCGAATTTGAGTTTCCTCCACTTGCCATTATATGATAATAAAATATAATTTGGAAAATTGAATAAAAAAAATTAGAGAGAATAATTACTTAATAAGAAATATTGTAGAGTAGAGAAGAATAAATGAATAATATAGAGTAGAGTGTAGTATATTGTAGAGAGAGTAAGTAGAGAGTGTAGTATATTGTAGAGAGAGTAAGTAGAGAGAGTTGAGATTTTTTTGTAATGAATTTGTAAATAAAATGAGGTATTTATAATAAATCCAAAAATTCATTTTTCTAAAAATACCCTTAAAACTAGCCGTTATATAGCCGTTTATGGCTGTTGGGAGGGGTAATTAAGACATTTCACAACAAAAAAAAAAAAAATTAAAAATCTGACAGTTACAACGGCTAGAACCGCCGATTCGAACCGGTTCGAACCGGCGGTTCTAACCGGCCGGAGAACCGGCGGTTCCAGTCCGGTTCCGACCGGTTCTCTGGAACCGCCGGTTCTGGTTCCTCATTTGCAGGAACCGGAACCGAACCGGATTTTTCCGGTTTCGGTTCCGGTTCGTCCCGGTTCCGGTTCTCACCGGTTCCGGTTACGGTTCCGGGCCGGTTCGAACCGACGGTTCCGGTTCCCGGAACCGTAATTTGGCCATGCCTATTTGGAGGCCACATTTTTCAAAATTTAACTTTTATCCCATAATTTTTTTTTCGTGTACATTTTCAAATATATCAACAAGCCGGTCGGGTTGACACTTGTTGTATAAAAACGTATGAGCTTATAAATCAGTAAGCATTAAAACTCAATTATAGAAAGAGTCATATTATAGTACTTCAATTATTTTATTATTAATCAATCTGAAATTCACATCCAGCAACACTGGGACAATTATAAAGAAAGAGAGCGACTTTAGTGGGGTTAATCACAGACATGAAAATGATAAGCTTTGATTCACCGTAGATCAATCGATCCAACGGTCATATTTTGCTGTACATTTGCTGTTCATGAAGCAGACTACACTCGCTTTCTGCTTCTCATCACGCAGCCTATGGACATTAATTGTTCGCACTTGCAGATCCACAAAGAATTGTGTGGAACTGAACCCTTTCACTTCTCCTCCGGCCCAAACCCCATTCAATTGAATATACATATATGTATTTATTTTGAATCGTTTTGATCCAATCAAAAGTTTATATTTTTGAGACAATTCTAATATTAATCTAATTATTTTTTCCACCGAAACTTTCAAATAGATCGAAATAAGTAATAAATTATATAACAGGTGTAGCACTTCCATTAACTTAGCAAACTGATGAAAACTACGTGATCGATAAAATTTTAATTCGATTCTTCCCACTATTTATATTAATCATAAGACAGATAAGAACTACAATATCAATCTAATTATCGGTACCCACTCATATTATATATATATGCAATTAAATTGGATCCACTAGATTCTCCGGTTTCTTCTCTTGTTGAATCTTAATGGATTATGACTTCCAAATATATGGTACTGATATAACTGACTGGTTCATTACGTTTAGACTAGTTGCTTTGCTCCTCTTTCCATATCAAGGATATTGCATTTGTGGTTGTCATGTGCCTTACGAGTCAATTGGTCACGAGTCATCCACATGGCCATGTCACAAATGGATGGACCTACTCAAGATCAAAGTCTTGTTGGTCCACAATAGATAAACTGTGTTTTTTTTTTTTTTTTTTTTGTTACTATGTGTGTGTTGTAGATTTTTTTTTAATCTAGATTTCAACTTGAGGATTCAGGAAAATTCGAAACAGGCTCTATTATTTGTGGTCCAATGATGTAGACCAACAAAATTTTTAATTGATATAAACCATACATCATTATTTCACTAAGTAAAATAAGCTATGTTTTGTTATAAATGGCTTGCTTAGGTAACAATTTGTCATCTAAATAAGCAAAACAAGTTTAATTAGACGATAGAAACTAAATTAACCGTATGATTTTAAGAACTAAATATATACATAGGATGTCAATGTTGTCCTAAACCCTATTGATAGACGCTAAACTCATATTTGCTATTTTAATAGACTTTGTTAATCAGATTTTGTTTTCTATTAGCTGTTATTAAAATATTTACTTTGCTTAATTTTCTAGAATAGACCATATATAATAGACTAGTTTAAGTTGTCCTTCAATTCTTTGTTTCTCTCCTCTTTTTCCTCCTCCCTCTTTTCCTTTCTCTTCCACTCCTCCATTTCCTACATGAAAATGGATGGTTCAATCTTCTAGTACTTTCATCATTTTCCATCATCTTTCTTGTTTCTTGAGGTACAGAAAAGCAATATGGAGAAGAAAGGAGCTATATTGATGAATAGATATGAGATAGGGAGATTACTTGGACAAGGGACTTTTGCAAAGGTCTACCATGCAAGAAATCTCCAATCAGGCCAAAGCGTCGCCATTAAGATTATCGATAAACAGAAGGTTTTAAAGAGTGGTTTAATAGATCAAATCAAAACAGAAATTTCTGTTATGAGACTTGTTAGACATCCCAATATTGTTCAACTGTATGAAGTCATGGCTAGCAAAACCAAGATTTATTTTGCTATGGAGTATGTTAAAGGTGGTGAGCTATTTAACAAAGTTGTTAAGGGAAAACTCAAAGAAGATGCTGCAAGAAAATATTTTCAACAGTTAATTGGAGCAGTTGAATTTTGCCATAGTCGCGGGGTTTATCACAGAGACATCAAGCCTGAAAACCTTCTTCTTGATGAAAATGGTGATTTGAAAATATCGGATTTCGGTTTGAGTGCATTGTTTGATCAATCAAGAAAGCAAGATGGTCTTCTTCACACAACTTGTGGAACTCCTGCTTATGTTGCTCCAGAAATTATTAACAAAGGAGGGTATGATGGCTCTAAAGCTGATATATGGTCTTGTGGAGTTGTTCTTTTCGTTCTTTTGGCGGGGTATCTTCCATTTAATCATCCAAATTTAATGGAAATGTATAAAAAGATTGTTAGAGCAGAATTCAAATTCCCTAGTTGGGTTCAGCCAGAGGCGCGAAAGCTTCTGTCAATGATTCTTGACCCAAGCCCTAATTCAAGAATCACTATAGCCAAAATAATGAGTAATGCTTGGTTTATGAAAGGATATAAACGAATAGAAGCCCCTCCTTCACCCCAAGGTAAAGCAAGAAGCAAATTACTACAAGACGTTCATGCAGCTTTTGATTCATCATCAGATAGCAAAACCAGTAGCTCTCCTGTCAGGCCAACAAACTTCAATGCCTTCGATATAATCTCTCTTTCAAAAGGATTTGATTTATCAGGATTGTTTGAACAAGATAGTAATCAAAGGCTAGAGTCAAGATTTACTAGCACAAAACCAGCATCAGCAATTGTTTCAAAATTCGAAGAGATAGCAATGACAAATGAGAGCTTCAATTTTAACAAGAAAGACGGGACAGTGAAGTTGCAGAGCTGCAAAGAAGGAAGAAAAGGACAACTTGGTATAGATGCAGAAATATTTGAAGTAACACCTGCTTTTTTTGTGGTTGAGTTGAAGAAATCATCAGGAGATACATTGGAGTATAAACAATTTTGTGATCGTGAATTAAAGCCTTCTCTGAAAGATATTGTTTGGACATGGCAAGGAACTGAGCAGCAGCAGCAGATATAATAAAGTATGGTTTTCTTTATTTTTATTCTCCTGCTATTTATAATGTTATGTACTTACAAGGGGAGGGCAACCACGTATCGCAAACGACATCAGTCTCCTATTCAAAAAGAAATTTGCAGCTGCTTCAATACTTGTCTTTTCATTTTTTTTTTTTTTTCTCCACTTTCATCATTTGTGCTATGAAGCTCTGTGCAAGCAGAAGTTTAAAAATACTAATGAAACAATATATATTTTTTTTAATTAGCTGTGAGGAAATCAAATAAATATATACTAGAATATGTTTTTTCTCCTTCCCTTTTCCCACTCCTTTATATATAATTTATGGAATTTGAATTAAGTTAATTAATAAATTGATGGGTTGGATGATAAAGCCAATACAGAGTACCTTCCATTAATTAATAAACATTCCTATATGCCTTCTCAACAAAATATTGAAAATTCTCGGTTAATTTATTGGTATGAATTATTATTTAATTTTTCAGTTATATTGAAATATATATATATATATATATATATATATATATATATATATATATATATATATATATATAAATTAGGAGTTTTATTTTGAAGATTTAAAAATTATGTCCCTGGTATTTAATTACATCAGATATAAAGCGCCGAAAAGAGTAAATTTCTTTTTTATCAGCAAAATAAATTTATTTTATTAGAAATTTAGGAAAACTTATCGAACTCTAGTAGTAATTCCAAGTTAATATATCTCTCAATACAGCCAACCTAGTCAGAGAATGATAAGTGAAAAAACCTGGATTGCAATTTAATTCTTCAAATTGAATTTTAGAATTTAATTGTAAATTCCCTACATTTTGTATACCAAACTACTAGTTTATTGAAAGAGAAGACCATAGAGTTTAAATTTCGCCCGGCTTTGAATTATTCATATAAATAGACAGGTAGGTGAAGTGAAAGATTGTCATTCGGCCAACAAGAACCTTTCTGCGAATCATGTGAATCCCATGCACCAAATTCCACTGTACCAACTACCAAAAAGGCCAGTTGGTGGATTAGTTGGGCCCCGTAACCAGGCTAACAAATAGGAGCGCTACTGGGCCACGCATAGTCAAGTCATGGGCCACCACGAATAAATTTTGGAGCCCACAACTTGGCCTAATATAATTTACAGATTATGTTACTTGGAAAATATTTCTTTATATTGAAAAAATACAAAAGGTTAACATAAAAATATAATAAAACAAGTTTAGATTAAGAATTAGATATGTCATGCATGAAACAAGCAATCATCCATCCCTCTTATAAATTATACATATAAGTCTTTGCACTGATCGCTAATTAATGAACAGAATTACTTGTTCACACTTTTAAATATTAATTAAACTAATTAAGACATGAAGACGACAGGACAACAAATCTTATCACAATACCTAAAAAATTAATCATGTCCTTTTGTTTCCCTTAGATTGAATCAGGACCGTTCGACGGCAGAAACAAAACTGTTCAGAGAAAATGACAAATCAAAATGTCTTCTATCAAAGACATTGCACCTTTTTGACTAAATGTAAATACCAAAATTGATTCCATTCTACAGGCTAACTAAAACCACTTGAATTAAAATCCAAAAATTTTGTAAATTAAAATACAATTATGAAAACGAAAGGTGCCAAATTACCTACTCACGCGACTAAATTATTGCGGTAGGGACAATGCAACCAGAAAGTTCAATTGCTAGCCATACAAACATGCATTCCACTGCTCACGAAAGAAACTTCTAAAACGTTTTTTTTTTTTTTTTAAATTACAAACATACAATTTGGTAAAAATTTCTCTTAAAAAGAGACTTTAGCTTTGTCGCAGAAAAATATTTTTCACAATTTTCTATTATTTAAAACGTTTAGAAAAATAAATTAACGAAAAATATTTTTCTGATCAAAGGAAAATTAAATCATTTTTTAAGAAAAATAACTTTCATTTTTAGAGAGAAACATTTTTTGAATATTAATAAAATTACAAATCCATAATTTTTAAATTTATTAATCATTATAATTACTATCACTAGTCACTGTATGCCGCTTACTACCACCACCACCACAGGCAACTTTTATAATTTATATATATATATATATATATATATATATATATTTTTCATTCTTATCATATTTAACAATAAAATTTTTAAATTATAAAATTTATATTTATTATTAATATTTTTTAGTCTTAGCGATAAAAGACTTTTAACATTTCATACATTATATTCTCAAAGGACATTTTATTCATTACATCTTTAAAAGAATGTGAAAAGATCAACCAGTTCGAGCGATTAATAAAACTAAAAACATCAAAATCCAATTAACAAATGAGAATCTGTCTAAAATTCAATGGGCAACGGCTAATAATAATGCGACCCAATTGTTTATAACTGGCTTTTTCTTTTTCTTAAAAAATCTTAAGCGTCCTAAAAAACCTAGTTAGCAGCTGAGAGTGTTTTCTTCGCTTTAAACTTTAATTATTCAAATTGACGAGCATCATCACCAATCTCCACCAAGCACAAAAAAAAAAGACCTGTCTCTTGACTTTATGCAAATGCTGGCTATACATACATCGCCGCGCTCATGGTTCCTTCGGTTTATTAAAAAACAAAGAAGAAAGCAACAATGGCATCACAAATAGAGAGGTTATAATCAAAATCTTTAGAAAAGCACAAGTTAATCCACCAATCAAAACAGTTGCAGAATTCGTTAAACTTCTATGACAGTGTTAACAAATGCAGAAATCAAAAATTTCTACCATCCCTGTGCCGTCTAGCGTTCTATGTACTGGCGTCCCTGCCCTCCAGCCAAGCAAAAACCATTCTTTCGAGGCATTTTCCCACATCATAATACAACAACGGTTCCACCTTTCTAATTGTAAGTTTGATTAAAAGTCATGCCCTTGTTAACAAATAAACCACAGATGTTCCAAAGAGAGGATGTTTATAATAGAAGCAGAATAAGTATTAGATAAATGTGGCAAATGGGATTCGTTGCAAATGTTAAAACTTAAAAAGAAAACAGTCGGACAATAATCCTGTAGGCAGAGGAAAAATAGTTCTTTTTTTCCCTCTCTTAAGATAGTTTGCTTACAGAAACTGTGAATTTCATTATCTTAATGACCAGCAAGGTGGTCCTACAATCAAAAATTGAAAAGGCAAAATGTATAATCATAATATGTTGCTGCAACATTAAAAGAATCTTCAACAAACATATCTATGGTTGCATAAAAAGCCACTCAAGCAGTTTTAGAAGGAAAAGAAAGATAAGATGACAGATGAAAAGCAAACTTGCCATGCTCAAAATTAATATCATTTGAGTATTCAAAAGCCAACCTCCTCAACCTTACCTGTAAGTCAAGGCATACCATAAACTCATTAAAACAAGAAGTTAGCGCATATGCACCAACAGTTTTTAACTCCCTTAGAGTAGGACTCCAAATAACTTTATTTGGATTCTTTCTCCTCCTTTTGTTCAAATCATTCAACAGGAAAGTTCTTCACTGGCCAATGAATAACCCAAATTAGAAACGGAAAGAAAACCCTTATCTTAATGTCTTTAGAAGAGGAACACATAATAGAGTCCAGCCTGTGATCCCCGAAACCAACCTGGTCCGATACACTAGTTGGGCCAACAGGTTCTGACACACCCTATCCACACCATTTTGCCAAATTTTGAAGTTCCGTTCATTTATTCAATTGCAAGATTTATTACTATTTCATGTTGCTGACCCACTGAAATCCATATGCCTTGATGTATCCAAGCCCCAAAAATTATAGAAGGTGAAAAAGAACAAACAAACTCAAACCAACACAAGGTTCCAGGTAGTAGTTATAACCGATCGATCCAAATTCCAGTTCAACATTTGTTTCACTGATGAACTAAAATACCAGCAAAACACTAATAAAAACCAGTAGAATCTCATCTTCCAACTTGAACTATTGATCGTGCATGCATATAATCTCGTATAAACACCAAATAGCAAATAGATTTGTTTCTCCTAATTACTTCTTCAATTTTCAGGTATGTTAAGAAATCAACTGAAGTGTTGCCTAGCACTTATGTTTCTGCCAATTAAAAAGGTGGTCTGGCATAAAAGAGGTAGCCTAAAGCCCCATGAACATATTCTTGAACAATATATATACACACTCCAACTTGCAGATGCAGAACACTTCTAAAAGAAGTTGTCAAATCAGTAGCAAGAAAAGGAAATATAATCCAACGCACTGGTTTGCACATTTGAGTTAAAACTTACAATAATCAACCACTTTGAAATTATTACCATCAATCCAGCTCATGAACAGAACAAAGAGAACTTCATTTCCTCGTTTATAATATGCACACACAAGTCACCACCAAATTGACGGAATAAGCAGAAATGTATATTTCATTCTCTTTAGTCTAATCTAGTCTTTCTCGATACATGAATAAGATATGCAATATATTAGTAGTTAATCTCCTAAGAAACACACACACACACACACACACAAAAAAAAAAAAAAAAAAAAAAAAAAAGGAGAAAAACATATCATACAAACCTTTATCAGAATAAATTAGCAAAAAGAAAGAGAAAGGCATACCCTTTTCTTTTCTCCCTCTGTCCCTCTCTATTCAGTGTCTGAAGGTAAATGTGGAGAATCAACAGGTAGAGGTTCAATAGGTAATTGTGAAGTATCCAATGATAATTGTGAAGAAGCAGTGGCAGAAGCTTCAGATTCCTCCTGCGTCAACTTCTGTAAACCAGGTTTCAATTCCTTGTTACAGAAATCTTCATACTCCCCTTTATCGCCTCCTTTCTTCTTTACCTCCACCATAACCAATTTTGGTGTTAACTCAAAAATTTCAGCTGCAATAGTTAATGGACCTTTGGCACTTTCCCTAGTCCCCTCCAAACTAACTCTATAATCCTTTTTCCTAACTGTAAAGCTCACAACTTTAGCAATTTCCTCCAATTTTGATACTATCTTTGATACAGGAGCCCCTGAAACAAATCTTGCTCCCTCTCCACCCTCCTCAAATAACCCAGATAAATCAAAACCAGGAGAAAACGATATAATATCAAAAGCATTCAAACTTGCAGGTCGAGGCAATGAAGTAACCTTCCTTCGAGTTTCAAATTCTGATTCTGATTCAGAAAGTGACTGGTCAGAGCATGAGCTTGCTGCATCATCATTTTGTCCCTCATCCTCGAAGCTAAAAACTTTATCATCCTCAATGTAAAATTTGATATGCTTAAACCCCTTTTTGAACCACCTATTCTCCATTATTTCAGGGATCGTGATCCGGCTTTCAGGATTTGTATCAAGAAGCTTTGAAAGAAATCTGGTGAGCTCCGGAGAGAACCATTTAGGACAACGAAACTCACCCTTATAGATCTTCTTATACATTATCATGATATTCTGGTCATGGAATGGCAAGTAACCCGCCATTAAAACAAATAAAACCACCCCACAAGACCAGATATCAACCTTGGCTGCATCGTACCCTTTTCTTGCAAGAACTTCCGGCGCAACATACGCCGGCGTCCCACAAAAAGTATGAAACAAGCCGTCTTGTCTAATCTGATCGGAAACCGCACTAAGACCAAAATCGGAGACTTTCAAATTACCGTTTTCATCAAGCAAGAGATTTTCCGGCTTTAGATCTCGATGAAAAACGCCTCTTGCATGACAGAATGACACTGCGGATATCAATTGCTGGAAATATTTCCTTGCTACTTCTTCTTTTAACCTTCCCTTAGCAACCTTATTAAACAATTCACCGCCGCGAACATATTCCATGACGAAATAGATCTTAGCCTTGGTGGCCATGACCTCAAAAAGCTGAACTATATTAGGATGGCGTACGCGACGAAGAATGGAGATTTCGCGCTTGATGTGAGCAATAAGACCACCCTTAAGAATCTTCTCCTTATCAATAACTTTGATAGCAACGCTATCGTTATTCTTGACATTACGGGCATGATAGACCTTGGCAAAGGTTCCATGGCCAAGAAGTTTACCGATCTCGTATCGACCTAGAAGAAGAGCCTGATTATTATTTGTTTGGTTCTTGCTGGCCATAGATAGATTGGAATTGAAAGATAAGCGAATTAGGATTGTTTTTGTTTTTAGGTTTAAAAAGAGCTAACGATCAGGCATTGACGAAGGAATAAGAAGAAGAAGAAGAAGAAGAAGGAGAGCTCTTCAATCCTGATTTGGTTCGTTCTGGTTTCTCGTCTGTGTGGAGGCTATGAGTGGGGAAAACTGTAAATTAGATGCTTTTATAATAAAAAGGTATATACTGTTTTTACAATAACTTAAATTTCTAGGACTTACACGTACCTTTCTTTGCCTATTTATGTCAATCTCTTCCCAATACGGTCTACTTCCACGTCGGCATATAAGGTTTTTCAACTTAATCAAAAAAAAAAAAGCATCATTAAACAATAATCACTTAGTTAGGAAAAGCAAAAACTACTATTTGCTTTTGCAAAATATATGATTTTGTTTCTATATTATAAAAAATAATCATTATTCTTGTTATCTCCTTTAGACATTTTACAACATTTTTATTAAAAAGTTAAAAAGTACAGTGCAGTTGAATAAATAATTGTTTTGTGGCAAAATTACAATAAACAGAACATAATTTCAAAATTTCCTTTTTAGATTGCAATTGGCTTAAGCTAAAAATACTTATCAATTAAAAGTCTGCCTAACACACTTAAAAGATGAAATCTCCTATCATTTGCAAACTTATTTCAACAAGAAAAGGATGGAAAATCACAATCAATTGTCTTTTTTTTTTTTTTTTTTTGAAAAGACAATTAACTGTCAATATATTGCACAATATATTTATTTATATCATCCATATATATCATTTATACAGTGTATATATATATATATAATTTATCTATAATATGTATAATTGTGAAAATGGAAAAATAACTGAATAGACAAAAAAAATATTTAATATGTGTGAAAATAAATAATAAATGTTAAAAAAGATAAATATGGTATAATATTTTTGTTAAAAAACAAAAAATTGACATCAATAAAAATATTTGAACTTAATTAGCATTCTAAATATTAAAAATAAAAATAAATATTTTAACTCAATTAGCAATCCTAAATTTTGTTGTAAAACAAAAAGAAGTGATTAACCCAATAAGAAATATATGAACTCGGTTAAGTATATTAAAAGGGTAAAATAGTTTAACTTAATTACAAATTTTTGAACGTAGTTTGAAAATTCAAATTGTTATATTCGATGTCTCGAGTTTTCAATAATATAAATAGTTAATACTAAAAATTAATAAAAAATTATATAAAAAAAGAAACTAATACAAGTGAAAACTAGTATATTTGTATTATTTATTATTTTGAAACGCACTTAATAAAATATAAGGTCATTATTGGGTTAGACTTCAATTAACAATAAAAAGCCTTAATTAATTAATTTATAATCTAATCCACCAACTAATTTATAATTTTTTTAATTAATTCTACTTTAATTTCAATTCAAAACGTTTGAAATGATTATAACTACCGAATAAAATAATATCACTAAATATATGCGACCATTAAAGTATTATTTCTACTATTATTTTCTAGAATCAGAGAAATGATAAATTTAAGAAAATTTGTAATCCAAAAAGCCTAGACAAAGTTATTGCAAGATTCAGGTTTGTCACGACCCATTTCCGTGGGCCGCACCGGCACTAGAGCCCAGGTAAGCTTAAGGCCCCCGAGACCCGTAGTAAGCCTGAAATACTCGAAATTTACTATCTCAATAGAATTTTAACATTCAGCCCATATGATTATGAAAAATAAACCTCAAGATTTTATTATTTCTCGGCCCAAGTTTATCTTCTACAACATTCCATAGTTCGGACCCAATTCACAATACATCACATTTCTAATATAGGCTTACAGAATTGTGTTGGCTATATTAATACATGCCTACATATACGTAAGTCCTACAACTGCGGAGTCACTAATTCTTTAGTATACATAGTTTTTATACACATAATTACATAGCAAAATAATTATGGAACTAAAAAAATTTCTCTATTGCCCTGCGCCGAAGAAACATAGCCTAAATCGGATTAAAGGAAAAACCTACTTCCTGAAAAATCAAACAAGACATGTGAGTTTTCTAAGGGGTAATAATTTTTGCACCACACACGCAGTCACACAAATGTGTAAACATATTAATCTAGTCGTCCGACTAGTTTTATGCTCACGCAGCCAGTCACACAAATGGCAAATCACCAGCACTCACAATCATTAACATCTTCTTATAATCACATCACGTGGAAATTAGTCAGTGGAGTCACCGAACCCCCGATGAACCGTCCTCCCACATGGCTCATCCTCTCACATGTGCACCAGGGAGCCGATCCCCCATACTGGCCGACCGGTCTAATCCTCACTTGACCAGCCCTCTCATTATTTTTCTATTCTCTCTTTTCTTTTCCATACCAACAGGAGGCAACCCGGTGGTCTCCATCCAATCTAGATCATCAAGCGCTCACAACAGGAGGCCACCCTGCGGGCTGCAATCAAATCTAGATTTTCAGGTGCGCAACAACAAGCGGCCATCCTGTGGTTTCAGAATAAACAGAATTATCAGGTGCACACGGGGGCGCCGATCTCCCATTTACCCGGCTAACAGAAACAGAATCAGGATCCATATAACAGAAATCAGAATCAGGATCCGTATAACAGAAACTGTCTCACAAACCCATGGTGACCCACTTCATCCTAATTCCACACAAACAAAGAACAGCAATATCACAACACAATTAATCAAGTATTGCAATTAAATGCAAGCATATTAATCAATTAAACATCGTAATGCAATGCAAATAACTAAATAAATAAATAGTATTAACAATAAACAACAATGATAAAATAAATAACAATAATAACAATAATAATGGAAATAAATAAATAAATAAATATGTAAATCATTAAATGAGTAATAAAGATAATAAACAATCAGAGCACTATATTTATTATGTACCAAGTTATAGAACTAATCTAACTAAACTTATTAATTATGTTGTTAATTAAAATTAATCTAAGTTCTATCGAAATTTCTGCAGCACCTCCCCTAAAAATTGGACTATCTACCTGGTCAAATATCACAATATTATCATATCTTTATCGATCAATGCACACAGCCCATCCGTCGGGCAATCAAACAAATTTATTTCCCTTCCTCCACCCAAAGCAATCACATTAATATTTAATCGTCAATGCCAAACTTTAACTTACTATATAATGTTAAGAAAATAAATAAAAAAGCAAATTAGTGAAAATAGCTATTTGCTTAACATCAATTCTACTAGTTAAAACTATCCAACTATATACTGTTAACAGTCATATACACCGATAACTTATATATTCCTTGTCATAATTAATTGGGGTCTCATGATTCAGTTTATTGACCTATAAATCATTATCCTCATCAAACAAAACCATATGTACTAACTCGTTTAACTGTGTATCAATTATAATTAAAAATTTTTACACATCAAAATAGTAAGAAAATCTTAAAAGTACACTCGTTATATATATTTGTCCTTCTGAAACAACACAAGATCTCAAGGTAGTTGCTGCCGATACACAAAAATTCAGAGTTCTCCTATGCTGAAATCATAGATTACCCACCAATTAACCAATCCCTTGCAAAAATTAAACTTACAACCCCATATGTACTATATCCAGCAATACTTTATAGGAATAATTAAAAATAGTTGCTGCCATTTCAAGAAAATTCTCATTTTTGTTCTATCTCGATCATTAAACCTTTACATTAACAACAAGTTATGAAAGACATAGTTCTACCACCAAATATGGACTTAACTCAACAAAACTATAATCTTCTTTAGCTAGAGGCTGCCACTTTAAATTCAATACTCAATTCTAATCTGAAGCTACATGACTCACTTCAAAAAATGCACTAGAATGTGTTTTAATTATAGTTAGTAAATAAAATCAACCTTTTCCTAAAATTTGCATAAATAGAATATATAGGGATTTAATCCTTACTCTAGCTTCGCTAATACATGAAATTCCATATCCTAGCACAAAGAATTCACAAATGATGCAAAAAGGAAGTTAGAGAATGAACTTACCTAGCTGTAAAACGAGCTGAAAATTGGAATTTTTCGGTCAAAATGACCGAAATTTGCTCTACTACCCAAGATCTGATTCTGCTGGCCTTAGCTTGGCTGGAGCTGAAGAGGATCGTGGTCGGTGAGGTCGCTAGAGGGAATGGAAGAGCTCAACCGGTCGATCCTTGGCTGGTTTCGCTGGAGGAGCAGAGAAACGATGAGTCGACTGTCCCAAACGCAGCAAATCGCGATCTTAGCTCATCGTTTTACTGCGCCAACCGGAAACAGAAGAGAGAATGCGAGAAAGGAAGAGACCGAAGCTTCATCGCTAATCGCTGGTATTGGAGTCGCTAGAAAATCGAGTGAACTGCGACGTGATTTTCCGATCGGACGAAATCGCAGGTTCCTTGCGATAGCTGCGCTCGCCAAAGACGAAAGGAGAGAGAGAGGAAGAGAGGCTGGAATCCGCTGTGGCGTGGAGGCGACGGCAAGGCGTGGCGATGGTCTTCGGTGATCGAAAAACGAGAGGAGAAGAGGGCCAGGTGAGGTCGCGCGCCGAAGAAGAGGAGGAGAAGAAAAGAAAAAGAAAAAAGAAAAAAAAAGAAAGGAGGCGTTTCTAGAGGGTTCAAGGCCATTTCGGTTCGATTCGAACCGGTTTGGTCCAAATCAATGGTTTGACCCAATTTAACTGTTCTCAAATCGAAAATTCCGACAATATACTTGGGCTTAGGCCCAACTCGCAAAATTTTGGACTTAAGTTAAGATTGTTTGGTGTTTATAGCCCAAATAGTTGAGAATCAAGATTTTTGATTTAATAAAAATTCGAAAGTTTCAAAAATAAAAATTCAGGGTGTTTCAATCTCCCCCCCTTAAGACAATTCGTCCTCGAATTGAAATCTAGCAGGAGAGAGTAAGAATGAACACACAGAGAATTTCAAAGCCATAAGAAATTACTTCCAACACCAAGGGCACAACTCGAGAGTAGATAATATGAACCTAGGAAGGAAAAGGGTCAAGTATTCTAATTGTAATTCTCTCGCCAACCATCTTATTTAGTGCCACCTAGCTAACACTCACAAGAATTTGAGTTTATTACCTAAATCTCCAATCACTATTTTTAGACAGCTACTGAACTCTTTAGAAAATCTTTCTTTGAATAAAATTTGACAATAAAACCAGGTTTAACAGGAAAGTACATATCATAAATCATAGATTTTTCTCAAAATTATGTAACTTCATGTGAAAATTTAAATTTTATTAAATATTCATCTGTGAAGGCCAAACATAATTTACAAAGGTAAACAATTGTAATTATAATTTACTTACAATCATAAGAATTAACTCGTTCAATTCACATGTGTTATTTAATAAAACCCTTATTAATCAAAACTTTTGAAAACTGGTTGCTTTACTTCAAAACTTTAGGCAACATCGTCTGCAATTTCCGCTATCTATTATATCACAGGCCGCTTCGAAATAACTGTTGTTGTTTCTCATCTATGCAAATTCGATTGTCCCTATAATATCTTTACTATAGATTAGTTCATCTGTTATACAGCTCCTAACTCACTGCATCCCTTAGCTATCTCAATCATATAAAAATTTCACTCCTTCCACTTAACCATCAATTTCTCTTTCCAACGCTTATTCCTTATGTCGCCTTAATACTCATCACGAAAATTTAACTTTCATAATAATATCTCTTAGTAATTCGCACTTCCGTTCACAACCTAAATCTCATTTGATAACCTTCCATTCTACTAATGTCGCCTATTAATTTATTAAGGATAAGAGAGTATTCTTATTAATTATTTGGTCTACTAATCATCATTGATCGCGATCTATCTAATCACCAATAATTCAACTTAGTATTTATTACCTATCTTAAATATTCACCTTTATCTAACACTTATCAACACAGATTTTTCAATTAAATTTCGTTAATTCCCAACCTAATACTACCTTACCATCCAAATATTACATTAAGTTGATCTCAATAACTCCTTGTATATATATTACAACTCGTTATATATTTCATTTCTATACCCTTAAATCATTCAAGTCCATTCCTAATGTGATGTCTTTCATGTATTACATTAAACAATCCTATACTCCAAATCTAATCGCCACTTAACTTCTATACCAAAATCGGCCACCCGACATTTCCAGCGTTCATGTTCTCAACTTGACTACTAACTGTCTACTTACTTATTATTATCAACACCAATCTTATTCTTCTTTTTTTCCAATCTTCTTTCAAAATTTTACTATCCTTATAATCATTTCATTTTATGATCTAATCCAATTGGCCCCATGATATAAATAGACAGCTTTCAAAAAAATAATTTTCTATATAAATAATCAATTTCAAATTATTTATCATAACACAATTTGAATTCAAAATTAAAATGGGGTTTTAAATTTAAAATGTCAGGTAAATAAAATGAAGACAAAAATAAAAGGTTTATATTTTTTGAATAAACTCTAAAGAAATTCAGTAGCTGTGTTGAAAACTAGACACAAATTTCTACTTACCTTAAAGTTATTATTTATGCTCATGAATCTACCATACCAATGAAGATCCTATTTATTCTCTACACTATCCTACTCACTGACAGGAATAGAGTTCACATGAAAAGTAGTGTACTGGGTGATCAGGCCAATCCACTACCATCGGGTATTACTCTATTCCCTAGCTTAAGGGTTGATACCATTCTAGCCCCTATAGGTACTGCGATGGATTTATCTTATTGTCTAGTGCTTTCACTTCAAACCTTGAATTACTTCTTCTATAGTCTATTGATCTACACAATAGATGTGGATTTTCCCACCTCATAGGGTCTAGTGCGTCCACCATCCCTAGAGAGGAAAATCACAAGTTTCCTTCCTTATGTTGGTTACGGCCGATCCCAACATAAAGAAATTTCCTATACTCCGCAGTTGTGTCCTAGAACCCTAACCTAAGCTCTGATACCAACTTTGTCACGACCCATTTCCGTGGGCCGCACCGGCACTAGAGCCCAGGTAAGTTTAAGGCCCCCGAGGCCCGTAGTAAGCCTGAAATACTCGAAATTTACTATCTCAATAGAATTTTAACATTCAGCCCATATGATTATGAAAAATAAACCTCAAGATTTTATTATTTCTCGGCCCAAGTTTATCTTCTACAACATTCCATAGTTCGGGCCCAATTCACAATACATCACATTTCTAATATAGGCTTACAGAATTGTGTTGGCTATATTAATACATGCCTACATATATGTAAGTCCTACAACTGCGGAGTCACTAGTTCTTTAGTATACATAGTTTTTATACACATAATTACATAGCAAAATAATTATGGAACTAAAAAAATTTCTCTATTGCCCTGCGCCGAAGAAACATAGCCTAAATCGGATTAAAGGAAAAACCTACTTCCTGAAAAATCAAACAAGACATGTGAGTTTTCTAAGGGGTAATAATTTTTGCATCACACACGCAGTCACACAAATGTGTAAACATATTAATCTAGTCGTCCGACTAGTTTTATGCTCACGCAGCCAGTCACACAAATGGCAAATCACCAGCACTCACAATCATTAACATCTTCTTATAATCACATCACGTGGAAATTAGTCAGTGGAGTCACCGAACCCCCGATGAGTCGTCCTCCCACATGGCTCATCCTCTCACATGTGCACCAGGGAGCCGATCCCCCATACTGGCCGACCGGTCTAATCCTCACTTGACCAGCCCTCTCATTGTTTTTCTATTCTCTCTTTTCTTTTCCATACCAACAGGAGGCAACCCGGTGGTCTCCATCCAATCTAGATCATCAAGCGCTCACAACAGGAGGCCACCCTGCGGGCTGCAATCAAATGTAGATTTTCAGGTGCGCAACAACAAGCGGCCATCCTGTGGTTTCAGAATAAACAGAATTATCAGGTGCACACGGGGGCGCCGATCTCCCATTTACCCGGCTAACAGAAACAGAATCAGGATCCATATAACAGAATCAGAATATAACAGAAATCAGAATCAGGATCCGTATAACAGAAACAGTCTCACAAACCCATGGTGACCCACTTCATCCTAATTCCACACAAACAAAGAACATCAATATCACAACACAATTAATCAAGTATTGCAATTAAATGCAAGCATATTAATCAATTAAACATCGTAATGCAATGCAAATAACTAAATAAATAAATAGTATTAACAATAAACAACAATGATAAAATAAATAACAATAATAACAATAATAATGGAAATAAATAAATAAATAAATATGTAAATCATTAAATGAGTAATAAAGATAATAAACAATCAGAGCACTATATTTATTATGTACCAAGTTATAGAACTAATCTAACTAAACTTATTAATTATGTTGTTAATTAAAATTAATCTAAATTCTATCGAAATTTCGGCAGCACCTCCCCTAAAAATTGGACTATCTACCTGGTCAAATATCACAATATTATCATATCTTTATCGATCAATGCACACAGCCCATCCGTCGGGCAATCAAACAAATTTATTTCCCTTCCTCCACCCAAAGCAATCACATTAATATTTAATCGTCAATGCCAAACTTTAACTTACTATATAATGTTAAGAAAATAAATAAAAAAGCAAATTAGTGAAAATAGCTATTTGCTTAACATCAATTCTACTAGTTAAAACTATCCAACTGTATACTGTTAACAATCATATACACCGATAACTTATATATTCCTTGTCATAATTAATTGGGGTCTCATGATTCAGTTTATTGACCTATAAATCATTATCCTCATCAAACAAAACCATATGTACTAACTCGTTTAACTGTGTATCAATTATAATTAAAAATTTTTACACATCAAAATAGTAAGAAAATCTTAAAAGTACACTCGTTATATATATTTGTCCTTCTGAAACAACACAAGATCTCAAGGTAGTTGCTGCCGATACACAAAAATTCAGAGTTCTCCTATGCTGAAATCATAAATTACCCACCAATTAACCAATCCCTTGCAAAAATTAAACTTACAACCCCATATGTACTATATCCAGCAATACTTTATAGGAATAATTAAAAATAGTTGCTGCCATTTCAAGAAAATTCTCATTTTTGTTCTATCTCGATCATTAAACCTTTACATTAACAACAAGTTGTGAAAGACATAGTTCTACCACCAAATATGGACTTAACTCAACAAAACTATAATCTTCTTTAGCTAGAGGCTGCCACTTTAAATTCAATACTCAATTCTAATCTAAAGCTACATGACTCACTTCAAAAAACGCACTAGAATGTGTTTTAATTATAGTTAGTAAATAAAATCAACCTTTTCCTAAAATTTGCATAAATATAATATATAGGGATTTAATCCTTACTCTAGCTTCGCTAATACATGAAATTCCATATCCTAGCACAAAGAATTCACAAATGATGCAAAAAGGAAGTTAGAGAATGAACTTACCTAGCTGTAAAACGAGCTGAAAATTGGAATTTTTCGGTCAAAATGACCGAAATTTGCTCTACTACCCAAGATCTGATTCTGCTGGCCTTAGCTTGGCTGGAGCTGAAGAGGATCGTGGTCGGTGAGGTCGCTAGAGGGAATGGAAGAGCTCAACCGGTCGATCCTTGGCTGGTTTCGCTGGAGGAGCAGAGAAACGATGAGTCGACTGTCCCAAACGCAGCAAATCGCGATCTTAGCTCATCGTTTTACTGCGCCAACCGGAAACAGAAGAGAGAATGCGAGAAAGGAAGAGACCGAAGCTTCATCGCTAATCGCTGGTATTGGAGTCGCTAGAAAATCGAGTGAACTGCGACGTGATTTTACGATCGGACGAAATCGCAGGTTCCTTGCGATAGCTGCGCTCGCCAAAGACGAAAGGAGAGAGAGAGGAAGAGAGGCTGGAATCCGCTGTGGTGTGGAGGCGACGGCAAGGCGTGGCGATGGTCTTCGGTGATCGAAAAACGAGAGGAGAAGAGGGCCAAGTGAGGTCGCGCGCCGAAGAAGAGGAGGAGAAGAAAAGAAAAAGAAAAAAGAAAAAAAAGAAAGGAGGCGTTTCTAGAGGGTTCAAGGCCATTCCGGTTCGATTCGAACCGGTTTGATCCAAATCAATGGTTTGACCCAATTTAACTGTTCTCAAATCGAAAATTCCGACAATATACTTGGGCTTAGGCCCAACTCGCAAAATTTTGGACTCAAGTTAAGATTGTTTGGTGTTTATAGCCCAAATAATTGAGAATCAAGATTTTTGATTTAATAAAAATTCGAAAGTTTCAAAAATAAAAATTCAGGGTGTTTCAAGGTTGGACCAAAAAATGTAAAATTCTATAATTTAAATTAGAAAAAATATTAATATATTTTTCATTAATGAATCTATAAAATTTTGGGTGAAAATATTTATTTACATTCGGTAAATGCTTACGCAGAATATTTTTTATTGAGAAAAAAATAAAATAGTAATATTAAAAAAAAACTATTTTTCGAATTGGTTTGATGTATAAAAATTTCTAAAGGTCCCTTCTTCTAGTGGAAAGATTGGAAGAAAAAAGAAAAGAAAAAATCTGCAACCAAACATTCAAACCCTGTCGAGTGGGGCGGCCACCACGTGTAGCTTACTTATTATGCTTATGTGTAAGTGTGCAACACGTCGGCAGGCAATCTCGTTTCCTATTCATTATTACCTTACAACTAAACCCAAACGTAGAACGTTGGATCCTTTCTGTTTCCAGATCAGACGTAATCGAAGAGTTCAACTTTCAAACAGATAAGCCTTATATACACCGTTAATCTTTGGGCAAACTTGTGGAAATTTTATTAAAAATATTTTGGTCGGTTGCTTGTAAGGATCCTGTGAGGCCAAGCTACACGGTATCGTCCGGTTGTGGATAACGATCGCAACAAGTCAACTTGACGGTCGGTCACCAGCTTGATGACTTCGTAAATTATTGATAAAATATGTAACTTAAAAACTGTTATATATAATATTTTTTTCTTAGTTCGCTGTCCTATCGGAATAGTATTCAAGGTATATATTTTTTATATAGCTCTTAAAAAATAATTTAAATCTGCATTCTTAAATAATATTCGCTTGAATTTCATAATATTATTTTAATTTATTTAATTTATAGTTAATTAAAATGAAAAATGACAAAAATATGTATAAAAAACTCTCCACAATTTGTGGATTAATTTATTTTATTTGAAAACAAAAATAATCTAGAATAATCTATTTTCATACTAATCTTATAAGGTTTTATTATCTAAGAAAAATCAATTAAAACTATATTTTATTTTAGGAGATTATGTACATTCATCCATTGATAAGTTATATCTATTATATAATTTTTAAATAGTATTTAAATTTCATGTAAATTGGTATATTATAGAATTTCACAGTATTGGTGTAAATATGTAGATGGTATAATAGCAGAAATACGACGAGAAAAAAGAATATAAGCTATTGTAGGAATTTGACCGGAAACATTCAATTTTCCGACGTTTTTCGCAGTTAGGTAAGCTAATTTCCAACCCTTTTGAGTTTAGTTCATGAGTTATTTGATAAAGATGAAGAATTTGAACCCTGAATTAAGCTATTGTAGGAATTTAAATCCTAGCTATATAATTATGAATTTTTATTTTTATTTTATATAAGGTTATATCGGTGGTATGAATCTGCTCTTCATTAATTATTGTGAATATAAAATCCTAATGATGAAGTTTGACGAGAATTGAAAATGATTTTCAAATAACAGCAGCTAATCTAACTATTTGCTAACATTATTACTTTGATATGAGACATATGATTTGATAAATCAAAGTTTTTGTTGAGAAAGGAGCCAATAGACAAGAAATATATGTTTTAATGAAAAAATTCTGATTTCTTTAACTTGGCAGCATCTAATTAGTAAAATTTTATGAGCTAGTAATGCCAAGGCCTCATGTCTCGTACCATGGCGGCCCAAATTTTACCAAACCCATAGGTTCGATAGTTAAACCAAACCCAACCATCAAAATTATCCAAGCCCAACTCACACCAGAACCGGCCCGTCCTGTGCACGCTCATCGTTTCTTCTTTCCTTCCTACTGTCTAGGGATTTTAGATTCAGGGACGCTTGCTTGTCTCCGATCGATCACCAAACAATCAAGTCTACCAGGTACAGCCTGCTTTTTCGTTTTTTCCCCTTCTCTTCTTCTTTTACAGACAGTTGCAGTATAATTCAATTATTTTCGCAAGTATATTTCAAATTTGTGTATAATTTATCCAGTACTGTTCGCATTGTTACTTGCCCTTTGGTACGTTTCGATTATACAAGTGCGGAGCAAATATGGCAGAATTATTAAGTTTGGGTGTCCTTATAGATGTTGTAGATGAAGAGTGGATGAGAGACACTTTACCTGATGATGGTATTATTTGTGCTTCCACCCTCTCCCAATTATCTGTTGCCTAATTTGAGTTTTAAGATTATTGCCTTTCATGGTATGGCAGTTGTTTCTCCATTGATCAGTTGCTTCAAATTATGCTTCTGTTATTGCAGATCTGCCATTACCACCAGTGCTGGTTGTTAGGACTGATGATGCTGAAGATTCAAGTATGTTTTTTTGTTGGTTTTTGCATTTGGAGAAACTTGAGCTTTCTTTGTTTGAATTCCTGTCCTTATGCTCCTTTGTGTTTGCCCATGTTAGTTGGCAATTTGCAAGGTTTTATATACTTTTATGATAGAAGAGCCTGTTATACACAATTGTAACTACTTGTCTGAACCCACTGGAGGTTTCATGATTGCTTGGACAAGGGTGATCATCCTGAGTTTGATAACTGAAAGTATTAGTAAAATGTAGTGTTTGCCTTGTTCTCATATTGATTTTAGCAAAATTGCACTTTTGTCAATCAACATTTTTGTGTTTTGTTGCTATCTATCTAATCATTCGTTGTCATTGCTTTTAATCTTTGTCTGGATTTGAACTAATTTTTCAGATCAGGAGACGCAACAAGTTGATGGAGATACTTGGCATGACCTTGCATTAGGCAATCAGTGATCCAATCTGGCATGAAGAGACATGGCGTTCTATTGTAGAACCTTCAATTGTTGATTGGACTCTTAGGTAACTGAGATTTTCTGGACCTAAGTTAGAAGTCTTGTTATGCAATTGAGTTGAACGGGTCCATGGTTCAGATCCTCTATAGGCTTGTTTTATATGTTAAGCCCATAACCAAAAGCTCTTTTTGTGCATCCACTTATATTAGGTTTATTTGTTTCTGTATTTACTTATGGATTGCACTTCATCTGAATGTTGCTAAATTGTGTATTTATCAGTTCCTGCAAACAGTAATTTCTAATGCATGTTGAGTTGAATTTAGCCAAAATCTATCCTTTTCAGGGTCTGTTGCTCAATTTTGATATAAAATATGTGAGGTGAACTATATCTTTCACCGATGACAATCATGCTGGTTTTGCACATCTCATGCACTTTCTATCTCACACCGAATGTTTTTGGATTTGTTACATCTAATATTTACCCCAAAATTTACCAATTAAAGTATTATACCTTTAACTTTGCATGATCAAAATGAGCTGCTCTATACCAAGATGGACAGTAGTTATATACAGTTACACACACATAAAGGTACACTTTAGGTTTTGCTAATTTATTTGTCACACCCACTTTCATAATTCTGCAGGCACGTATTATACTGTTATGTGCTTTTTAGTGTGCACTCGCAGGCATATAGTCTAACGATAGTGCATCTCTCAATTGAGCAATAGACTCAAATATTATCTTATTTGAAAATGATGATGTGAAAGTAATTTATATTGATTTACACATTTTAATGAACTTTTTGCTGAGAATTATTTATAATTTCGAGTCTTACTTGTCATTCTTTTGTAGTGTTTGTTTGGATTTATGTGGATTAGGTGATATGCCATGCATCTAACTTACATCCAAAACGATATTTTATTTAACTAGCAGAGGAAAAGAACAAAGAAAATGAACCAAAAGTTATGTTTGAGAGCAGGTGAGAAGAGAAGCACACACTGACTAATCGTTGAGTAAGTTTGCCAGCAGCTTCCTAATCCATTGGTATCTGTTATTTCTATAAACTAATTGAAATGCCAATATGTTGAATTTGACTGAGGAGAAGATGAAGAACACATTTTCCCATCTTTTTCTCCTCTACAATGTCAAAAACAAAAAACCATTCAAATAATTATGTCCAGACAAGGAACCTTACAAATAATTATGTCAGTACAGTATGTTAGAACACATTAGAAGTAAGGCATGAAAATGAAATAACAAGAAACTCCCCAAAATGACCTTGTTGACCAGGGAAGCTGACTTTGAACTTATCTTAGTCATTAGTCAAGCTCGTTGCGTGGAGGAGATTGATGTCTTTGTCAAATTATGGTTGAATCATCCTCATATGATGCCCTTGCACTGTATATTTGTTCACAATATACTATATTATTTTGTCAAAAAATGTGCTTTACATTTTGAATAATTATGGGATTATTGGGCTAATTATTTCCTTGATGACTGTTTTGCCTTTTCCAGTGCTTCTGGGCGGGTGTAAATGCTATTAATCACCCATTAATTGAATTATTTTTGTATAGTGGGTGTTCGTTGTGGAAAAGAGCAGTAGCTTTTCACAATATATACAATTCTCTACAGGCAGCTTTACTATAAATTTTTCTTCAATTTATTATTTTTCTGTTGACAAATTAAATACAAGTTGAACATTATTAGTCCTTATTAAATAGTGAATTAATCACCATAAAATAATTCAACTCCTATAATTAAAGTATTTGATTTCACACTTCTCCACCTACTTTTCCAAAGCTCAATTTGTACAGACGGGATAAAATATTGGGTGGATTTTGAATTTTCATAATATTGAAATAATCGAATTGAAAATACTTAAATTAATCTTATTAATATTTTTTCCCCGAATTTATGTTTGATTTGTGTTATAGTCATTATTCACCATCTCATCTTTGTATTGTAATAAATTTAGTTGAATAAATAACCCTAGAAGATGAAATTTAGAACTGCTTTAAGCCGTGAAAATCCAAACATATAGGATTAACCTTAATAAGGACAAGATAAGCAACAAAAAGCGAGTGCTTAGTTGAACATGATGCAAGAATCTTTCTTACACTCACAAAAGAGGGACATAAAATTAATGAAAGAATCGAATCTGCTTAACATTATAAGACACAAACAAACATGCTAATAAACACATGTAATGCATTAACCAAACTCCATTAATCCGTCCATTAGATTAAGCACAAGCCTATAACTCAAAAAAAATCCAAAATGTGAAAGAAAAAAACAACAAGAACCCAACCCAATTGTGGAGAATACGCGCCATCCTTTTTGTGTTTCCAACTAATCAGAGGGTTCCTTTCCTTCCGTCTTCAGAAATTCTTCCTTCCTTTACTTGCATCGACATCTGGACCCCACGTGGGCTCCACTTGTGAGAAAAAATAGTAATAATCGAGTTAAACTGAGCAATCAACTAGAGTGGGGTCATCTCATATGGAGAAAGCTACTGGCTGACCTAACAGAGCATCGACGGTCTAAGATCCATCTTTAATTCTTCATCGTTGATGGGTAACTTTTAATAATTTAAACTTATTGTGAATATTGATTTTAAGGTAAGAGTAATATGCATTTATGGATAGACTGTAAATAGTCAACCATAGCATTGCTGTTACAGATCTATGCCAATGAAAGAAATGGCCTTAGCTGACCCACATAACCCTGATGAGTTTCCTCTTGGGGCTAAAGAAGCAGAAATTTGCAATTAATAAGAGCAGGATATTTTCAGCAATCACCGCATTACTAATTGGTGATATTTGAGTTTGAGAGTTGAAACCCTTTGTAGGGTCAAGAGTCAGGTTTGTGAAATCATATGGTCATAACGTAAGTCATAAACCACAACGCCAGTAACCAATTCCATTTTGTTTCTTCTACATTGGTTTATTTTTTAGGTATTTTATTTATTTTTATATTCATATATTTCAACACGCTTTTTGTTTGCTGTTTGGTTATACTTAACGCCGTTGTTTTTCCTACTTCACTAGAGAGAAAAGGCGTGACCTTTTTCACTACTGAGAGCTAATAAAACCAACGAGGAATTTGCTCTCTCTTTCTTTTATATTATACTAGTAACTATATCGTTCGCTTTCATCTCCTTCTCTTGGCTTCTTTCTTTCTAGTACGGGAAATAGATGTGAAGGGAGTTGATACTGTGAAGCGTAGAAATGGAAATGTTCAGCAGATTCTTGCTTGTCTTTTCGCTACTTGCTGTGTTTGTAGAATCGGAATCTACTGTCTGCAATAATACAGAAAAAGGACTGCTGTCCAGGGCTTTCAAGTCTGTTTCTGGGTTTAATCTTTCTTGGTTCCAACTTTCAGATTCCAACTGTTCTTTTCCTTCTTCAATAAAAGAAATAAAGCTTCCTTCAAGAAACTTGAGCGGCACCGTTTCATGGAAGTACCTAAAGAACATGTCGCAGTTGCAGGTGATTGATCTCTCCAGCAATTCAATACAAGGTCAGATTCCAGGTGGGTTTTGGTCTATTAAAAGCTTGAAAAAAGTCAATTTGGCCAAAAATAGGCTTGGAGGGAGCCTTGTGTTTGAAACCAGTTTAGGGAATAGTTCATTTTCCTCTATTGAAGAGCTCAACCTCTCAACTAACAGGTTTACCAACATGGGAAAAGTCTCTAGTTTGGTAAATTTACGAGTTCTTGATCTTTCGCATAATAATCTTGGTCCTTTGCCTTTTGGGTTTGCGAATTTGACCAGGCTTGGGTCTCTTAATATTTCAAGCTGCAAAATTTCAGGCAGTATAAGAGCTATTTCAGGTCTTCGTTCACTGAAATATTTAGATGTCTCTAACAATACCTTGAATGGTACTTTTCCTTCCGATTTCCCTCCTTTAGATGGCCTCAAGTTCTTGAATATTTCAGTAAACAACTTTACAGGAATTGTTCATCCTGACAAGTATAATAAATTTGGAAAATCTGCTTTTTTTCATGGGGGCAGTTTCAATTTCACTACGTCTAAAACCCCATCAAAGACCCCAACCAATCCAATCCAGCCACATTCAAAACAAACCCCCACTCATAACAACAGCATCTCAAAACACCCATTATTCCACAAAGAAACTACCAGTAAAACCAAATTCAAGTCAAAGACCAAAACTCTCGTCATTTATGTCTCATCCATATCAGGTTTTGTTCTTGTATCTATTGCTGCTATTTGTGCCATTTGCATGCATAGGAGAAGAAAACTTGCTACTAGAAATAAATGGGCAATCTCAACGCCTATCCAATTCCCATTCAAGATGGAGAAATCAGGGCCGTTCAGTTTCGAAACAGAATCTGGCACATCATGGGTAGCAGACATCAAAGAACCAACATCAGCATCAGTGATCATGTCATCTAAGCCATTGATGAACTTGACTTTCAAAGACTTAATTGCAGCGACCTCACATTTCGGTAAAGAGTCCCTTCTTTCAGAAGGCAGGTGTGGACCCCTTTACCGAGCTGTCCTTCCAGGAGACGTACACGTGGTAATCAAAGTGTTAGAGAATGCAAGAGACATTGATCACAACGAAGCAGTGACAATATTCGAAGGTTTATCGAGGCTTAAACACCCTAATCTCTTACCCCTCTGCGGCTACTGCATTGCAGGTAAGCAAGTTTTATGGCGTTTCTTTAAGAGTTTTCTTGATTTGGCGGTTCTTTAACCTAACGCATTTAATGGTCTCACGGGTTGCAATAAATTGAAAGCTCTGTGATGTCGTACTGAGTAGTAGACTTGTCACGTAAATCTAACAGCAGTCATCATTACACATGTCTGTTAAGAAACAACCTTGAATCCCTTCTTAGATTTTGGAACTTGTTTTATTCTTTGTCTTAAAACCTGTCTGTTTCTGGAAGCTCTTCAACTCCATTCATATCCAAGTTCATGACATACATAAATAAAATAAAAGGGAAACAGAGAAGGTGAAAAAGAAGTAGTCATTGTTAAACAATTAACAGATGAGAGAATCGTGAAAGTTTTAGTAGATGAGAGTGAAATTAAAAACTAAGAAAGACAAAACTGAAATGAAATGGTCCCATTACATTTACATTAAATTTTGTGTAGAAAACGAAATAATTTAATGCAATTTCATTTTTGGTTTTGGTTTCTTTAATCTTCCTAAAACTATTTAATTCAAAATTTAATATCAGGGAAAGAGAAGCTGGTATTGTACGAATTCATTGCCAACGGGGATCTCCACCGTTGGCTCCACGAGCTTCCTACTCTAAAACCAAACGTGGAGGACTGGAGCACCGACACGTGGGAGCATAACAATTTATCTGGAACTCACTTCTCCTCCCTTGAAGAAAAAACTAACTGGCTCACGCGCCACCGAATCGCCGTGGGCGTGGCTCGTGGACTCGCCTATCTCCACCACGCTGGCTCTACCCACGGCCATCTCGTCTCATCCAACATCCTCCTCTCCGACAGTCTCGAGCCCCGAGTCGCTGATTTCGGTCTCCGAAATATCGGTACGAAAAGAGAAAATAACGGAGAGGACACGGAAGGCTGCGGCGTTGAGTTTGATGTATACTGTTTCGGTGTGGTGTTAACGGAGTTAGTAACGGGTAAGCCAGGGAGTGAAGAAACTGTAGGATGGATTAGGAGATTAGTGAGAGAAGGCCGTGGTGCAGACGCGCTTGACTCGAGGTTAACATTATGTGATAACTCAGTGAATCAGATGGTTGAGTGCCTCCGAGTTGGGTACCTTTGTACGGCTGAGTTGCCTAGCAAGAGGCCCTCTATGCAGCAAGTTGTGGGTTTGCTGAAGGACATACGCTCCGGCTTGCATTAAGCCCAGACGACTCATTTACCCCGGTCAAGTTTTGCGATCTTTGGCGGCGCGGAGGAATTCGCCATTTTGGTTCGAATGGAATAGCTGAAGCACGCGCTGCCGAGTTAATGGGATTGGAAATTAAGGTTTCTTTTTTTATTTTTTTGTAAAGAGAACATCTCTTGTTGTCTCTATTGTGCAATTTTTTCTTTAAACTTTATTTTTGTAATGTATAGACAAAAATTTAAAGAAGCATAAAAAAAAAAAAAAAAAGAAAGGATCCAAAGAAGAAAAAGAGGAAAGAAAAAAGGCGGACAAAAGAATGGTGATGCTGTGATTTAGCTGAACAGATAGCCCAGAGAATCCCACTAGCTGTTTGTCTCGTCTCATTTTGGAGAATTAGCATCATCTTTTATTTATTTAATTTTGGTTTGCTTTAGTACTTTGATGGTTTTTTTATTTCCTTTTCCTTTTCTTGTGATCGAACTTTGATATGGATTTTCTTGCTTTTCATTTATCAAAAGAAAAAGGAATAGAAGGAACATGCAACCAAAGCAAAGTTAAAGAAACTTCAATCACAATTCCTTCTATTCCTATCTTCAGAATAGGACAAGGAGGTACTAATAATATACATAGAGACACTAAACTACATCATGAATGCCTTGCCCCTTCGGATCATATATATCTATTTATATAAACTGTTTTTGTTTTCTTTTATAAAAATCGTTGTTCATATTTATTTATTCTTTTATAATATTAAGTAAAATAATATCAATTATTTTCATGTGAAAGAAAAAAAAAATCCAAATAAATATATCATGATATATTGTCCATTTATACAAATATTATCAAATAAAATATTAAAAGCTATATTAAAGGTTATTGTCGAATGTAACTAAAATTATATGTTAGATTAGAAGATAATCTCTCTTTAAGGATCTTGAATTTTTTTCATTAAAAAATAATTTGTATGTGAATATGATTTTTAGTTTGCATACCCCCTGTTTTAGAATAGGTCATTTTCGTTTTTGACTTCGTGTATTTCTATGGGCCGATTTTCATTATAGCCCAAAGGCCTTGAAGTTATGAAAGTAAGCCCAACAACTCCAAATAACAAAAAAATAAAAAATAATTGAAGCCCGTCGAATCCATTTGCCAGTCGTTGCCCTTCTTCTTTTGAGTAACTCATTTAAAAACCCTAACCTTTGCGGGTTCTATTAATTTTTTATCCTATATTCACCTTAATCTTTTTTTTTTTTTTTTTGATAATGTATTCACCTTAATCTGAATACCCAATTTGAAATTTTTGTAATAATTAAATATTATGGTTTAAAAAATAATAAAAAATATAAATATGGGGCCCCCGGTTAAACTAACTCCACCCTGATGGACATTGAACGCACCGTTTTGCAAAAAAACAATCTTAAACCCTAAACAAGCCAAACTCCCACGATCATTCACCCTCTCCCCAAAATCTGCAGATGGCGAAATCCTAAATCCGTAAAATACTCATCCACAGGAAAAATTCCAGAAATTGTGGCAGGAGCTACGCTTTGCATCTTGCTTGGGTTGCTAGTACTTTTTATGAGATTCTTGTTGCTTCTTCTTGAGCTTCTCGTGCCAGTTGCAGGCTTCTCTTTCGATTCTATCGTTGAAGTAGATCAATACCACACTACATTGTAAGGATATAAAATATACCATTCAAAACTTGTTCAGTTTTGCCCATTATTAGCATTAGAGTACTTATTGTTTCTATAGATATAGCTTTTGAGGTTTTTGTACTACCAACGACGTCCATACGTTCATGGTGGTCCACTTGATCTCGTTTTGTTTGGGGGTCGAGTCTAGTACGGTCGTAGGCTTCTGTTCTTTTGCGATTCAGCTATACAAATATCAGAGAAAGAAAGAGATAGAGAGAGCTCCGATTATTACTGTTGTTAGATCTGAGAGTTCAAAATTAGGGAAAAAAGGGAACGATTGCCAAAATTAAACGCCTGCCTCTGTCTTGGGTTAGGTTTAACCATGCTGTCAGTCATAGGTCCCACAATTTGTTATTTTATACATTTTTTAATTAAAATTTTAAATTAGGGTACAATTATTACAAAATTTCAAATTGGGGTGCCCTTTATTTGAATTACTCTTCTTCTATTAGTTCTGTTCAAAATCTCTGTAGAAAAAACCCAAATTTTGTGCCATTTGATTAAGACAACCAACTTTTCGGACTCGATACCTAAGATCGCACTTCCATCTTATTGTAATAGGAGTTCAGCAAAAGTTAATTGAAATCGGACACCCTAACCTTAGGTTTTCATGGCGTCGAGGAAGAAACCATCCGAAGGCATCGCTTTGCTTTCCATGTACAACGATGAAGACGATGAAGATATGGAGGATCCCGATAACGAACAACAAGAAGAACAGCAACAGCAGGAAGAAGCTCAGCTGTCTGAAGAGCAGAACGAGTATAGAGAATCAAAGGATACGGGGCCTGATTCAGTGAGTGATGCAATGGTTACTGATGAATTGGCTACTGAAGCTACGCCGCCAGTAATCAATCAGAATTCAACCCCCAAAGACGGTTTGTTGCGGCCTTTGACACCGCAGCAGCCTCAGGTTTTGTTCACATCGTCGCCGCAGGTGCAGCAACCGCAACAAGGGGCAGTCAATACGGAGACGAAGAGAAGAGGGAGGGGGAGGCTTACCATTGTAGATTATGCTCATGATGAAGTTGCCATGTCTCCTGAACCCGATGTAAACTAAGGCTTCGCCATTGCCTTTTCCTTTTCGATGTTATTTCTGTTTTTAGATTGCTAATTGATTTTTAATTTTTGTGGTGATTAATTGCAGGAAGAAGAATTTGTTGAGGAGCTTCAAACTGGTAATGGTAAGTCGGACTCCTTCTTTTGTGTTTAACTTTTACTTTCTGAATACTTCTAATATTAGCATAAATGCATATGCACTGTGCTCTTGCATTTTTTAGTTTCATACTGTTATGATGTTTGCCTTGGTTGATTTCACGTCAAAAATACTGCAAAATTGTAAGATTTCTAGTTTGGGACTCTTACATGCAATTGGTCGGTGCTCAAGACTCAGAGCGGAGCAAGCGTCATTCTTACTGGATGCATAATACTGGGAGCAAATGTAGTGTAGCCATTAATAATGGAACAAACATTTGGATGGCTATATCCAGAACATTTTTAATTCACTGCTTGCTAAATGTATTATTATATTGTGTGATTAAACAACATTAGAGAGAAAAGGTTGAAAGTCCTATTATTTATGATATCTTAGTAGTATATTATAGTACTAATTATGCATCCTCTTATTGTTGCTCTTATTTATATAGCAGGTGATAGCCAAGAAAGAACACCTCTAGGAAGCGTCCAGGTTTTAACACCTAGTGTTCAAGCAACTCCTCAATCATCAGAGCACCTAGAACAACCTGATGAAATGAATACTACTGTTAATCAATCAGAAGCTGTGGAAAATGATGGTACTACTGATGTTCCTACTGAAAATATTGATCCATTGGATAAATTTCTTCCCCCACCACCAAGAGACAAGTGTCCAGATGAGCTTCAAGTAAGTTCCCTTTTTATCTATCTTCAATTTGAGAGTCATAGGAATATCCTGCCTTTTGTGTCTTCATACTTTCTCCATTGCTGTAACTTCCTTGTTTTCAAAAGGAGATATGCTTAATATTCTTTTTGGTGGTTGGTATGAATGTTCTTAGTAACTGACTTAACCAATATTACTTGAATTTCGAAAATTTCTTGTAAAATTTAGTTCATCAATTAAATTTGAGATTGACAGATATTTGCTGGAGTACAAGGTCAAAACATGTGTGCTGCATTCACTTGCTTAATCTTAGGTTATTGTGATTGATTTGTGCATGTGTTATAAAGCTTCAGTCTCTCATCAATTAGCAAATTTTACATCCTCTGATGTATGTTTATCTCTTGCCTTATGTTGCCTGCAGAGGAAAATAGATAAATTTCTTCAATTAAAAAAGATTGGGAGAAGCTTCAATGCAGAAGTTCGAAATAGAAAGGATTACAGGAACCCTGATTTCTTGTTGCATGCAGTGAGGTATCAAGATATCGATCAGATAGGATCCTGCTTCAGTAAAGATGTGTTTGACCCTCATGGATATGACAAAAGCGACTTCTATGATGAAATAGGTTACTAACAGTTCCTTCTGCAATTTGAGTAATTCATATTTTACATCATTTCCATAGAATGTTACTGCTGGGTTTTCTTTGATTAATTCTTAGTATTTATAAAGTGAATTTCCCATATGTTTGCTTTTGTAATTTGTTCAAAGTTTTTGCACTTTGCTGAAATAGGCTTTGGTTTATGGTTTGGAAGTAATATAAGTAGTCTAGGAGAATACCTTGCTAATGTGCTTCCTAATTTTGGACTGCTATGAAAGTTATATCATGAAGCTATCACTATCAAAATACTCTGGCATTTATGCTTGCGGTGAATGTGTATTCTGATAATGTGGTTGTCTGTCTTTAAAATCATGTGCTGGTTGGACACAGGTGCAACCATACATGTTTTAGACAAATAGCTACTTTTGACATTGGTACTGCTGCTAGCATTTTACACCTTTCTCAGCTACTTTTGACATTGGTACTGCTGCTAGCATTTTACACCTTTCTCCATGTATTTTAAGTTCTAACCTCAATGCAGCTAACATTTTACACCTTTCTCCTTATATTTTGAGTTTCATACAGGACTATATTATCTATGAACTAATTGCTGCTAGAACAATTAAACTCAAGTACCCTGTTCATTTTTTAGGTAGAACTTGATCTGCAACACAAGTACTTTGGTGTAAGTTGAAGAGCTGGAATGGAATGTGTTTGCTTCAACTTCATTGTCTGAGTTGTTGTTCAATGTCACCTCTGCTGCTTTACAGTTGTTCCATCCTTTTCTAAATGTAATTTCATCATTGACTTTCTTTATGTTTGTAAGCAGAAGCTGATATGAGACGCGAAAAGGAGAGGAAGGAGCAAGAGCTAAAGAAGAGCCCTAAGGTTGAATTTATCCCTGGAGGAACTCAGCCTGGACAGGTCATTCCCACAACAAAGTTTAGCTTGCCTATTCCAGGTGCAAAACTATCTTTGTGAATGTAGTGGATGACTTTAGCTTTTTAAGATGATTTTTCTTTGCATATATCTTTATTTTATTTCTAATGGTGCGCTTAACATGAGTCATTTTGCCTAAGTAGTTGCTGCTAGCGGGTTGCATTCTGCATCAACTGCAGCTGACGCTGCTGCTCGGGATGTTAGACAGAACAAGAAGTCAAAATGGGATAAGGTTAGTTTCTGCATACAGAATATTTCTGTTTCCTTTAAGAGATATTTCTGGCATTAATAAATTTTCATTCTGAGTTTCCTGTTTGTTTCAGGTGGATGGTGATGGGAGAAATCCTCTGCCAACTGGTGGGCAGGATTCTTTAGCTACAGCAGCAGCCCACGCAGCAATTTTATCTGCTGCTAATGTTGGTGCTGGATACACAGCCTTTGTGTAAGTTTTTGTTAAATCATTTGACCAATTATTCTTCTTCGTCATTTTTTGAACCTTAAGCTCCCTTATATTAAAGTACTTTTGGCTGACCATGTACTGTAATGAGAACAAATAAGTGACCTCTGCATTGCTAGGGACAATTAAGTGGCCCAGGTTCTATTTGTGAAAGTTATTGACAAAGACATTTTAAACTTATTTATTTTTTGAACTTGATATCTATTTTAGAAAAGACTGCCGAGAGTTATGAAGCATTTTTAACTTAAATTGCGGATATTGCCATGAAGTTTCTAGCATATGATGAGAAAAAAAAAAAAGAGAAAAAAGAGGAGTATGTCATGAGCCTCTCCGACTGATACCCTTGGTTATTCTCTAAATTGCATGCTGAGTGCTGACCATCATTTAGTTGTCTTTTCTCACAAGGGGATATAGGAGTTGCATTTAAGTGATATGCATCCTCTCTTGCACCATAGCCTGCATTTATTTTGGCTGTTCACAATCTGATGTTTTGATTTAGACACATGTTGATATTGCGCTATGCTATGAATCATTCTTGTTTGTGATTTTTGATTTTCCTCCCTTCAAATTATTCTTGATGTGTTGCCCACCCCAAAGCCGCAATCCAGGAAGCTCCATGTGCTAGAAGGCCCTGAACATGTTCTGTTCAAGTTCATGATGTCTATTATATTACAACTCAAATTACTGGGATATGTCGAGCTTTTGGTTGCTTATATGCTAGAAAGGGGCCTTTGATGTAGACGCTTCAGAAATGGACAAGAGCTCTAGGTTTCGGGCTAAATGTCAAATGCTCATTTTGTATAAAAGGTTGGACCGTTAAAAGAATATTTATTTAGTAATAATAAGTGATAATTTGACTAGCCATTACTGTTATTATCATTACTGTTAGAAAAATTTACGGTTGTGCCGTTCTAAATTGTCTCTAGTGATAAAAGATTGAGGGATGGTTATGATAAGAACATACTTTATTGTGTTCCTGGTTGGTTTCTTACAAAGGAGTTATTTATGCTTAGCATAATTAAACACTTAAATTGCAGGCAGCAGAAAAGGCGAGAAGCAGAAGAGAAAAGATCTAGTGAAAAGAAGTTGGATAGACGATCTTGAGCCTGTTCAATGCTATTGCTGGCGGGAACTAGTCACCAATTATAGGAAGAGTAAAAGTTGCTCTAAGACTACCTTGCCTCACATTTTTGTATTTCACCAATTTCCATCAATGAAAATCATAGTCAACTGTACCTTACAGCAAAAATTGTAATTCTATCTTAAGGTTCAATGTAACATAGCAAAAAGCTCAAGTTTAATGTACTTTGTAGTCTAATTTATATATTTGTATCAACTAAAGCAAGTGTATTTGTTAACAGCAAAACAATTACTTATACTGACTACTGAAGGCAGTGACATTTTTTTCCCCATGCTTATACTTTTGCTTTATATCGAACATAATAAGCTCTTATATCGTTTAGATTATATGATGATATGATGGTAGGTCGCTGGTCTGCGTTGAAAATTAGGGTTTTTGCAATGCAGCATTTCTTTTTCTCCCTCTTTCGATCCGTGTCTTCCTCAATCCTTTTAATAAAAAGCCAAATTTGCCAGGAAACATCCACTCAATATGAAAATGGGTCATCAAAAAAGTGATCCCCTTGTGTTGGCTATTACTTCATAGTACGTAGTAACAATCAGTCCCTTGATTTATTGTCAAAATCAACTTTTATATTCACATTCCAAAAGTTGTAGCCGAAAGGGATAACCTTTGTGGAATAATTCAAACGGAGGCATGAGCCCATGTTGTCTGCATTAAATATTCCTCTCTTTTGTATGGTATATTCACTATCACATTCTTTGACAGTCTTTTCTTCCTCATTCCACATTTTCCTTTAAACAGTACAGTCCTTTAGCATCAAAGATTAGAAAACACTTGTCATAATTGTTTATCATTGCTTGAGTTCTTTTTCTTACGTGAAAAGTTCATATTTTTCATTATTTCTTCATTACAAAGCTATCTTATGATGATTTTTTTTTTTTTTTTTTTTTTTTTTGTATTACAGTTTATGCAATTGTTAGTTAAGCTATCTCATTTCACTTTTGCGAAGTTAAATGAAAGTCCTGTATCCTTGTCTATAGAATGGGTTTAGGTTGCCACTATAAAATTAGAGGGCACTACCCATTATAACTTGTGGGTGAAAGTGAAACATGATCAATTGCATAGATGGGATCAAATAATGCTTTTTGCAAATGGAGTTTTTGACCACCCATGCGAATGTACGAAGTGAGGCTGTTTTTTGGCAGTTGAATCCTTCTCTTTACATTTTCTAGCAGATAAACACTTTGAGAATGGACATGGGTTCAAAAGTGAACTTTTTGTTCGGGAATCCATTACTTTATTTATCATTTTTCATGGGTGCTCCTTTTTAACTAGTTTTTTACATATTCAAGTGAAGTCCAAAATTAGCTATTGATCTTAGTATCTGATAAATAACAATTTATCATTCTATATTGCATTTTAAAGGCACATCCTCTTAAAAAAACGGTACTTTACCGTAGTCCAAAAAAAAAAAAAAGGAACAGGGAGTAAACTCCATATTAAAAAAATTTGAGGACTTTTATGTAATTGACAAAAATAATTATTGTGTTGAGAGTGGGATTTGAACCCACGCCCTTTCGGACCAGAACCTTAATCTGGCGCCTTAGACCAACTCGGCCATCTCAACTTTGCATTAAATATCATATTTTACTATAGAAATCCAAATCTAAGTTAAGGAGCAAAATAGATAACACAGGAAAAAATTTAAATTTGTTGACTGCTGATTTTAGTTGACCATTATTAATAATAGAACATTTTCTTTAACAACTTTTCTAGATATTCAAAAAAATCTAGATTAAAGACCAGTTAGTAAATGCAAAAAATGTTTATTCTACACATCACAATATTTATATATATATTTTTTTGTTTGGAAATTATGGATGAATGATGTTATTATAAATATAAAGATTTAATTGTGGTTATGGCAAGGGCATTGACTTATCGTAAAGTAATAATAACAATCAAAAGAGAATCCATGGGAGATAGGAGATAGATATGATCCATCATTTTCCCTGTTGTAAAGTAATGTAAGAAAAAATAGAAGAAGAGACAACATTTTTATATCTAACATCAGATTCTAAATACCACAAACTGCCATTGCAGGAAAGTGAAGTTTTATAAGCCCAGATTTCTATGCTGTTGTTTGTCTTTCATATAAATAGAGACGTTGGAGATTCGTACACAGTTCTGTTCCTTCACACGTTTGGTCCATGTCAGATTTTTTTTTTTTTTCTATTGCTAAGAAATTCCCTCAATTCGCACCCATTTTTATCTTCCTTTTATTGAATGATTTTGTATTTTCATTTTCATTTTTTAAGATTTCAGGTATAATTGGATAGATGCAAAAATTCTTTCTTCAATTGGGAAAGAAAGGAAAAGGAAATGAAATGATAATTTGAAAATCTTCCATAGTACCTAGCATAGGATTTTAACAGAAAGGAAATTTATATTTTTATCCAGTGAACAAACTTGATAGATTGCATTGCTTTCTTTTGAATTGTTGTTAATGAAGGAAATAAACTAACATGCCCTTCTGACATTTGTTCTTGTAATGATCAATGTTTTCTTGTACTTCATTATTATTATTATTGGCATAATCCTTTTCTATTATCTCATACTATTTTTCTTAGACCCTCTTTAGAACTGGCATTCTATATATATAAAAAAAAGGGTAAGAATTAATATATTCAAAGCAGTCTTTTATTTATTTTGATTTTTATAATAAATCCCAATGAAAAAAAATAAGCTTGTGTTTAGGGTCCTTGCAAAGGTTCATAAATCATATGACCCGCCAACCTATTCATAATCAATATTGCATTAATATTACATAAGCACTAATGATGACAACTTTAATTTCATAATCCCAAACATTAATCTTAAGATACTGTTTATAATAAACAAAAGAAGGAAATTAGAGAAAATGCAAGGTTATGATCAAATATAAGATACCAAGTAGTTCAATCAACAAAAACGAGTTCAATTTTCAGGCGAATTTTATTTATCCGGGTATCATTCAATTGAGTATGGAAGATTAGAAATATGTATAGAAATAAAAAAATAAAATATATATATATTATATATGAATATAGGATATGATAGCAAGTCAAGCATTATTGTGAAGAAAACAGCTATACAAATACTCATAAGCCACTTGTCTTTTTGACTGAAACTGAAAGACAATAAATACCAATCTTTTTCTTCATCTTTAATCTCTTTTACTTATTTTAAGGTAAAATTAGTTTATTATCAAAAGATAGAACTTTCTTTTTCAAAAAATGCACACATAATTTTGTTTTTGCTTTTCCTTTTTTATGGTAATGAATCTGCAAAGTTCAGTTGGATAAATTTATTATAACAACAGTGGAGGCAGTAAGCAACGGTAACATTTAGTTTGGCAGTTCCTTAAAGGGCAATTTAGGAAATATGAAAAAGTTAACGGAAACTTTAATATTTTTTTGCAAATCCAAAAATTAGAACTCTATACAAAAGGCAGCATAGTGGGCGGCAAGTGACGATTTTTATCACTGATTTCTCTCTCCATTTGTACTCTTCCTTCTTCTTCTTCACCTCTTTTTTCTGTCTTTAACCTTTTTTTTCTTTATCTTTCTACTTTTTTTTTTTTTTTTTCATTTGAGTCAATCTAATTACATTTGCTTTTGCAATTACACTAAGTAAAGCACACAACTTGAAACGGTTTCTCTCTGTATTTCTCTTCCTCTCTTGCCTCTCTATCTATCAAGAAATCTATTCTTTGATTCATTTAGTAGATATTAGTACCTAGCCGTACCCATTAGAGTTTAGAGGCATAGAAAGAGTTTTGAAGAAGGTAGAGGTTATGGCAGCTCCAAAACCAGAAGAGATCAGTCATCCACCAATGGACCAACTTCAAGGTTTAGAGTACTGTATTGACTCTAATCCATCTTGGGGTACATGCTTATTTACAATTCTTTTTATTTTTGCTCCCGAAGCTCATTTTTTTTGGTACTTATATAGTTAAAATTTACTTTGTTTTCTTCTAATGAGAGCAGGAGAAGCTATTGCTTTGGGTTTCCAGCATTACATCTTGGCATTAGGAACTGCGGTTATGATCCCTTCATTTCTTGTTCCTTTGATGGGTGGTGACCATGTGAGTCCATTTATTTAATCTTCTTTTCATTTCTTTATGGTTTATACAAATGAAAAAAATCAAAACTTTATTATTTATGTGTTTGTATCATGATCAATTTGTAACTCTGTCTTTCTTGGGCTAATTTTGATGGTTTAGGGTGATAAAGTAAGAGTAGTACAAACTCTGCTATTTGTCGAAGGGATCAATACACTGTTACAGACACTGTTTGGGACGCGGTTACCCACCGTGATTGGTGGTTCTTATGCATTTATGGTTCCTATCATATCAATAATTCATGACCCTTCTTTGATGGGCATTGCAGACAATCACGTGGTTAGTTTAATTTTTATCTCTCCCCCATTTCACCTTTCAATTCTACATTTTGCTTTATTTCACTAAAGTTGGATTCCATTTGGGAGAACTTCGAGAGTTCTTTTTGAGTGTGACCCACTTACCTAATTAGCTACCTTTGCTGTTTGGTAATCCAAAAAATTTAGTTATAATCATTATTATAAGCTTATGAAGAATCCAAATGTTTCCTAATGTAAGTCAAAGTCACTGTTTATAGTTTCAAGCTTGTTAATTCAATGAGCAATTGTAATCATTAATAGTGATAATTATATTGAACTCTAAAACAATTTGACAAATTTTGGGCGCGCACACTCTTAGTCATTACATTATTATTACATTCAAGGGTTGGACTTGTGGGAGATATATATGATTAATTTATTAAACTTTAATGCAAAAAGCACTCATAGTTTTACTATTTACTATATGTATGTCTATGTAGAGATTTCTTAACACCATGAGAGCGGTCCAAGGTGCTTTAATAGTATCATCAAGTATTCAAATAATTTTGGGGTACAGTCAGTTGTGGGCCATTTGTTCCAGGTACTGCTACTGCTATGTCTCCAGTGAATATCCAGTCATATAATAATACTATATATAAAAAAACGTTTTATACTTCCTGATTTACTGAGCCTATTTGTGATTTCCCTTTCAGGTTTTTTAGTCCACTTGGAATGGTACCTGTCATTTCATTAGTGGGTTTTGGTCTGTTTGATAGAGGCTTCCCTGTGGTATTATAGCAATTACTTCCCAATGCTATTGACTTTGTTCTTAATTTTTCTCAATTACCATGCCATGTGTTTCTTACTTTCAGAATTTTGTCAGGTTGGAAGGTGCGTAGAGATTGGCATTCCCATGCTTATCCTATTCATATCCTTCTCCCAGGTACTAATCTTATTTTCTTTTTGTTTTTTGTTAGTTCAACTAAAACATAATCAAAGTTCTCTTAAAAAAAAGCAATACTTTTTAGTTTCAATAAATAGTATATAGAGAATTGCAGTCTTTTGTAAGTTGATTATTTGAATTATGTTCTATGATGGACAGTACTTGAAGAGCTTTCAGACAAGACAATTACCAATACTGGAGAGGTTTGCTCTCCTTATATCAGTCACAGTGATATGGGCATATGCACACCTCTTGACAGCCAGTGGTGCTTACAAACATCGTCCTGAGCTAACCCAAGTCAATTGTCGAACTGACAAGGCCTATCTCATTTCTTCTGCTCCATGGTTGGTAACTCTTAATATTTTTTTGCTTGAGCACTTGGAGTTCTATCTTATATATATTTATATAAAAGGCAATGTCGAGGATTAATAAATGAGAATGCGAAACTTCAGAGGAATAATTCTCCTGACATTATATATTCAGGATAAAGATTCCGTATCCTCTTCAGTGGGGTGCTCCTACTTTTGATGCTGGGCATTGTTTTGGAATGATGGCTGCTGTCATAGTCTCTTTGATTGAGGTATTTACACAATTACCGATAAACAACCTTCATTCATTTTTAGTTAATGAAAGTAAAACTAAAACTATGTCTTCTTTCACCAGTCAACTGGAGCATACAAGGCCGCATCACGTCTAGCAAGCGCTACACCACCTCCAGCTCATGTACTTAGCCGTGGTATTGGCTGGCAAGGAATTGGGATCCTACTGGATGGACTCTTTGGAACATTGAGTGGCTCAACAGTCTCTATGTGAGTAACTAAGATGAATAATTGTGCTATTAGTTCATATTCTTGAGGTTATCCCATTCATCACAACTGGACTAATACTTGAGCGAAATAACAGAGAAAATGTGGGATTGCTTGGAAGTACTCGTGTTGGTAGCCGCAGGGTTATCCAAATCTCAGCTGGTTTTATGATATTTTTCTCAATGTTAGGTAAGTGAGTGGTATACAGTTAATTATAAAATATGCTTTTTTGTTACTATATTTGACATATTTTCTTAATTTTGCAGGAAAGTTTGGAGCTTTATTTGCATCAATACCCTTCCCCATATTTGCTGCAGTGTACTGTGTTTTGTTTGGTCTTGTTGGTGAGTGTTTGCACTTTTTCACTAATAATCTCTTTCTTTTATATCTATTTGGATCTGATTTTTGTTCTCACATGCTCAGCTTCTGTGGGGCTGTCATTTTTGCAATTCACAAACATGAACTCAATGAGGAACCTATTCATTACTGGTGTTGCCTTCTTTCTCGGTTTGTCTGTCCCTGAATACTTTAGGGAATACACCTCGAAGGCCTTTCATGGTCCTGCTCATACAAGAGCTGGATGGGTAAGTTTTCTCATTATCCTGCTCATACAAGAGTTGGTGCTGTCATGCATGTGAAGAATAATAGGAGATAAACATGAATTATTTTCCCGCAATTTTCCTTGGGGAATCCATAGCCACTCACCACTTACCTTATCACTTGTTTCTTTGATTTGCAGTTCAATGACTTCCTGAATACCATCTTCTTCTCATCCCCAACTGTTGCATTAATTGTTGCTGTCTTCTTGGACAACACACTTGAATACAAAAATAGTGCAAGAGATAGAGGAATGCCATGGTGGGCGAAATTCCGATCATTTAAAGGAGACAGCAGAAATGAGGAGTTCTACACCCTCCCCTTCAACCTAAATCGTTTCTTCCCTCCATCTTGAAGTGGCTTCATCGCCAGAGAAAAACATTTAGAGGAAAAACATCATTTCCAGATAAGGACATTTATATGGTGATTCCAGCTGCAATGAACTGAAGGAGGAGTGTGAAGATTGAAATGTTTTGCATGCAGAGAAATGATACCTCTCTGCTGTCTCTCCCTCTTTTTCATTATATGTATATGACCCGACCTGTTCGGGTTCACTACAACAGAACTATTTTATTGTTTTATTGTCCCTTCTTGCTATCATCTGAATTCCCTATTTATTCACAACAGTAATGTTGTTATCTGAGGCACTAATGGGGAAAATGACAATCTGACAAAGAAAGGAAAGAACAAAAAAATATATATATATGAAACTGAGGAAAAGAATATTCCTATTTCCAATCGAACTCTATATTGGTATATTCATTTTTCCATCAAAGACAACAAATGGGAAGGTATAGAAATCTATTTTGTCTATATACACAGCAAGGAAAAACTTAATTGAACAAATGAATGTGAGACCAGCCACGCAGCATTGTTAAAAGGCTGATGCAACGAATGTAAAACAATAGAAAGGTTTTGCTTGAGATAATTGTAAACCCAGTAACCTGCTATTGGAATTTACACATGCATTCTGGGCATCTTGGTTGCCGATAAATGCTTCGACCAAAACCCCTTACACCCACCCTTTGACCTTCTTCAATCATCTTTCTTACTCTATCTTCAAAACTATTCCATTCTATGGTGCTATTCTCTGACAAAATTGCTGCCAGCCTCCTTTTGTTAGGCCGCAAGGTTGGGGCATGTCCACCACCATAGTAAGTCCGGAAACCAGATACCAGGGATGATAGTTGGCTCCCAGAATCCGTCATGGCAAAGACATCAGAAGTTGCACAAGCAATAAAGTCCAATGCTGCCAGCTGTCATCCAAAGAAATAAATGACTTTTTTAAGCACTTTCAAGTTAAATGATGGGGAAACTGCAAATTCCGAGAGGACTAATGAGATTTATTTACCTGTGAAGAGAAATTCATAAAAGGTGCAAGTTCACTGGGTGTGAGGAGAGTTTCCTTTGTGACTAAATTAGGGTAGAGGCTGGTGAAAGGATGCATTCGAGATTTTCCACCATATATGTGAGACCCAGCAAGATATATATAAGTTCCCCGCTTAAATCCAAGACCAGCTAGAACAAGTGCAGCTTCTTCTGGTGTCAATGGACATCTTCCTGACTTTCTTAATTCTGATGGAGCAATAGGCCTGTGAACATCAATAGTACAAAAGAGATATTACAGGTTCAAGTTTTTTTCATTAGATAAATGTACTTAGAAAAAGGACAACCAAGTGAACTCATACTTCGTGTTCTTCAACCGTTCAATGAGCAGAGGGAAATGGCTTTCTCTATAGGCTTTGAGTTCCCTTTTCTCATCTTCTCCACCTCCAAAATCACATAAGGAATAGGCAATCATGTCCTCTTCAAACCTCAAGTGTAAAGCAAGGTATCTAGGTGGCCCTGTTGTTGGATCATTCATTTTCAAAGGATTTCCAGGCATAAACTCTCCGAGCAGTTGTTTATCTAACATACTGTGTGCAGCATCGTATTTTCTTATTCTTCTGATCAACAACGAACCAGCTTGTTGAATTTTTGGTACAAACTTTAATGCATGGAAATTACATTTGCACCTTAGTTTCTGCAAAATATATCATGATATAAAAATCTCAGAGTAGAATACATAAATGAACGACTCTTATTGAATGTTCACCGTTCCTATCATCTCCTGATATAATGAATTGTTTAAGTATATTGAAAGCTGCAACTCTGCAACACTTCTGGAGAAAAGAGTAACATAGATAATCTTCCCATGTTTATTCTGTGTTGCTTTCATCATGACGTAGATTAGTTGGGTGCGTCTTATGTTTAAACATGAAGCATTTGGAGCTCTAATGCGTGTATGTAATGTTTTGAACCTCCATGGGATGTCCTTTACCTGAAGTGTAGAAGGCACAGGATCAAACCCAAGTCGGTTTCCAAATCCAAGAAAGTGAACAACTCCATTTCGCAACAGGAGAGGAAGTACTTTTTCAAGGTAATCAATGGGTTTCGCCTCCTTCGTAATATCGGCATCAGTAATCTGAGAAAAACAAAATGTAAATAACCTAAACAATTTTCTACAAAGCAGCATATTCATACAAAATAAAGAGAGACAAAAAAAAAAAAAAAAAAAAAAAAAAAAAAAAAAAAAAAAAAAAAAAAAAAAAAGAAGAAGAAGAAGAAGAAGAAGAAGAAGAAGATATCATACTAGGCTACCAATTGCTTCAATATCTATAGATTTGAAATGAGAAGGAAGCTCCTTTACGATATTTATTGTATCCTTCATGACCTTCATAAAGTACTCCTCTTGGTAGATATCCCCAAATTGGCTGTATTCCATAAAACAAATGTAAATGTTCCACCATTAATGGTAGGTGCCCATATCCAGCTCATGGAAGTAGTTAATGGCATTCAACAGGCAAGGAACTTGTACTTGATAAGTTTAGGATTCACACTGACATAACTGAGGATGAACTCATAGCTAAAGCATAATAACATTCTCACTTTTACACTAGTTGTGGCTGAAAAGAAAAAGGACTTCACCTGAGAAGTCTAGCATACAGGTCGCACACATTAAAATGACAAAAAATATAATTAAAGCCACAGAAGTGAGCCGTCAGATAGCAGGATCATTTAGAAATTATCATTTCCATCATTTTACTGCAGAAAACAATTTTCAATGACAGACAATATTGAGAAAAACACTGAAAATGTCAGAAATTCAGAATAATCTGGAGGCAAGCATGGATGGCAGATAATGATATATATAATGACTAACATCCAAGGGAAATTAGAAGAGACCATTCTGATAAATAATACAAGAAACGATAACACACCTAGGGTCCTTCCAGACATTGCTGTAAAGAAATCTGGGAAGAACTAGAGTTGCGTTCAGTAAAGATGCCAAAGCAACAGCATTGCATATCTGCAGGCAAAGGAATTAAATTGCTGAATATGTAATTATAATTATGGTAGCAAGAACCTACAGATAAAGCTACGTTACAATTCTCATCGGCAAAGTAACAACTGGTACATTAAGTTGAACATTAGATAAGAAAATCAGAACTTCAAATGCCTTGGTATTGCTAGAATGGTTCATGAAAATTTACTCACTCGGTGGCCAAATTTTGACTTATCTGATGGTAGAATAACAAAATAAACAAGTTCATTACCTTCATTGTCAAATAAACACCACTCAATATATGCCTCTTTTTTCCTTTTTCCAGTTCTATTCTTTAGCAGCGACTATTTTTTATTAACTATTTATCTGAACATTTTATGAGCCTTTAGCCTTTTATCATTTGAGGATAACAACAGACTACATAAAGCAACATTACCCAGTGGTTAACAAGAAATTCCATAAGCTCAGGATTAGAATAGCCCTAATCCAATAGCCCGAACGTTGCACTATATTATGAAAATTCAAAACAGATATTCTCTTAATAATCAATACCAAATTCTAGATGTTCCTGAACTTAGTTACATTATAGTAATGTAATTTATGCAGAACTCCGTATAAGTAAAACTATATGGGGTTAATTCATTGTCTGAAAATGATTTCAGATGCATATAGATGTAACATTACACAACTTAACATACTCTATCTTCACGGAACTTTATCTTCTGAAAATGACATAATTAAAAGGATAGCTTCAATGCTTACAGCGACTCTCTGCTGATTGAGACCACCATTTGCACTGATCATTATATAGCCATTGCTTTTCTCAGGTTTTTCTGTCAAAATAAAATAAATTTAAGGACTTACTTTCTGACATTTAGTTTCAGAAACTGATAATATACTTCTCATGAGCCAAACAGGGCCTGAGAAAGTTTACAACTTTACATACCTATTTTTTCTGAATTCTTCTTATCTGCACAAGGTTTCCATACAGATGCCTTCTGGCATGGTTCTTCCCAGAAATTTGATTTAACTGGCTTGAACTCTTTCTAAAGCATAGCAAAATTTTCAGATGCATGCCATTGCATTCGAGAAGCTTATAAACCATATTAATGAAAGATAAAACTTTTAAAGCAAACCTCTGCAAGAGCACTGGAAGCCAAGTTTAGGAGACGGCTGTACATCTGGACAGGTGATTTTTCTTTGTTACCGTAGGTGGTCCTATCCTCCTTTGTGCACATGCAATACAAATTGTGCAGTTATATGTCATGCACTGAGCTTTTGTCTCAAATGTTTGAACATACAACTGAGGGAGATTTATACTTTTGCAGCTAAAAGAGAGGGAATCTGCCACATAAAGAGCTATAAACAAATGCAAGGAATGTGAATGATGGGATAGACCTATAAATACAGCACTTGACGATTGATTCAACTCCAAAGTTCCGGTTTCCAACATTATTTGATTCAAATACAAAGTTCAAGTTACATTGACTACTGACTCCAAGATGGAAAAAGAAGCTATCATACCTTAAAAACACTTGATTTCCTTGAGGCTGAACCATTGTGAATATTTATTGAATCAAAAATTGATACCATGAAAGAATCGAGCAAGAAAAGCAAACCCATCAATGCAATCATAAAAGCAATAGATCTAATATGCTTACGGAACCATATGTGCCTTTTCCCAACATAAACTCCCTTAGAACCAAGTTTTCCATACTCATTTTGCAAACCATCAAGCAACTCAACTTTGGTTTTCCAATTATTATCTCCCCCTAAATATCTCCTTCCAATGGAAGGATCACTGCACGACAAGCTTTCCAAACTTCTTATCTGATAATCTTTTGTCCCAAAAGATGATTTGGGGCGAGGACTTCTTGGGGATCCTTGCTTTCCCATTATTACATTATCTCTCTCTCTCTCTCTCAATAAAGGTTGAAGTAAGCAAAAATTGGCAACAAAAGATTACCACTATCAACTTGGTCAATAATTCACAGAATAAAAAGAAGTCAGTTCAAAAGCAACAACAACTTATAAGAAACTCCAGAAGCCTGCATGTATTAATATTTATTTATATAAAGCATTTATACTATCAACTTTGAACTGATAATTGCAAGAAAAAATATTACTTGTAAAATGACATTAACAAGAAGCTCTATAGGCCTGCTTCAATCTCCATTTCTATGAAAATACCAGTTCTCTGTCTCTGTCTCTGTCTCTGTCTCTCTCCTAACAACGACTCACCAACCCATTTGATCAAATGAGAAAACTACATGTTTGGTGGAACACGTTGAAACCAAGAATAAGAAATGTAATTGATAAAATAAAAACATCAAAGCAAGAATGTAAGGTGAAGTTAAGAAGTAAGAAGTAGGTGACAGTGACTTGTATAAACCCATGAGTGAAACGCAAGGCATATTTTGAAAAATCAGCAATCCCAAACTTGTAAACCAAGATTCACGTCTGCAATAGCTACTTGCCACCAAACACACAACAGCAACAACAAAGGTTGGAGCTTTCCTCATTTCCATTGAATCCAAGTTCTAGTTCAGAGTAGAAAGATTGCGATGAAGAACAAGAACAAGAACAAAGAAGGAGAAGAGAAGAGAACCAATAATTCAAAAAATTGCCTGAAGGCTGAAAGATTACGTGAATTTGGCGGGCCCTTTTAACCAAATATATAACAGGAAACCGTTGGAGTGGAAGAACAGTGCTGCTTATCAATTGGGCTTGTGGGTTTTTTAGCGGGTTTATTCAGATTACCCGGCCATATACACACCCCATCATACTTTCTAATCCCTGCTGCCAAACGTGGCCCATATGTGATAATGCCCTTCATGTCGTTGAAAGTAAAACGACACAATATTAGGGATTGGGTTAAAATTGATTAAAATTACACTCCCACCACAGCTAAACCGAACAAGAAAGATAAAGAGTGAGCCATTGTTAAGTAAAATGCAAAGGAACCAATACAAAAGTTGAATTGATATCCATGCTATAACCTGGAATGCAAGTGAAAGGAAAAAAAAGAAAAAAGAGAGAATCCTTTACAGGTTTTGACAGGGTACTCTACCTTGTTAAGATATGGGGTGGAGAGAATCCAAACATTGGGCTTCTTCAAATGCAACCAGAGTAGAATGGCTGCCAAACTTACAAGCAAGAACATGGCAGCGCTCAACCGAACCATCCCAATACCATTAATCATTAACAAGATTCAAATCCTTTCTTCTAATGATTGAATCTTCCATGTATAAGCAATTCTTTCTTGGTATATGTGTTCAGATCCTGTCCTTAAATTTTATTAAAAAAAATTACTTGGTCAATGATCCATTCGTTTATTTTAGATATTAAGTCTTCAATTTTGAATTTCTCACTTGATACGTGCTAGTTTGAAAATTATTATTATTATAACCATATAATTCTTGATCATTATCCATTACGAGACTTGAGAGGATAGATTCTTATGAACAAAAAATACTGAAGTCTATAGTTATTTCAGTAAGCCCGCCTTTTTGAGAACAATGTAATAACCATGGAAGGAGTGCTTGGCATAATAGATATGGCTTGTCGTTTCCGGATGTACTTTGTCGTTACTAATTAATTCACAGTGCTAATTGCTCATTTTGTCATCAATTCAATAAAGAACACCGTATTTGTGATGGCGGGTGCCAGAGGAGCATATGGGCCGAATTGGGTCTTAACAAGTAATCCTGTTAATGGGTCCGAGTAGCTGGCGGAAATGAAAAAGGTCAAGTTTTCCATAACAGATTATCTCTAGGCCCGGACTTGGCTCGGTCCACCTCAAGTCCCTCTCTCTCCAGTAGTTACACAAAGCTCATCTAGCCAAAAAAAAAATATATTTTTTCTTAATAATATTTTATTTATTATTTTATATAAAAGTTTGAGCGAATGATAGAAAAATCTCAACTTTCCTTACCGACCCAATAATGAGGACTAGTGATAAGCTTAGGGTTACTATTTGGGTAGGTCTTGGTCATTATTCCTGCACTATTTTTTTTTTTTTTTGTTTTTTCTTCAATGCGTATTTTCACATTCAAGTCTGAGACGATGTTTTTCAATTCGTCGTATTTCATTAATTTTTTTTAATTATATTTCTGCGCAAGATTTGAAAGTGGTGCCAAGTCAAGCAAGTGCACTCACAAATAAAGAAAGAAAGGAGCCAACTTACAACGAACTTGGCCCCCGGTCTTTGAAAATTTAGTGCAACTAAAAGTAAACTTTTTCAGGCAGCCATATTAGCATGACCTTAATTGGTGCACAATCTTCTTCAAAATCTTTTATTGCTCGGTTTGACAAAAAAAAAAAAAAAATTACATTTATATTGACAAATTCAGTATCTCAAGCCTCACTGGAGAGCAAAGATTGAAGACGTTGAAAAGTCTATTGAGGAAAATGCTCTGGAGGTATCTTGTTCAGCTTATGGTCTTCCATTTCTGTTTCATAGCTGGCATGCTGGCTAAGGCTGCAGTAACAAACTTGAGCACAGATGAATCAGCTCTTCTTGAACTGAAATCTCACTTAACCCTCCAGCCTAACAATTTCTTATTCAAAAACTGGTCAAGCTCTTTCTCAGTCTGCAACTGGGTCGGTATATCATGTGGCACTCGCCATAAACGAGTAACAGCTTTAAACCTTACAAACATGGGTCTCCAAGGCACCATTCCGCCGCATCTTGGAAACCTCTCATTCTTGAAATCCATAACCATAGATGGCAACAGTTTTCATGGTCTTGTACCCAGAGAGCTAATCCGGTTAAGGCGATTGGAAACCATCATCGTGAATGATAATAACTTGAGTGGAGATGTATCACCTTGGCTAGCCAACTTAACTACCTCAGTTCAAGTATTGAGTCTTCAAAATAACAGTTTCTTTGGTGCTATTCCAATGGAGATTGATAACTTAGTATCTCTAAGGATACTTAACTTACAGTATAATCAGATTTCAGGGAAAATACCTTACAGTATCTTCAACATGTCTTCACTGGAAGTTATTGCCTTGACATTCAATAACCTGTCAGGCATTTTACCAGATGACATTGGCTATCGACTTCCAAAACTTGAAGTTCTCTTCTTATCTTCAAATCGGTTGAAAGGCAAAATTCCAGCAACTGTAGGAGAGCTTAGCAATCTTTGGGGCTTATCTTTGTCTCTCAATAGATTCACAGGAATCATTCCAACAACTCTTGGGAATTTAACTCAACTGAAGACATTATTTCTGGGTTCAAATTACCTGACAGGTGCCAATTCTAAACTTATTATAAACTTTTGTTAACTTTTACTATCTAGTTTATATTCATTTTCATTCCAGTCCTAATTTTCTAGGTTAATTATCTGTAGAATTTCATGTTGGAACTAAATTCACCAAGTGATATATCTAGCCTATGTAGTGAAATTGGATTAGAAAATAAATTAAGAGTTTTGGTTTTTGCCTTCCATTTCGTTTCTTCAAAGAAAGCCAAAGTACTTTGGATGTGGAAAATCATGAGTCTATGCGCAAGCTAGTTCTATAAAATCATAGCAAATATTTTAGTTATTGCATTGGAAAATTCTTTGAAACTTCAATAACTATTAATTAGTCATAGTTTGACCACCAAGAGTTCGAGTCCTGAGCATAGAGTGTTAAAATGCAAAGTTAAAAAAAAAAGTTTCTCTGTTTAATTCTAATTATTAAATCGACGAGACTTTTTATTTGAGGCTGTAGACAAGTCCTATCTGAGAATTGGAATGATGACAGGATCAATACCATATGAATTGAGCCACTTACAAGATCTGGAGGATTTGGGCGTATCAGACAACAACTTGAGCGGCTTAGTTCCACCTGCAATCTTCAATCTCTCATCATTAACACTGTTTGACCTTTCAAAGAACCAACTTTCAGGTCATCTTCCATCAAATATAGCCTTTCCAAATCTTCAGTATTTCAGTCTAGCAAATAATAGCTTAAGTGGAAGAATCCCAAGCTCCATCTCCAATTCTTCCAATCTCATTGTACTATATATATTCAATAACTCTTTCTCTGGCCCCATTCCCAATACACTTGGTAATCTAAGAATGCTGCAGAGGCTTGACATTACCTTAAATAATTTGACTGCTGATTTGAGCTCTCTCTCATCCTTAACAACTTGCATGTATTTGGATACTTTATCACTTTCCTTGAACCCACTCAACACTGCCCTTCCAATTTCTATTGGCAACATGTCATCTCTTCAATATTTCATTGCAGCATTTTGCAATATCAGAGGCAGCATGCCAGTCCAAATTGGTAACGTGAACACCATTATACAAATGGAACTTCCTGGGAATGAACTGACTGGTTCCATTCCTTCAACATTAGGAAGACTGAAGCAACTCCAGGGTTTGGGTCTCTCGGGAAACAAGTTAGAAGGTGCTATCCCCAGTGATATCTGCAATTTACAGAATTTGAATTACTTAAAATTAGATGGAAATAGGCTTTCTGGACGGATACCCACATGCTTCCCAAATTTAACTTCTTTAAGAAACCTTTACTTACAGAACAACAATCTAAATTCAACTATACCCTCATCCTTTTGGAGTCTCACATTTTTGTTGGAACTAAACCTGAGGTCAAATTCTGTAAATGGAACTCTCCCATTTGATATTGGGAACTTAAAGGTCCTGACGTTGATGGATTTGTCAAGAAATCAAATATCAGGTGCTATTCCTAGTAGTATTGGCAGTCTCAGAGACTTACAGTATCTTTCCTTAGCAGAAAATAATTTACAGGGGCCCATTCCACAATCATTTGGCAACATGGTCAGCTTGATATCCTTGAATCTATCAGCAAACAATCTCTCAGGAATGATTCCCAAGTCCTTGGAGGCAATTTCGAACCTCAAATCTATCAATCTGTCTTCAAATAGATTGCAGGGAGAAATCCCAACAGGAGGACCTTTTAGAAACTTCTCTGCAGAATCTTTTAAGTCGAACAATGCTTTGTGTGGTTCACCGAGGTTCCAAGTTCCTCCATGCCAAATTACTACTCCTGGAAAATCAAATTCTCTGCTAAAATATATTTTACCAGCAATTGGATTGGTACTTCTGGTAATTGCATTCATTACTATCTTCATCAAAAGGCAAAAGAACTCAAAATCAAGCATAGAAGGAAATAATCACTTGCCTCTGGAACCATGGAGGAGAATTTCCTTCTATGAACTTCAACAAGCAACAGATGGTTTTAACGAGTACAACTTGCTTGGCACAGGGAGTTTTGGGTCCGTGTATAAAGGCTCCCTATCTGATGGGACAAATATTGCTGTTAAGGTTTTCAATATGCAGAAGGAAGGAATATCAAAGAGTTTCGATACAGAATGTGAAGTTATGCGTAACATTCGCCATCGAAACCTTGTCAAAATCATAAGCACTTGCAGCAACATTGATTTTAAAGCCTTAATACTTGAGTACATGCCTAATGGGAGCCTTGAGAAATGGTTATACTCTTACAGCCATTTCTTGGACACACTTCAAAGGCTAAACATAATGATAGATGTTGCATCTGCCATTGAGTACCTACATTACCATTCACCAACTATACTTCACTGTGATTTAAAGCCTAATAACATTCTATTAGATGAAGAAATGGTAGCTCATGTGGGTGATTTTGGCATTGCCAAGCTCTTGGGTGCAGAAAACAGCATGACACAAACCCTGACATTAGCTACCATTGGATATATGGCACCAGGTGATGTTTTACTAAAATTTTCAATTTCAAATTTATGATTTAAACCAATATATAGCTAAAAAGAAACAATTTAAGTGCAGAATATGGACTGGCTGGAATTGTATCTACAAGCGGTGATGTGTATAGCTTTGGCATTCTGTTGATGGAAACATTTACTAGAAAAAAGCCTACTGATGAAATGTTTTCTCAAGATATGAGTATGAAGCAGTGGGTCAAGAGTTCATTTCCTGATGCAGTAACTGAAATTGTGGATTCAAATTTACTGGCTGTAGAGCAAGAAGAGTCTTTGAATGCTGAAATGAACTGTGCATTATCATTATTCAGATTGGCATTGGATTGTTGTGCAGAATTAACTGAAGAGAGGCGAAACATGAAGGATGTGGTTTCAAATCTTCAAAAGATTAAAACTCAATTCTTGAAGGATCTTCAACAGGTGAATCAGGAGAGTGCTTCAACAGTTTGAATGTGAAGACTAAATAAAATCCAATCAAGCACCACATTCAATGGGCTTTGTTGCTCGGTATGTTATGAGGCCCAATAGAACTTAGCCCTCATCCGCAAATGTAATTAAACAACTGCCTTAAAATAATAATAAATTTAATTAAAAAAAATAATGTTTCATAATCTGCTATTGAAAATAAACTAATAGAAACAGTGTCTTAAAGAAATTAAAACACTAAAAACATAATCTGCTATTGAAATAATAGAGGCAATGTCCTAACGAAATTAAAACAGGGGCCGACGTCAGGCTTGCCATTTAGACTAAGCATTATCCAGTAGATTTTTATTCATTTGAAATAATTATTTAACAATAAATGAAATTATTCAATTCTTTACTTTTGAAATTCTAATTCAGTTTTGAAATTTGACTGATTCTACTGTATCCAGCCAGTGTAAAATTTATTTTATTATTGTTTTAAGTGGAACAGATATCCAAAAGTTAAAAATCAAATCAATGTGCGAAACCATTTTTGAAACGTGTCAGCATCCTGATGGTGATAGGAAACTACTGTACGAGCATCTTAGGGATGACCCTGACAATAGAGCTTATCAAGTAATCAGAGTTCAGCAAGACCTGCTAACACACTATCCATCTCTGACTTTGACCCTATACACAAACCCATAAACAAAAAAGCCTGACCTGACCAACCATCAAACATCCTCACCCCACCGACGCAACAACCAACAACAACACCCTATTGCGGTCAAAACAGTAACAGTAAAAAATTGAATAACCTAAATATGGAGAACGGCATTTTGGAAAGTCCAAAACCGGGTCACTCTTTTGACACCATTGGCAGTTTGGGTTCTTTCCACTGATGGGCAACGATGAAAAAAACAGAGAAAGTGACCGAAAGGTGAAAAAATGGTTATTGGCCCAGAATTTTATTTTAGAAAATTTGCCAGGAAAAAGGGTTTTATGCACACCTTTTGTTAAGAGTGGTGAGCTTAGTATAAGCATTTACATATGCTAGTCATTTTCATGGGGTGGATAGCGATATTTACCTTCCGTGGAAAAAGGGTGACAAATGGGTTCCATGGTTTAATTCAGCTTTTCAAATGACCAAACCAATGCTTTGTGTCTCTGTCTTTTTATGCTTACAAGTTCTAACGCATGAGTTTTTAGTCTTTAGCCTCTTCCCTTAGCTAAAAATTAATGGATTCTTGTATAGGACCTGTGGATCAGCGAAACTGAAATTTAATCCATGAACTTATGAAGTTAAGGTTTTTAAATTTAAATAGAAAGATTCATTTGAATATTATCCTGACATGAACGTGAAAATAGTTATGTAAAACCTAACAAAATAAACTATTAAGTCTTTTTATAGTCTTATAGATTTTGAAATATCGATTTAAATTTTGTGAGAATTAGATAAAATTATAAAATATGTGAAGATTCAAACGTTGTGCTAATATAAAAATTATCATAAATTAAAAATTCAAATTCTTTGAATACCAAACAAGAAAATGAAACGAAATTTTCTTCCAAGTATCACATTCCATTTCCATGACGAAAGCAAACCAATTGTATGTAGGCCGTAAGGAATCAAGACTAATTTCGAAAGCATCCAATGGTTATACTCCCAATTTAATTTTGGTTAAATGCATAAATATATTGCTTTACGGGCAATTTTGGTTAAGTTAGTAAATTTTGGTAACGTTACAGGCTGGTCTATTCTAATAATAATAATAATTTTTTGATACTTTGACTTTTTATATATAAATTATGATTTGATGTATGATTATTAAAAAAATGCCAATTCATTAGCGAAAATGGACTAAAATGTATTTTCTTATATAAAATTAGGGATTTATATAAAATTAGGGAGAGTCTTCCCATCACCATCTCACCAAATAAAAAGACATGAACCAACAAACTGAATAATTGTTTCTGTATTTCATCTTTCTCCATGCAAATTGTATGTTCGTAAAACAAAAATGGCGACATGCATAATTCACCCCCATTTTATATGCAAAAAATATATTATGGCACCCAAATTTGAAGAAATTATATTTTGCCTCTAAAATTATGAATTTTAGAAATATTACATATTTTTCTATACTAAGAATAATAGTTTTTCCTTTTTTTTTTTTTTTTTTTGCGCTTTTGAGTTTTATATGCAAAATATTTATTTAGTGTATGGTTATTATATCTTTTGGAACAATAAAAATGTATAAATTCACCTTTATTTGTACATAAAACTCTATGGCACTCTCGATATTTAGTTTAATTCATTGAGTAATTTAACTTATAAAATTATATATATTAAATACTTTTAACTTGTAAATTTTTCTATTCGACATTTCAATTTGTAAACTTAGATCAATTATATATTATTTGAGTCGTTAAAAATGTAAAAATTATTATTCAAAAAATGTTAGTAACTACATGGTAAATCGATATTTTACGTATACAAACTAAAGGCTAGACACTACCATGATATTAAAAAAAAAAAAAAAAAAAAAAAAAACTATGAGCACCTACATTAATTTGTTTATGAAACATCACTTCGATATTTAGAATCTATCAAAATTCATAATTTTTGAGGTACAATAGACCACTTGTAAAGTTTGAGGAGTTACAAGATTTTTTTCATAAAGTATAAGTGCGAATTTATGTATTTAACTATAAATTTTCACATTAACTATCTGATAAACATTTAACAAAAAATGTTTACATTTTTCAACTATCTAATAAATATTTGAACGGTCTAATTTTATATATGTTTGATAGAAAAATTTTACAATATAAAATATTTAGTATGTATAATTTTATAAGTTGAACTATTTAATGTGTGGAAATAAAAGTTGAAAGTATGGTACAATTATTTTTTACTTGAACTTATTTATTAAATAACATTCACATGCATCATATTACAGATAGAGACTATATGCATTTATGTCATATTAACCACCTCCTCTCATGGTCTCATTCACCTCCTCAAATTATAATATATATAGCAAAATATATAAACTTACCACTCAATTTGATTACTTCAATTTTGAGTTTATTTTAACCTTTTAAACATTTTAACTTTTTAAATTATACTTAAAATATTTAAAATTATAAAATTATTTTATTAAATATGTTAATTTATAAAATTAAATAAATCAAAAACTTATTTATATGATTGAAAAACATAAAAAAATTATTATTCTCAAAGTTATAGTAACGACATATTAAATTGATATTTTATATATAAAAATAAAATTTTTAAAAATTATTATTATCAATGTAAAAGGTGTATAATATTATTGAAACTCTTTACAGTAGAAGCCCTCAAAATTGAGAATAATGCAAAATTAAAATAAAAAATTTTAAAAAATATGTATGCACGGTCTTTGTCAGCCATACATATGGTTGAATATATAAAATTCAGTCCATACAAAAAATTTTGTCACATCTCAAAATTTTACAGGGATCTTATTGGGGTCGCAAAGTTATATGAATTTGGTAGCATATGACCTATTATATATATCACACACTCATCATGGCCATGATCATCATGATTATCATGATCATCGTCAAGATCATGATCAATTCTCTCACTCTTGTGGCTACACAATAATTAAGATAATTAATACGTATTAAATAACAAAGAATTATAGGTTTCTACATGGTCAACCTTCTTTGAAGATCGTGGAACAACAGTGTTTAATGTTTGTATATGCTTTCCAAAAAGGTCTATGTAAGGCTTTTTATTTTTATAAAAATATAATATATAAAAAATTTGTGCTAATGATGATGAGGTCTTTGAGAGTTCATTACATTTGATTTTGTTTTTCAAATTTTTTTTTTATTTTGAAAATAAAAACTTTGGCATGCAAATAGCTAATTATTAATATAAAACATTGAATAGGAAAATTACTAACAAACAAAGGTCGACCCATAAATTGGATGGACCTCCAAACCTTATCACAAAGGAGGCAAGCTGGCACCTATATATAGTTGCTGTTGGACCACAAAGCTTGTGCTGGGTCCGTTTAAGTATGTTGTATTTTTATCATTATGGAGGTTTTTATTTTTCTCTTTATCTCTTCTATTTTTTTTTTTCTAAGAGAAAGAAAAAAAAATATAATCCCACCATAATAACTTTATTTGCGACAAATAATTTGAAAATCATTAGAAGCAACCAACTATTCCACTTAATTTTTGAGTTGCACATGTTCAAATCTTCAATTTATAAAAATTATTCGCAAAATTCGTATATTTTTACCACTTAATTTTCTATTTATACGCAGTAAAAATACATATGATTAAGATTACAATTTTAGAATTTATCTCTTAAAATTCTATTAAATCACCATTTTTTTATTATACAAGTTATGATCAATTAGCCATTGTGATGTTGCCATGATTTTAGAATTTTATATTTAATTTTTTTGTACTTGTAAAATTCTAATTTAATCTTGTACAATGGACAAATCATAATTAGTATACACTGTATTTTTAGGTGTTATGGGACGAAAATTTATTAGTTATGTTTAAATATAAATGTCTATCCTTAGGGGAAAAAGTTTAACGACCCTCGAAAATTAATAAATTGACTAAAATTTCTCATTGTTTTGGTCAAAATTTAACGTAAAAAGAAAAGAATTCAATATCAAAAAAATAAAACTCATTCATGACTTTTCTTTTTTTTTTTTTTTTCCTTTTATGTAAAAATTCAAGTAAGTAATGGAAAAGTGATAAGTATTTATAAACTAAAAAAATTGACAAATATAACAAACAGAAATTTAAAAATAAAATTCTTTTATATGACTAGTTACATAAATCACCTTTGTATTTTTCACGAAAAAATATAGCACGTTAAACTTTATGAGAAAAATATATTTCTCCGCACTAATAAAAATAATTTTTAAAATTTTTATTTTTTATATGCAAAATATAATTTTGAAATAATAAATTTACATTTTCAATTATGCATAGGTACTTAATTGATCTAATTGTATAAGTTAAAATGTTTAATGAATTAGAATAAAATTTAAAAATGCCATAAAATTTTCCATTAAATATATAAAGATAAATTTATGTATTTTACTATTTTTTTATCCATCAGGGATTTAATAGTCCGAAAATAATATTCGGACGACACGACATAAATAACATTTTTATTGACTCATCAAATTAGTGAAAACTCTTATAATCGATAGGACTGCAGCTTGAAATCTTCTAATTTCTATTATTTTTATGTTAATACATTCAATTTGGAGAAGGAGCTTAATTTTTTTATTAAATTGCACTAATTGCATAAAATGTGCAATTATATTTATCCTGTAAAGTTTTAATTGGGGCATTTAAAGTGAAACTGAATTGATTCACCAAATATAATGCATGCACACGGAATATAATTTTAGTTTTCTCCAATTAATTATATACTTCCTTCGTTTTATATATGTAAACTCTTTTTTTTTTTTTTTTTTTGTTTTGTCTCCAAACATAATTTTATTTTCCTTTTCTAAAATATTATTTATTATTTAATTTTTTAATGTGCCTCTATATGATATACATTTATATTTTTTCTATTTGTATACCATCATTTAATATTGTAGAGAAATATTTTAGAAAAAAATTAAATAAAAATAAAGTTTAACTATATTAATTAAATTTTTTAATCTATATAAAGATCAATCGGCGAATATATGGGATAAAGGGAGTACTTAATAATGGAGATAATGCTAGTTGTAACTGTATTGTGCAAATGATATTTTTTGGTTAATAAATTTGATCAATTTCATCCAAATTAAATTTGTGTTGCTACATGTAATATTCACTTGCATAAAATCGAAATTACTAATTAGTTTCATTTATTTAATATGGCTATATTTGAAGTTTGTTTCATGCATTTTTATGGCTTAAAAACAATTACATCCGATGAATGAAATTTAAGTGATTATTAATTTATTTTTAAAAATTCAGAACGGTGATTATTAATTTATTATAAATTATGTTTTTTTAGCTCAAGTTTTTTTAATTTGTTTTATTATATTAAAAAAAGGCAAAAACGTTATTTTGACAAACGGTAACGGCACGGAGCGAGAGAGAGAGGAAACAGCGGGCATAGCAGGCAAATGATATCCAGTCCAATAATTTTGACGTCGGCAACGTCCAAAATTCAAATCCTAATATCGAAATTATATGGAAAACTAGAGGTCAATATGGTAAACAGAAAAACAAAAAAGAGGCGAGGAGAACGGAAAGTAGAGAGAGATAGAAAGAAAAGGAAGGAAGAGAGAGAAAGGAAAGAGGAGAGAGAAGACCAAACCAAGAAAACTCTCAAAAAGAAAAAGAAGAGGGGAGAGCTGGAATCACATGGGCTTGTTCTTGTTCTTGTCTCTCTCTTTCTCTCGCTCTATCTCTTTGTGTTCTGGGTCCTCCTCTCTCTCCTTCTCTATCGCCACCATGATCTCTCAATCTGACTAAGATAATTAACGACTCTTTCTCTCTCTGTCTCTAACCATGGCTGATGATAAGGTAATTTTTTTCCTCTGATTTTGGACCTCATTTCTATTTTTTTCCGACAATATTCGTGCATTTTCCTTGGAAAATTTGGACACCTGCGAAGGACAGTTTCATTTTTTTTTTATGTCATTTTGGGGTTGATTTTGGAAGAGGTCGTCGGAATAAGTTAGTTTAGTGGCATTTTTTTTTGCCTTCAATTTTTTAGATTTAGAAATTTGGTTTATCTTGTCGCAGCCCATTTTTTCTCAGCTGTCGACTGATTTTTTTTTTTTTTTAAATCCTGTGTTGTTTCGTACGCTAAGATGTGCTTTGGTCTACCTGTTCTTAGGATCTGTTTTTTTTTTTTTTTTTTTTTTTTTTTTTTTTTTTTTTCTCCTGGATTTTCCCACCTGCACAACATATTTTTTTCCCCTTGCGTAACTGGTTCTGTTACCGGCGATCTTGCTTGTTGAGCTGCCAGAAAAATCTTAAGAATATATTTTCTAGTATTTTTTTCATGTTTCGATCTGAGATCTCTCGTTATATGGCGCAGCCTTTACGCTCATAGAGCGCAATTGTGCTTCGTTGTGTAAATCCTGATCTCTGCTTTGAGTATGCGGATCTCATCTCTGAGATTGGGTTTGATCAATTTTTTTAGATCATTACTACCGTTACATTCTATTTGGGCTATACTTTTATTAATTCCTTTTTCAGCTTATTCTGTAGTTTGGTGGTAATTACCCTGCTACCTATCCTACAAGTTTTGCTGTTCTAAATTCTCTCGATTCTCAACTCAAAGTAAATCTCCATGAATTTTGCAGGAAATGTCTGCTCGTGTTGTTGATGGTAACGATCCGGTCACTGGTCACATCATTTCCACCACTATAGGAGGTAAAAATGGAGAACCTAAACAGGTAACCATTTCAACATGAGTCTTTTTTTTTTTCTTTGTGGCTTTTCTCTTTGCATCTGTAAATGCTGTTGAGACAGGTTATTCTGCCCAAATTTTGGAGCCTCAGTAGCTGACTAAGGTTTATTTTATTGATGCCTTGCTTCTTGTAGACTATCAGTTACATGGCAGAGCGTGTTGTGGGTACTGGGTCATTTGGTATTGTTTTTCAGGTATGCAGTTATATTATCTGTTAACTAATTGCTCACTCTATTCTATAAACATGAGCAAATACTTATTTTCCTTCAGGCGAAATGTTTGGAAACTGGGGAGACTGTGGCGATAAAGAAGGTTTTGCAGGACAAAAGATACAAGAACCGTGAACTGCAGCTAATGCGTGTGATGGATCATCCTAATGTGATATCTTTGAAGCATTGTTTCTTTTCCACAACAAATAACAATGAACTCTTTCTGAATTTGGTCATGGAATATGTACCTGAAAGCATGTATCGTGTTCTGAAGCATTACAGCAATGCAAAACAAACAATGCCACTCATCTATGTGAAACTTTACATGTACCAGGTATTGAGAAATTGCTTGTCTAAGGTGGATTTGTTGTCTCATTACTTTTTGATATTAACCATGAGACATCTTACAGATCTTCAGGGGACTGGCATATATACACACTGTTCCAGGAGTCTGCCATCGTGATTTGAAGCCTCAAAATATTTTGGTATGAGATTTAGTTTTTTTTTTTCCTCTTTACCCCCCTGCCATTTCCTGTCTCAAAATCTAACCTCATTCTTGGCTGTATGCAGGTTGATCCCCTTACTCACCAAGTTAAGTTGTGTGATTTTGGAAGCGCAAAAGTGTTGGTATGTCGATTGCCATTCGTATTAGGCTATTGGCTTTTCTTCTTAGCTTGTCTCGATGTAACTTTGAAGCTAATTTGATAAATTCTATCAACCTAGTTCTTCTGAAAGGGATACCATTATGCCAATTAGGTGATATTGATCATCCACCTTTACTTTGTATGAAGTTTTTGAATCTACAAAATGAAGTTTCTCTGTAATGCGGTTGATGCATGATTATTCATAAATTGAATACTCAAGCAAATAATCTTCCTGATTTTGATGCATCATGGTTATCTTTGCTTGCTCTTTCTTTCTATCCTGTGGTTATATAGTCAACAGTCTCTACAACATATGATATTTTGGATGAGAACATGGATGTTCCTAGCATGGTAAAAGTAGTGTTGCTGTGGTTTCCTCTTTTTATTTTTCCCTTATGCCTTAACTCCTCTCTTTCAATCTCTAACGCAATTTTTTTCTTCTCCAAAATGGAAAATTGCCTTGTGACTGGGTGGTTCTTCGAAAGTTGGATAGGGCAAATAGTTTGACTATAGAACCACGTGTAGCTGTGCGAGTGCATGGTTACGGAAAAGTTTCAAGTGCATTGTTTTTGATAGTCGAATTGATTTGTTATTGACAACATGCAATCATAGTATCAGGTTCCTTTTTAGTAGAATGTGGTTGTGCTAGTTGATCTGATCCAGAATTTTTGCTTCTTCTATTTACATTTGATGCTTGACTGATTGACTATGAATGCACTTGTGCTCAGGTCAAAGGGGAAGCTAATATATCATACATCTGTTCTCGGTTTTATCGGGCTCCAGAGCTTATTTTTGGTGCTACAGAATATACAACCTCAATTGATATATGGTCTGCTGGTTGTGTCCTTGCTGAACTTCTTCTTGGCCAGGTTAACACATCATATCATTTTAAGATTGTTCTGACACGATGTTTAAATTCTTTAGTATAAATATGTTGTGCAGACTGTTGATGATTAAGCATTGTTTACAGCCTTTGTTTCCTGGAGAAAATGCTGTGGACCAGCTTGTAGAGATTATTAAGGTATAGTATGTATATTGATTATTAAATTTATGCAGTGCATGTTATTGTGAAGCATTTGTTTTTCTTACATGCTGTATTACAGGTCCTTGGCACTCCAACCCGAGAAGAAATTCGCTGTATGAACCCAAATTACACTGATTTTAGGTTTCCACAGATAAAAGCACACCCTTGGCACAAGGTTGGTCTTCTTGTTAGCGTCTTTGTTTGTGCTTTGGATGCGTTAGGAGTAGGTTCTTAAAGATAGAAATTTTGTTTATGAGCAGATTGTCATTTACATAGCTTTGTTTTGGTTTAGGTGTTCCATAAAAGGATGCCCCCAGAAGCAATTGATCTTGCCTCACGTCTGCTGCAATACTCACCAAGTCTACGATGCACAGCAGTGAGTTTAAGTTACTTCATTGTCTTATCTATTTTGACTCGCAGAGATGTTAATGCGTTCAGCATCCATGATTGGTTGATCTTGCTCATACACAATTCCACCTTGCACTCTAATTTTTAGTTTGGATTATTTCTAAATTTATTTTTTCTCAAAGTATGTCCAACATTCCTTTTTTAACAAGAATTTAACTTTGCTCACAGCTGGAAGCATGTGCGCATCCTTTCTTTGATGAGCTCCGAGAACTAAACGCTCGCCTACCAAATGGTCGCCCATTACCACCTCTCTTCAACTTTAAACAGGAAGTATGTTGGAAAGCTTTCTGAAGTTAATTTCTTTGTTATTTGGTGTGAAGCAATGTTTACCATTAGCAAAATGACAGATGGTTATGGTCATTTTGGCATGTTATCCATGAGTGTTGAGTATGTAGTAGCCAAATAGCTCTGATGTAATTGCATATATCACAATGTAACCTCGCCTACCAAATGGTCGCCCATTACCACCTCTCTTCAACTTTAAACAGGAAGTATGTTGGAAAGCTTTCTGAAGTTAATTTCTTTGTTATTTGGTGTGAAGCAATGTTTACCATTAGCAAAATGACAGATGGTTATGGTCATTTTGGCATGTTATCCATGAGTGTTGAGTATGTAGTAGCCAAATAGCTCTGATGTAATTGCATATATCACAATGTAACATGGATGTTTTTGAGCTTGATGATTGCTTTATGGTTTTGCTTTGCAATTTGCTATATTTTGTGGCCATAATTTACTAACGTAATTTCTTATCATTCTCTCAATTGTTGCTGTTTGCTTGCAGTTAAATGGGGCTTCTCCTGAGCTTATTAACAAGCTGATACCAGATCATGTGAAAAGGCAAATGGCAAACTTTTTGCACCTGGCTGGGACATAATTTAATACAAGTGGTGATAGGATTGATATCAGCCAGTTGTTCTATTGATACGAAGGAGTACCATCTTTTGTGTTTGATCATCAAGCGTTGAGCACTTAGCAGCAACAGCTCTTGCTCTATCAAGACACGTACAGGATCAGGCGGCTATAGATGGCTGCACCTTCTTGATGTTTTATTCTCCACGTTTTCTCATATCCTATCTTCTTTCCTTTCTTGAAATGCCTTTTTGTTTATGTACATGTTTGATAGTAAAAATAGCCTGAGATGGACTTATCAGATAGTTGCTAGCAGAGGTACAAAGCTTGAGAAAGTGTTATCTGTAGCTAGGAAGAAGGCCCCAAATAGAATGGCCCAAAGAAAAAGGAGTGGGGCATGTTGTTGGATGTTGGTTTTGGTTTACTTGCTGTGTTGTTTTTGTACTAGTCTTTTTTTTTTGGTGACTTGTGGTGGCTGACTTTTAAAAAGCAGACAATTGTCATCCCTGGCTGTTTGTGCAAAGTAATGCTATTGGGTTCTCTTGTAGTACCAGCTCACTCCTTTCTCTTTCCTTTTATTTTGTTATCTGTTTCTTAATGGCCTTTCATAGTTTGTCCTATTGATATATAGTATTTTTTTCTCAAAGATTTGCCACCTGCCCTAGTTCGAAGTGTTGGGTTGGGTAAAACCCTTTTCTGTATTTTATTAATTTTTAGTGGGTGTATATCTCAATTATCATTGTGGTTTTTGGGAAGAAAACGGCGGCGTTTGAGAGTAGTGTAATACAATTTTGTCCAATGAACCGGCAACAACAATCTTCCCGCCGCTTGGCGAGTACTCCCAGTCGAGGCTTTTCGATGCCGTTGATCGGTCCTGCTGTTGGGTTAAATAAAGGTGAATCAACGGTCATAAAGCGATCAGGTGTTAATTTAATTTTACAGCGATGAGAATAATAATTGGTTAAGACGAGACAAGGCGACCATCTCTGTCATTTCCAAATCTCGAGATCGTTTTACGCTTCTGAGCTATGCTCTTGTTCCTACGATATTCAATTAAAATTTTTAAATAGACAATAATTAATTAAATTACATTAGATAAACAAATGCAAACATCAGAAAAAAGGTTCCCTCTATCTAATTTCTTGCCTTCAGTCCCATTTTCGTAAATAGAATTATTACATTTCACTATGCAATTTCAATTAACTCTTCTCGAGGGAAACAAATATTCAAAGATGCCAAGAAATAGCAGTCAAGAATTGGCAAGAAAGTCCAACCCCAGTTCTGGGTTACATTAATTATCCTGACCTTAAGCAGTCAGAAAAACAGTGCAAATTTCAATTGTTTTCTTTTTGGTACTCTCATAGGAACTAGGAGGGTGCAAATGTAATGGCCATTTTGTTCTTCTGTTTCTTCTCGTTTTGGGTGGATGTTACTTTAGCCTCTGATGGTCTTGTGCTCTCTCCCAAAGGAGTTAACTATGAAGGTGACGCTTCCTAACGCCTAAAGTAGTAATAAACTTTCACGCATCTGCATTTTAATTTTATGTTTGTTAAATTGTTGGTTTTTTTCCTTTTCTTTTTCTGGGTTTTTCCAAAACAAGTGGCCGCATTGATGGCGGTGAAAAGAGAAATGATAGATGAGCCCAAAGTGATGGAAGGTTGGGATATAAATTCCGTTGACCCTTGCACTTGGAAAATGGTTGGCTGCTCTTCTGAAGGCTTTGTCGTTTCCCTGTGAGTGAGAAATTATTTTGTTTTGTTATCAGGAAACGAAATAAAAAAAAAGGTACAGATATTGTTATTGTTGTTGTTGGTAGTGAAATGGCAAGCATGGGATTATCAGGGACGCTGCCAGCAAGTATTGGGAATTTGAGTCATCTAAGGATAATGTAAGTTGCTCTTCTATTTATTTGCAATCGTTGCTTCCTTAATTCGTTTGGCTTCCTGACTCTAAATTCATTGCCAGTTTGTGGGAATTGTTCTTCAATTTAATTCAGTCTTTTGCCTCCACTGCTTATTTTTCTGCTGTGTACTTGCAGGCTAATGCAGAACAATCAGTTAACTGGTGCCATCCCAGCAGAGATAGGAAAGCTTTCAGAGCTTCAGACTTTGGATCTCTCAGGTAACCAGTTTGCTGGAGATATTCCAAGCTCTTTGGGTTTTCTGGCTCATCTAAGTTACTTGTGAGTTTGGTTTCACCTTCTACATTTGGCATTAATACTCCTTTTGGTTTTAGTAATGGGTTTTCTTCTAAACAGTTGTTTCTAAACCTTTTAGCACTGCCAACTTTTCAGGCGGCTCAGCAGAAACAAGTTATCAGGACAGATACCTAAACTTGTTGCCAATCTTACTGGACTTCTATTTCTGTATGTTCTATAAAATGTTAGTTTCTTTTTTCCCGTATGGGTCATAGAAGATGCTTTAATTTTTTCATTACCAATGTTATGCAGGGATTTATCATTTAACAATCTCAGCGGTCCCACTCCAGAAATACTAGCAAAACGATACAGGTTAGTGGAACTGCATTTAATCTTATTAATTATTGTTCAATTTATTATGCACCTAAAATTGGGAAAGTGAAACTTGTGTATAGCACCTTCTGCCATCTGAATTGTCATTCTATTGTTTAAAAATTTGCTATGCATTCCAATACATTTTCTGATAATCATCCCATGGACTCTTGACATGGAGATTTAGTCTAAGAGTAGTTATCATGTTATCAAGCAAAGCAACTAAATAGCTGCTTTTGGTTCCATTTGATTCTGGAACCAAATGGTTGCAGATTTCTTTTCTAATGCTTGTTTGCTCAGTTGATGTTAGGAAAACTTTATTCATGAAAACGAAAATCATTGACCAACTAGCAATGGTTTTATTGGTATCTAAAAACTCTTGAGTGCATTAATGTCTAGCTGCAGTAACCCATCATTTAATACTATTGTTTTCTGAAAACATATAAATTCCTCTTGGTTTTTCTATCTTCATCAGTTTCAAGGTGTACATATTTTCTTGTTGCAGTATCACAGGGAATAGGTTTCTTTGTTCTTCCTCGCCTGCACAGATATGCATGGATCCAAAGCCAGGAAATGGTAATGCGACTAACCTATTGAACTTTTTTGTAAAATTTCATTTTTACACCAACTAAGAATACTTAATCAACAATTGCAGAGACAGTTTCATTTCAGAAAGCCAGCAATCACCATCATTGGGTGCTTTCTATCGCTATAGGAGTCAGTTGCACTTTTGTGATTTCTGTAATGCTGCTTGTTTGTTGGGTGCATTGGTACAGATCTCGTCTAACATCACATGGTACTCCCTGAACTTTATATTCCTTCTCCATTCCTGGTAATGTGAAGCGTATGATTGAAGATAAATAACTATGATACATTCTCGTTATTCCAATTTACAGTACAGCAAGATTATGAATTTCATATTGGTCATTTGAAGAGGTTCTCGTTTCGTGAGCTGCAACTTGCTACAGGCAACTTTAGTGCTAAAAATATCTTAGGTCAAGGTGGATTTGGGGTGGTTTACAAGGGATGTCTTCCAAACAAGAAATTGGTGGCAGTTAAGAGGCTGAAAGATCCAAATTACACTGGAGAAGTTCAGTTTCAAACTGAAGTTGAAATGATTGGCTTGGCATTGCACCGAAACCTCTTACATTTATATGGCTTCTGTATGACACCTGATGAGAGGTTGCTAGTGTATCCATATATGCCAAATGGCAGCGTTGCTGACCGCTTGAGAGGTTCGTCCCATTTGTTGATGAATGTGCTTCTCTCTCTCCTCCTCTTTCCATGTGCTTATTTTAAGGTGTGAAGTTGGATTCATGTTCTTTATTACTACTTTAAGTGAAATAAGGTTACTTATTGTGATATACATCAATGAAATGTTGAAACAGCCTGAAGTTCCAATTGATTAGTGTAATTGGTTCAAGACGAAGACTTCTCAAAGTATAGAAGTGTACTGAATCTTTTTCTTCTACTTTCAGTTTAAGTACTTCAAATTTTTGTTTCAATTGTCTTGACTAGTGATAATCTCATGTTTTTTCCCTTTGAATCTTAATGTTAAATATTGAATAGTACGAACAACTTGTCAAATGAAAAATTATCATCCATGCTTGGATTTTAGCTTTATTGGACTTCAGGATTTGATTTTCCTTCTATTTCTCTACCAGTGTTTCAATAAAGTCAACACTCATATATAGTAGAACTTTCTTAATGGAGACTTTTTCTTCTTATCCTTGGGGTCTCATCCTCATTGGCTTGCTTCTGTATAACAGAGACTGGCCGAGAAAAACCATCATTGGATTGGAACAGACGGATTCACATTGCCCTTGGGACTGCTCGTGGACTTCTATACTTGCACGAACAGTGTAATCCAAAAATAATTCACAGAGATGTAAAAGCAGCGAACATTTTACTTGACGAAAGTTTTGAAGCTGTAGTTGGAGATTTTGGTCTCGCTAAGCTATTAGATCAAAGAGATTCACATGTCACTACTGCAGTTCGGGGTACTGTAGGCCACATTGCGCCCGAGTATCTTTCAACAGGACAATCCTCCGAAAAAACAGATGTCTTTGGATTTGGCATACTACTTTTAGAACTCATAACAGGGCAAAAAGCATTAGATGCTGGAAATGGTCAGATTCAGAAAGGAATGATTCTTGACTGGGTAAGTAATTCTTCTACATTGCTGTGGTTTCCGACTTGCATTTTACAAGTTTCTTTCTCTTAAATTGTTATTTGACTATGTGGTTGATAGTAGTACATAAATTAGTAGCTAGTGGTTGATTTGTGCAGGTTAGGACTTTGCATGAGGAGAAGAGGCTGGAAGTTCTAGCAGATAGGGATTTGAAGGGTTGTTTTGATGCAGTAGAGCTGGAGAAGGCAGTGGAGTTGGCTATGCAGTGTACTCGATCACATCCTAATCTCCGTCCAAAAATGTCCGAAATCTTGAAAGTCCTGGAAGGTCTTGCCGGACAGTCAGGAGCAGAGGAATCACAAGGTGGATATGAGGCAAGGGTTTGCAGTTTCTCAAGGCATCACAGCGATGTCCATGAAGAATCTTCAATTATCATTGAAGCGATGGAGCTTTCTGGACCTCGATGAACAAGTACAAATTTTCCTTCCTGAATTCAACTGTAAATGATTTTTTTTTTTTTTCTAAATTTATTTGTTTGTATTTTAGACAGATTTATATTGCATACACAGTTTTGCTATTGCTATATCATATAGATACTTTTCAAGTCTAAAGTGAGGATATATCACGTTGATGAAGCTATCTTTTATCACTTGTCTGTGGATAACTAGATCTGTTAGCCAAAATAATACTTCCCTCAGTTGATGCAGGTTGGTTTTCAACTAGGAAGTCTTATCATGCAATAGTTTGTCATCATTATTGTTAATTATTTTTATTATGCGATTATTGTCATTATTATTCTTAATTATTTTATTGCTGCCAATGATCTGTGGATGATGCATGCTGATTCCTCAAATGAGATCTGAAGTGACAATACAACTGTTAAATGTACTAAAGAAAACATTAGTTTTGGAATTTTGCATATTAATCTGATAATGCTTAATTGAATTCAAAAGAGTACTTAGGGATGCTATTATCTGATCAACCTGATTTTTTATGGATTGAGCTTGGAAACATGATCTGGTATTTGATTGTTAGTACCAATTTATATATTTTTATATTGGAGTATAAAAGAAGGGTGTCGTCTTTCTTTTTGAATAGAACTCATTAAATTAGTGAAAATTCCTGGTATATAGAAGATTTAAACCCTATTCTTAAGATACTCGTACAGAATAAAAAGATCAGTGAGATTATATCCGAACTATTATTTTGATGCTGATCTGAAAATCACTTCTTTTCCTTTTTGTTATCATTGACAGAAACAAATGAGGGGACAATCTCTTTTTCACGGTGGCCTTTAGAATTATTCTGTGGGTCTGGTAAGGCTAACATAACATAAATTTTTCTTCTTAGAAATTTCGTTTAGCATTAATTTATAAATAACATTAACATCAATATAGCCTTGTTGGTCTGGATGACTGGTTGTTATCCATCTCTATAAGGCCCATAGTTTTTGTTCATAGTTGCCAACTTGTTTCGTGTGCAACTTGCCTGACACTTACTTGGTTAACTACATGCCTAATTTTTCTTCTCCAGCACGTTGAAGAAAAAAAAAATCAAAGCATATGGTTAGACTTTGTAAATTGATTTAAGTATAAATGAAATGAATCTAAAATTAAATAAAATTTATTAGTTAAATTAAACTTATATTTAAAATTGTTAATCATTTTAATTAGTCAAAGTTATTAAGTATTAAATTTCCTGTGAACCAAATAAAATAATAAAATATTAATCAGATACAGTTTGATTAGTCTTCTCACTCATGTGAAAAAATGAGAGGTTTTGAGTTCGAATCCTCTCGATCACACGTATTTAACGAGTGAAAGGGAAGGCTACCCGCTATTCCTGTTACATTAGATTTTATAGAAAATTAAAAAAAAAAGTAATAAAATAAAATAGTAAAATCCTATTTGAAGATTGGAGTGCATTTTTAATTTCCAAAAGTATAATATGTCCTTTATGTGGGAAATGGAAGATACTGCCTTCCTATTATATTATTTTGGGCATATACAACTTGGATTCCTGTTGTGAGTTGAGATTTTTGTCATAAATATCCACTAGGAATTCCAAGTCAAAATGCAACTAAAAATAGGATTATCGAAGGAAAATTATGATTATGTTTATGAAGATCAGGACCCCTAGCCCCACAATTTTTGTCCACAGTTAGTCCTTGAAAATCATCTTATTAGTATACATGATCATTTCTACCAATTTAAAATTCCAATTAACATATTTTTCGAGAGATAACTCGGTGGTAAATGCATATATAGTCTGATAGATTCAAATTCCCCTTCTCTTAATACTTAAAAAAGAAAATAAAAACTGTTAAATTTAACAGAATATTTAAGAACATGTTGCAAATAGGGGAGAAAATAGAAATTGGAGTGAGATATAATTTTTTAAACCCTAAAGAAACCAAAATAAATAAATTTTCAAATTTCAATATCTTTCCTTTTCTTTTGAGGCATATTCTCCTAAGTCGAATGTGATTGAAATGCCTATGCAAACCAAATAACGACAGTTTATCGTCAATTTTCTAAGTAACTTTCAGCGTTTTGATCTTTGTGGATAGTCAAAGTATTAAACATTATTTTTACAGTGTTTGATAACATATCAGTGGAACAATTAATTCATATAATATTTAATTTATCTAAAAAATTTAATTTTGCTGAACAACTCAATATTAAGTAATCCGAGTTTATCCAAGATCGATATTGAAATCTAGCAGTATATTTCTAATTGGACACAAAATGATATCAATATAACCCAAGTTTATCCATATTTTGTTTAAAATTCAAAAGTTTATCCATAACGAAACGAGATCTATTAAAATACTAAATATATATATATATATATATATATATACATTTTCTTCCTACAAAAAAAGGCAAAGAATTCTTAAGGGCATAATTTAAACTAAGCAATAGGATAATTCTCTTTCTGAAAATTCTCATATTTAAAAACTACCTAAACAAATAAAAAATATAAGGAAATTTTTCCCAAGTATTTATTCGTTTCTTTCTAATTCCGCAAAGGTGAAAAAATAGAAAAAAACAAAGTGAAAAGAACTGGCATATCACAACGTACTGGGCGTTTGAAGCAAAGAATTTCAACAATCACCGAAGAAGAAAGAAACCTAAGACTATACCATAGTTATTAACTATTAAAGAGTCAAAATTCACTGAATGACAAAACAATAAATGACATCAATCTCTTCCACCTCCACCGGTACTATCTGTCTGTTGTTCTGTCCTTCATTATCCATTCACAAAGAGTCTTCTTTTTCTTCTTTTTTTTTTTTTGGGGGTTTTTTAAAAGGAAAAGATTTATTGGGGTATAACCATAATCATTGTATCTAAACGTATTAATCGTCAGCGTTTACTCTTGAACATTCACGCGCAATAAATTTGCATTGATGGAAATTTTTTTGGGACAAGAACAGTTATCCAATAAAAAATGAACCATAAATACAAACAATTTCTTTTCGAGTATCCAATTCTTATCTTGGTCTACGTTAACGTAATCAGTAAATTATTCATTAGTTAATTCATTCCCACTCCACCTCTTGCTTGCTAGTTCCAGATATTTGTATCCACCTAATCCTCTCTATCTCTGTCACATCATCTTCTTCGGTGGCCATGATATCAACTATTATGTGCAGAGACACTATTTGTTGTGGTTTCACTTGGAGATAACACCTCTTCACATATTTAGATCCCTCTGTTTCTATCTCGTTTTTAACGTGTGTAACATTTGAAGTAAACGCTTTGGTGGAGATATAACTGGACGGTTTTTATCCGTGGACTTGAAGTTATCCAAAAGGCGTAGGTAATGATCTGGGTTTTTGTTTTTCTCTTCGAAGCAATCTCCTTTTCCAGTTAATTAGCGTTATTAAGCTTGTTTCGTTGCCGTTTGGTCATTTCTTTTGGATACGTTTGATTTTCAAGTATGAAGTACAGTTGTTTGTTTGGCAGTTTTTGGGCTACTAATTTGTATAGATAATATTGCAGACTACATGTTTGTGTAATCACTGCTAACATTGGATTTCTATTTGGAGGTTTTTGAGAGTTGTAGATTATATTGGCAAGATTAATGGATCTAGAAACGCATGAAAATAGATTAGTTGATGGGGGTCAGAATCAAGTTAAGCAAGGAAGTGGGGATTCAAGCAATTCGGGTAATGGGATTGTGTCAGAGAATCAAGTTGTTTTAAATTCAGGAGAGACAATTGCAAGTGGGAAAAGTCAGGGTGTTGATGCAAAAGCAAATGGACTGGAGTCAATTAAAATAGTAGCAGATCAGGAGGCAAGCGGTGGGAGAGGAATTGACAAGCCATTGGATGAAGCAATTGGTGGAAATTCAAGTATTTTAGTTAATGAGGTCACTCCTGAGAGGACGATGGTGATAAATTCAGGAGAGATCCTGAGCAACAATGCAGAAAACAAGGATTTGAGCATAAAAGTTGATGAATTTGGACTGAGTTGTACAGTAATAGCTCAGGAGGCATGTATTAGGCGAGAAAATGGCGAGACGTTGAGTGAAGTTCGGCAACAAAATCATCAGGATGTGACTGTGCTTGAGACAGTAATATTGGTAAATTCAGAAGAGAATATTCCTATTAGTGGAGGAAATGGGCAATTGGAAATCAAGGGCTCTGATTTGGGGCAAAGTAAGATAACTGCAGATAAGTCAAAGACAAAAGTGTCTAAAGGTGAGAAGCAATCATGTGTGATTGATATGAAATGTGCAGGTGGTGGTGGAGGCAGTGTTTTGGATTGGGATAGAGAAACGGTTTGCAGGATTTGTCACTTGAATTCTGAGGGATTGTTGGTAACCGATGCCCCTGACTCTCGGACAGATCTAATTCAGCTAGGTTGTGGGTGTAAAGATGAGCTCGGCATTGTACATGCTTATTGTGCTGAGGCCTGGTTTAAGCTAAAAGGAAACAGGTAAACTTTTCTATTGTTAAAAGCAGAGTCTTAATATGAGGTTTGCTTTCTGTTTGTGTGCGCTAATACGTAAGATTGGATTGGATTGGATTGGATTGGTTGAGACTTCAAATCATTAGTGGCTTATTATATAACTTGCGATGCCAATGAAATAAGCTATGATGTTTTGCCATTTATCTGAATTTAACGTCATTACCTCAAGCATGGCCTTGAGTTCAGTTCTTAAGTTTGGTGAACTCCTGGGGGAACAATATAGTTGGACTTTGTGATGTAAATGAAACTAGGTGAGAGAAATTCCTTCAGATGATTGTAAGAAAAAGGTTTTAACCTATCCTCTTCTTCAATTAACCATGGCATTTTCCATCTAAGAAGTATAATAAAAGTACAAATGATCAATATTTTATTACGCTTCATGATTTAAATGTATATGTTTGAGACACTATCACCAAAGTATCTAGTGAAGTTGGTGAACTATCTGACTTCTGGGTTTCTTGAATTTTAGCTTGTGAACGGAACTGCAGTCATCATAATGGCTTTAGCTAGGTTACGAAAATGGATGCATTGCTTGCAATAGATGCTTTTGGGACATTAGATGCATTGTTGTTTTTCATATTTATTATGAATTTTCCTTAGAAAGTGCCAGAGTTTGTACAATCCAAGTACACAGGGTATCTATCTTTCATTAGTGAATTTCAAGGGAAATGTATGCCATTACTGTTGTGGGAATTCTTGGAAACGTCTCTTGTGCACTTACAATATTTAGGCAATTAGACTAATTAGGTATTCAATTTCTTTTATTCAAGTTGTGAAGCAAGTTGTAATATGTAATGTGGAACATGAATTTGTCATCCTATTGGAAGGCTGTTTCGGTTATTCTGTTTGTGAGTGTGAGTGTAAAGCATACAAATTCTGACCATGGTGGTGTTGGATTTGGGTCAGTTTGAAGTGCACAAATTTTTCCATGACTCCACTACTAAATGTTATGAACTCACATTCTAGTTCAGATGAAACCCATGTCCAATCTGAGTGTCCATAAATGTATATTAGTAAATACTTATCATCTTTGAATTGAGCTTATGTTGGTTGCATCATTAACTTTATTTTCATGTGCTCATAAGAACACTTTATGATTGCATTAAAGTATTTCTCTGTTCTGCACATCAGGCTCTTATTTATCACTTTGAACGACAAATTTATAGTTTTCTCAGTTCATTCATTCTTTCTGTTATTCTGTGAATTATTTTATTTATAATAAAAACCTTCAGATGCTTTATATGAAAATGGGCCATGGATTATCAATATGAACCAGAATTCTTACTTCTCTTAATGCAGAATTTGTGAAATTTGTGGGGAAGCAGCAAAGAATATTACAGGTGTTGGGGATAACAGGTTTGTGGAAGAGTGGAATCAAAGGAGATTTATCGGTACCAATAGTAGCTCATCAGACAGGGGTGGAAGTTGTTGGCGCGGACAACCCTTTTGTAACTTTCTGATGGCATGCCTGGTTATAGCTTTTGTACTCCCATGGTTTTTCCGAGTAAACATGTTTTAACTCGGAGCAAATGGAGCTTAAAGGTTATTCTTCTTGCGTGCACATCTAGAACTTGCACTGCATGGGTATAGCATTGTTGATCAATGATGGATTTAGCCTGATGAATTGGGTCTTGATTCATATATTTTAAGGTGTGTTTTTACTGCTTTGACTCGGGTTGTATAGTTGCTCAATAGTTACCATACAAAGCTGGAGGAGACTTCCCTTTTTCTTTCAATTTTTTATTTAATTCACCTTTTCTATCTAAGTGACTGGAAATTGTTTTAAAGGCATACATGTCATCACAAATTGAATGATACATATATAAATACAATTTATATACAATATTTGTTTCCAATAAAAAATTATAATTTTTTGTGTTGCTTTTATTTTTTTTCTTTTTTTTTTTTTTTTTAAATTCAAATCACCGATAGAAATTACATTAGTTTGGCCAGAGCGATGAAGTATAGCGCCTGCATTTGCAATTTCTATCTCGCAATATATGAATTAACTCTATACTGATTAATTTGCCAATGAATGTGCTGATTAATCCTATATTTTTATTTTCATTAGAGGCTAAGTTGTGCAATTTCATTCCATCATGATCACTGTTTTTCAAGTTGTACAATTTTTTTAAATAAAAATAATTAAAAGACTTGGTTAACTTACCTAAAAAAAATTAAGACTCAATTAACTTAACCAAGCTTCCATTCAACCCAAAAATGGACCTTTCTGGTTAATAGAGAAAGAACAAAGGTGACAAAATAATAAATACATATATATATTAGAAAATTTTGAAAGAGTAAAATTAAAAAAATATGGCCAAATTACTCATTTTAGAATTAGAATTTTTTTTTTCAAACCTAGTTACATATGTGTATCTCATTAAATAATTAAAAATTCAAAAACTTATAAAAAAATAATGCACTTAAAATTTTATTGTTTTTAAATTAATATTTTTTTATCATTTTATTATAATTATTTAAAAACAATATATTTTTATTAAATATTTTTTAGAAATAATTAGTATCTTTCTTTCGTGTAACACATTGAAAAAGAAAATATTCACCTTATATATATATATATATATATATATATATATATATATATAAAGTAATAATAAGAAAATGCATAAAACTATATGTATAAAACAATTTGGAGTCTATTTCATGTTGTTGGGTGGAATATACAGCAATTAGCGAATTTGTTTTTGTGTTAATGTGCTGGACATTATAAATACACGGCATAAAAATATAAAATGTAAATACAGAATGCCTCCGCCACAGCCATATCTGAAATTACCCAAATGAATGACAATGGAAGGATAGAATTGTCATTTGACATCGCTTAGGTTCGACTGTATATTTTCTTCACCATTGTAAAACAGATTAATTCCGGATTAGCTATATTGCTTATTTTTCTTCTTATAAGAAAAATAATAAAAATAATAAATTGCAACTCTCATTATATCTTAACAAATTAATTTTTGCCTTATTTCCAAAGGTTATGGGTATTAATATTATTTATCTATTTATCATGCAATACAATGTCATTCTCATATTTGACGCGCTTTGCAGTTTCTCTGTCTATATTTTAATTTACTCCAATATTTCAAAATAGAAGATAGATAGATCTATTTGATAACTTTTTATAACTAAACTCACATTAAAAAGGTCATAAAATCAATGTTTATATTGGAATCATATTCATGCTAAATTAATTTCTTATTGTTCGGTTTAAATCTAAAATTTATTTATTTGTTTATTTTGGTATATTTCTAGCTCCATTGAAAATTTTATGATGCTCGCTGTCATGCAAATCATGAAGTTAATACTATATCTGTTTCATGATATTTGTCACATTTGGAATTTCACATTTCTTAAGAAAATCATTAAATTTATTCATTTATAATAAATTATTGAGTAAATTGGCTGTATTACCCTTAATTTAATAATAATTCTCTAAGAAAATCATTAAATTGAAGTAATAATTATTGGTCATATATAAAGAGTAAACATGGAAATAAAGTATTTATTATTCCTTGGAACTACAAATATGACGATTATTTTGGAACAAACTATTTTCTCAAATGTAACAAGTATTATGAAATGGAGACAATATTATACAAATAAATATAATCTCGATCATACTAGCCACAAGTTATTGTCATAAAATATATTCCTTTCATACTATCCTGTAACTGTAGCTCTAGTTTTCTTTTTCACTTATTTCAAATTATAATAACAGTAATTTTTTAATGTATCAATAAATTCATTATTGCATTTAAAAAATTAAAATTTTTGATTAATTTAAAAATAATTTAGTATGAGTCATTTATTCTCGATATATATAAAAGCAGAGTAGTTTACATTATACGGAAGCCAAGTCTGAAGAAGATAATAACTATTTAGGACATTGTAAGAAGATAAGATATTTTATATTTTCTAAAAAGTTTCATAAATTATTAAAAATTCAAAATTAAAAAACCAAAATAAAAACAGTGGGACCAAAAATTAAATTTTCAAATGTAATATATACCTATATATTTTTTTTAAATTTTTAATTTTTTGACATTTCCTACTCTATTATATCTCTCTTTCTCTCCTTCACACACGATCAAAATCCAATCATTCTTGCGGGAACAACAAGTTTGAAAGAGCACCACGTTCCCAGTGCCAGATGGATGGAGAGCTTTAATAGTACTTGATTTTGCAAATAAATAATAATTAATCTTCTTGCATGTCATTTTTTGCATCCAGAGCTAAATTTAATGATGTATATCAAAATTTCAAATTTTCACGCTGCATTAAAAATTAAAAAAATCAAGTGTCTTTTCATATTAAAAAAAATAAAGGGTAAAACTACCATACAGATATTAAAATTTTGTATTAAAACAGAAACTATTTTTACCATTATATTTAAAATAGTTAAATATAAACCATTGGATTCAAAATGGCTTTAACAACTTATTATTTATATAATAGGTTATCAAAAATAGAATATTTATTTATTATTATTAAATATAAATGTTATTGTTTAATTGTGTAAATAAAACATTATTCTTTTCAAAACAATTATAAAAATTAAAAGTTTTAAAGATAAAATAATTATTTAATACATCAAATTTTATTTACCCAAAATGAATTTTTAAAAATTTTAATAAATAATTATAAATTTTTATTTATGTTATTGTTAAAACATTTATTATGTATTTATGCAATTGACACTATATTATATATACACGAATTCCCATTATCTTCTTAATAAAATAGTTTTTAATTAATAAAATTAAATTAAATAACTTAAATATATGACTTATAAAACCTCTCACTTTTATAAAATCTAATTATATAAATTGAACTATATAAATAATATCTTGTGACTTCTAATTAATTATAGTTTTTACCTTAAATTTATTTATATTTTTTTAAAATAACAGATATTACATAATCATATTATAATTAATACAAAATTTTAAATTTGTGAAAATTTTAATAAGGTATTAGAATCATTTTTAATTTTTTATAAAAATAATTATCTAAAATTATTCTTTGCTATTCTTAATAGTATTTTCTAAAATTCTATATTTTTGTTAAGACCAATTTGTTAATAGTTTATCTTTACATAAAATAATACAATTAATATTTCATATAAAATTATTGATATGTATAGGATTTATTTTTATCTTCAAAAAAAAGTTCTTCACATTTTATATAAAAAAATAATAATGAAAATTTTATGAGAGAAAAAAAATCAAAATTTTGATAAAAAAATATATAATTGGATTTAACCAGCCTTGGTTACTTGCAATAGCAGGCTAACATTGACAAATGATACAAAAAGAGAGTTCTGTATGGGTGTAGAATTGTATTGTAGAAAAATCCAAAAATAAATAGTATTTCAATTTAAACACATATCAATATTCAATTCCGCTTTCTTTATTCTTGTCCATCCCAATTCTATTATATATCAACTGGATTCCTGCATTTTGTATTTAATCTTAACCGCAATTAATTAAATATCATAAATTACCATCTGTTTATCCTTAATTAATTCATTAAGAGGTCATCAGTAGATAATGTGCAGTTACTTGGTCCCACACTCTATTGCGATGAACAAGACATTTGCTTCAAATAATGTTCTTCTACTTCTGATATTCCTAATCAATTGAAAAAAGAAAAAAAGAAAAAAACTTCTGTTATTCCTAATCAATTGAAAAAAGAAAAAAAGGGAAATTGTCATTGGTAATAACGCAGGGGAGAGAGAAGAAAAGCAAATTCCGAAAATGAAGATAGGTGTGTATTACTATATTTGCATAAATATCCTAACTACTAATAAATATATATTAGTTCATAAATGATATTAGATTGGTGTGTACAAGATACAATAATTTTAAAAAAAAGTATAACACACACACACTTATAATATACTAGACTAAATAAGTATAATACACTGATATTTCAAATAAATAAATAATTATTTATAATAAATCATAAACATAAAATAAAAAAATACATAATTTCTTATTTCGATATAATTAGTTAAATTCTCAAAATTATTATCACTATTAAAAATAAGTTAATAGTGTGTGTGCATTTTTTTATGCAAGTCATACCGTACATGACTTTTGCTGTTGCATACATTGGTAGGGTGTTATAATGGGTCATGACATGAGAACCTGGTTCACCTAATACGCGAAATAAAAGGGTTAAGGTTGAGGTTAAATGGGTTCGTGTCATGAATGAATCACCCATTTATGACACGAATATAAACGTGTTGTGTCATGGGTCGACATGCGAATTAGGCGAGTGATTCGTTTATTTAAAAGTAAAAAAGTAATTTTAGCGTGAGATATAAATATCCAACTAAAACCCTATTTAAACTTTATTAATGTATTAATTTTTATTTTAGTTATAAATCTTGAATAATTTATGTATGAAAAATTATTTTTAAATATAATTTGAGTTAAATAAGTTAACATTTAACTTATTTAAGTAGGTTAAGCGGATTGTGTACAGGTAAACACGACCCACTTAACCTGCTTATATTATCAAGCGGATTATACGGGTCGTATATAGGTCAATATGACTCACTTAACCTGTTTATGATATTAGACGAGTTACACGTGTCATGTTCGTGTTTCCTTCCTAATCTTTTATGTCGTGTTCGTGTTGATCATAATATGTCACGTGTTAGGTGAAACCGTGTCAGAATCCGAAACGCTAATCCTTTTTGACACCTCTACTTTGATAAAAGGTTTGCAAGATACTTAAAAAGACACAATTTAATATTATAACTTTTTCAACATATCTTAATGAGATACAATTTTATAATATATTTCACGATCAATTTATCATATAATTTTTGTTATTTTTAAATGATGTTATAAAAGATTGTTTTATTTTTAAATATTACTCTAATTCTAACACCAGGTCATAAATCAATTAATAATTAATATGAAGTGACTTAAAAATTATAATTTAACCGTATTAACTGTAGACCTGACATGCTATTTTATCCTAACTTTGAGAACTACCCGGTTGATGCACTTTCATTCCATTATTATCACAATATTTCAAGTTTTACAAATTTTTTGAATAAAAAATAAAAAACGTGAGTCTCACAGTTGGAGCTTGGAGCTTGGTTAATCCAACCCAAAAAAAACTCGACGTTTTGACCAAAAAGAAGGAAAGGGTAATAGCTTGGTTGGTTATAAATCATACTTCTGCTTGCACCAAACACAATTACATAAAATTTACAAAATAATCACAAAATAAAAGTGATAAAGAGGAAGAAAAACAAAACAAAAGGGAAGGCTATATATATATTAGAGAAATAAAATTGAAAGACTAAAATTTAAAAAGTTTCAAGTGCCTAAAATTATATATACATATCTAATTAAAAATTATATTTTAGAAAAATATATCCAGTCAAATTATAAAAAATAAAAGAATTTTCAAAAATTTATAAAAAATAGAATAGTCAATGGAGAGAGAATTTTCAGCTTTTTCATTTGTTTTAGTTTAGATTGGACTTCATTAACCTTATTAAAAATAATTAACACTAATAAAATTTTTATAGTTTTCAAATTAATATTTTTATCATTTTTTAATTATTTAAAAATAACAAATCAATATTAATTTTTTTAAAAAATTAATTACTATTTTTATTTATATAACACGTTGAAGCAAAATCACCTTAAAAATTATATATATATATAAAATAAGAAAAAGTTTAAAACAATTTGGGCCATGCTAATCTTGGAGTCTATTTTTTGTTGATGGGTCGAACATATAGCAATTAGCGAATTTCTATTTGTATTAATGTGTTGGACATTAAAAATGCACGGCCCAAAGATAAAAAGGGTAGTACAGTCTACTTCCGCCACTGCCACAGATGGAAAATTACCTAACTCAATGACAATGAAGGACAGAATTGTCAATTGGCGTCACTCAAGTTGTGGATAGGAATGTAATTTAACTATCTACGAATACAATTACAAAACCCTAGCCCTCCCTTCCCATTGTTTATAAGATAACCCTAATACCTCAAACTGAACGTTCTCTCCAGCCTCCGCTTCTCTGTCTACAAGGATCTCCTTCAAACAACAAAAATGGTATCTCTTCGATCTCTGCCGCTGTTTCTCTTCCTGCATTTTAACTCGTAACTCTTATGTCAGCTATGTTTACTGATTGATTCTGTGTGTCTGCTGATTCTGTTACTATGGTGATTTAGGCTTCGGAGAAGAAGCTCTCAAACCCAATGAGAGAGATTAAGGTACAGAAGCTTGTACTAAATATATCCGTCGGAGAAAGCGGTGATAGGCTCACTCGTGCTGCTAAGGTATTCTTTAACCTTCTTTTTAATTTCTCTTATTTATGCTCTTTCTTTTAGCCTTCGTTACTCTGATCTGAAATATCCATCCATTGATTTTGCCTTTAGGTGCTCGAGCAACTTAGCGGTCAGACTCCTGTCTTCTCTAAGGGTATAATGCTAGGCACAGTATCTTTGTTAATTTTTTTCCACGCAGTGTCTTTGTCAATTTTGCTATATTGTGTCGTAATTTTAATATAGAATGTTGTTTGTTGATATCGGATATGGGCAGCTAGGTACACTGTTCGATCTTTTGGTATCAGGCGTAATGAAAAGATTGCTTGCTATGTGACCGTGAGGGGGGACAAAGCTATGCAGCTACTTGAAAGTGGTTTGAAAGTGAAGGAATACGAGCTGTTGAGAAGAAACTTCAGTGACACTGGTTGCTTTGGATTTGGAATCCAGGAGCACATTGATCTTGGCATCAAGTGAGTCTTGTTTGTTTGATCATGTTGGCTGTAGTTTCCATTTAATTAAATGCAAATGCTTTATCGGATACAGCAAAATCAATCTTTGGTTGAATTTGGAATTAGGAATTAGGATATATGCTTTGATGTTGTTATACCTATTGTTTAAAATGTGGTTTGACTGATGGTGTTACACTAGTTTTTATGGGTGGAACCTTTGTTGATTTACCTGCCCATTTATTTCCATTTGAATGGTAGTATGTATAGCATTTTGATTCTTTGATAGTTTGGAGTATTTATTGAAATGATTTTATTGGCCAACAATCTATGTTTAGAGTTGGCTTTTAAAAGTATGCTTATTCAAAAAGAATCATAATAATATCTTGTATTCTTATTTTCATTTTTCTATTGTTTGTGTATGGCTTTACCTTGTAGCAGTATTGTCCATTTGCACGAGACAAATGCACCTTGTAAACATTGCTAACTAACGGTGTTCCATATTCTAAGTTATTAGAGCATGCTTATTGCTACCTTGAAAGTGAAATCATTTGGTTTATTATTGTAATTCTAATTCAAATTCAATCTTGTGTGATAAGCTGATCTTGATATTTTTATTTCTTTGCAGGTATGATCCTTCAACTGGTATTTATGGTATGGATTTCTATGTTGTTTTGGAGCGTCCAGGCTATCGCGTTGGTCGTCGCAGAAGATGCAAGTCAAAGGTCGGTATTCAGCACCGGGTTACCAAGGAGGATGCAATGAAGTGGTTTCAGGTGAAATATGAAGGTGTCATCCTCAACAAGGCCCAGAATATTACATCGTAGAAAGTGTTGGTTTTTCAAGTAATATTTTGCAGAATGTCTTTTTATTTTGTTGGGAGTTATGTAACTTCTGAAGAGAATTTTGGATTTGGTAGAATCTTGTTTACTATAATTTTGGATTGGTTAGAATCTGAAATACTATTTCTGGTCATCATTCTATTTTAATTGTGCGTGCTTTACTTATATGTGAGTATATCATTGCTTTACTTACATAATTGCTAAAATTCGATTTGGCCATTCTTTACCCAAATAATTGTGGTTCGTTTTTTAATTTAGATTCTTATGGTCATGCATCGGACTTCGGAATGAATTGTGTTTGATGCATTCTAACAGAGGTGGTGATGTGGTTTATTAGGCGGGCGGTACAACCCAAAAGTTACGTGATAGCAAATGGCTAGGTTAGCGAAGTATTCCCTGTGTTAGTGGATTTTTTTTAGATGTTCAGAAATTTTTTGCATGTCTTGCAATTTAGTTTTATGTTGAATCTTTAAGAACTCGGTGGAATGGTTTCAGGGCGTTATGCTCATGGAGTCTTTCACAATTAGTTGCCATATGAGTTCTAAGGACCAACGAAAAGATCGAGTTTAAAGCTATAAATCCCAATTAAAATATATAATTGCAAAATTCTTGAATATTATGTTTAAAATCAAGAATCCAATTGCATTCGTTCGTCCGTCCTACAGCCACCGAAATTATATGGGACTGAACAAGCTACAAACAATAATTCTGAAGCTTTTATTCAAAGCTTTGAAGACCTTAGCAATTCCAAGAGTTTACCTTTCTTCAACTTGGAGTAGCCCTTCATTCCCCTAGACTTCGCCAGCTCCCTCAGCTCTGGCAGTTTCATTTCATCTATTTTTGGTGGCATCACCAACTTTTTCTCTTCTTTAGTCGCTGATGAATCACTGTTCAACTCAATAGTGTTTCCCGTTGGGATTGTTGTAGGTGGTATTGGGGACCTCCTAACAAAATTTGTCGGTGGCCTAGTTAAGTTGAAGTTTGCTGCCGAGTCTTGCACATCATTGTCTAGCGTATTTTCCTTCTTGGCAACACCTCTTTTCTGTGCCAACGCCTTATCTCCTTCACCTTTTATAGTTCCTTAAGCAACCAAAAACTCAAAATTATGCATGGCGTAAGAGACGAGAAACTGCAAGAATAAAAAGAAAAGAATTCACCAAAGAAAAAAAAATATTGCAGATGATGTTGTCTAAAGTTAATCTTTCTGGTTACCCTTAACCCCCGTGTTCTTGTACAAGTCAATAAGAGAGAAAAAGGAAAAAGCTGAAATTTTAAGCAAAAAACCTGTAAAATCATTATGTGCAAATTTTCTACAACCGGAAGAAGCATTTCCATTTAGGTTACCTTCTCTTGGCTTCTTCGATTGGTGAAGAACCTCCAGAATCGATTCAGTTGGGGACAAGCTGGCATTGCTCTGCTTAGCCAATGCCTTTGAGATTGAGGACTGTATACGTCTGAACAACGCAAGAATCTCCTCCTGTTTAGGCGATCTGTGAATTTTCCCACCAGAGAACTGAAGTTTTTTACCCACATCTTCCTTTTCTGTTCTTCCTAATGCAGAACCTTTCCGGGGAAGTCTGCTTCTTTTACGTTCATCAGACTTAGTGCTCGAAACACTTAATTGAAGCACATGGTTTTGCGAAGCAAAAGCCCAGGGACTATCTGCAATTGCAGCCAAATTTAACAAGCTGCATCAAAAAGTAAGCTCTCAGTTTGAAAGTTCACAAATTTTACATTTTCTGTCCTCAATCGAAATATTGACATCCAAAACTTCATGAGATGGAATGAATTGTAGCCCAGAAAATGGAAATTTCAGGCTTTAAAAAGGGTTTATATTGTCTTTGCATATATAAAAGCAATAGCATACAAATCTGTATCTCTAAATTAGAATCGATTATCTCACCACAAAATAAATTCGATCCATCTATATAAGGTATCATTTACAGAGTAAAACGCAGTCCCGACTAAAATTTATGGGTTTAGGTAAGGAAAGGAAATACCTTTGAAAATCTGAACGGGTCTTCCGAGCTTGAGCTGCTTGCTGAAAGAAACGAAAGATGGAAAGTTAACATACTGAGAATGGAAAACAACCGCATCCATACTTCCAGGGAAGTTTCTAAGATTCTCAATATGCAATTAGATTGGGTTTATTGATGCTCTTGTTGCATTTCTTTATTGCCGAAAATACCTAAACCACATCTTGTTTTAGCGCGTGTTATCCACGTATTGTTATTTATGTAACAATAATACTTTGATTTGCTCCATTAATTTGAGAATAATATGCTATAATTTGCCTAAGAACTAACTTTTTGTATAATTGCCATCCCAATCTAGCTTTTCTCGTTAGAACTTGTCTTTCCCGCTTTTTTCTCCATCATGTTGATTTCGACGGCCGAAACGCACTACTAAAGTTCTCTGTCTCTTCATATAATAAAAAACATGGAGAAAGAAGCTGTATCAAATCTCAAAATGCGTCACTTTTTAGTAAATCATATCCAAAGTTCACTATTTCATCATCCAATTTGCACAGTTCTCCTACCACATTATCCGTCTCTTTCTCGCTTATTAAAGAAGAAGAATACCAAATCTCTGATTGCAACAGAAAAATTTGTGAATTATGTGAAGTGGGTAACCTTGGAAAAGCCATACAATTGCTTGAAATTTCTCCAAAAATGGAAATTGAAACAAGAACTTATTGTTCAATATTGCAGCTTTGTGCTGAGCTTAAGTCTCTACAAGATGGCAAACAAGTTCATTCGATAATTTGCTCTAATGGGGTTCCAACTGATGGTGTTCTGGGAAGAAAACTTGTATTTATGTATGTAAATTGTGGGGATATAAGACAAGGGAGGCCAATTTTCGATAAGATTGCAAATGAGAAGTTTTTCTTTGGAATCTAATGTTGAGTGGGTATGCAAAGATAGATGATTTTGAGGAAAGTCTATATTTATTTCGGAAGATGTTGGCCTTGGGAATTGAAATGAACTCCCATACATTTTCCTGCATTTTGAAGTGTTTTGCAGCTCTAGGAAGTGTCAAGGAAGGTGAATGGACTCATGGGTTTTTGCTAAAATTGGGTTTTGGCTCTTATAATACTGTTGTCAATTCTCTAATAACTTTTTACTTCAAGATTAGAAAAGTTGAAAATGCACATAAGTTGTTCGACGAAGTGAGTGATCGAGATATTATTTCAAGGAACTCAATGATAAGTGGCTTTGTGGCAAACAATCTTCCTGAGAAAGGACTAATGGTTTTCAAAGAGATGCTGCATCTGGGAGTTCGCATGGATTTAGCTACAATTGTTAGCGTTCTTCCAGCCTGTGCAAATTGTGGTAATGTTCTAGTCAGGAGGGTTGTCCATGCCTCTGCAATAAAAGCAGGTTTGGGTAGAAGAATGACCTTTGCTAATACATTACTGGATATGTATTCTAAATGTAGTAACTTGGATAACGCAATTCAAGTGTTTGAGAAGATGGATGAAAAAAGTATTGTATCTTGGACTTCTCTGATTTCAGGGTATGCTCGAGAAGGTTTGTCTGAACAGGCAATTAGATTGTTCCATGAAATGGAAAGTGAAGGTGTCAGGCCAGATATTTTCACTATCACTATGGTTCTTCACGCTTGTGCTTGTGATGGATCACTGGAAATTGGCAAGGATGTGCACAATTACATCAGGAGAAATGGCCTGGAATCAAATCTTTTTGTATGTAACTCTCTCGTGGATATGTATGCAAAATGTGGAAGCATGGAAGATGCAAACTTGGTGTTTTTGAAGATGCCTGTGAAGGACATTATCTCATGGAATACCATGATCGGAGGGTATTCAAAAAATGGTGTTCCCAATGAAGCTCTTAGTCTGTTTGTTGCCATGTTACAAGAATTAAAACCTGATGGTAGAACAATGGCTTGTATTCTTCCAGCTTTTGCTAGCCTAGCTGCTTTAGATAGAGGCAAAGAGATCCATGCATACATACTGAGAAATGGTTATTTTTTTTATCAACATGTTGCTAACGCACTTATTGACATGTATGTGAAGTGTGGGTCACTAGCTCTTTCACGGTTACTCTTTGATATGATACCCATGAAGGATCTGATATCATGGACTGTGATGATCACTGGGTATGGAATGCATGGATTTGGCAAAGAAGCTATTGCTGTCTTTAATAAAATGAGATTATCAGGGAGTGAGCCCGATAAAGTTGACTTCATTTCTATGCTTTATGCTTGCAGTCATTCTGGGTTACTTGATGAAGGATGGAGATTCTTTAACATTATGCAACATTAGTGCAATATTGAGCCAAAATTGGAGCACTATGCTTGCATGGTGGATCTTCTTGCCTGCAGTGGGAAACTATCAATGGCGTACAAATTCATAAAATCAATGTCAATTGAACCTGATGCTACAATATGGGGTGCTTTGCTCTGTGGGTGCAGGATTCACCATAATGTCAAATTAGCAGAGAAGGTAGCAGAACGTGTCTTTGAACTAGAACCAGAGAACACAGGATACTATGTACTTTTAGCAAATATCTATGCTGAGGCTGAAAAGTGGGAAGAAGTGAAAAGTATAAGAGAGAAGATTGGTAGTCGGGGTTTAAAGAAAAATCCTGGCTGCAGTTGGATAGAGGTCAAGGGGAAAGTTCATAGGAAAGTTCATATATTTGTTGCTGGAGATGGTTCACATCCACAAGCCCAAAAGATTGAGTCTCTGTTGAATAGGTTTAGATCAAAGATGAAGGAAGAGAATTACTTCCCAAAAATGAGATATGCTATGATTAATGCAAATGACCTCGAGAAGGAAATGGCCCTCTGTGGGCACAGTGAAAAGTTGGCTATGGCTTTTAGAATATTGAGCTTGCCACCTGGCAAAACAATACGAGTAACCAAAAATTTAAGGGTCTGCAGTGACTGTCATGACATGGCGAAGTTTATGTCCAAGTCAGCGAGAAGGGAGATCATAATGAGAGATTCTAATCGCTTTCATCATTTTAAAGATGGCACTTGTTCTTGCAGAGGTTTCTGGTAAATCACTGGAGAGGAGTTTGAATATACCAGAGCTCACCAAAGCCACTTAAAGGTCGACTCTTCTTTTTAACCAGTAAGTAAATTTTGTAAATAATGATTAGGAGTTAGGACGGCATTTCTCAGACAATTTAAGTTTAGGTCTCTCTGAATACTGGGTCATGGTAAATTCTAGTTCACACTTCGTATTGCAAGTTATTAAGAAACTGAAAGCCATTCCTTTTCATTACATTTGCAACATAAAAGAGATAGTGAATGATGGAGATAAGTGTAATAATAGAAATTGCATTTTTATATTGTGTTTCATGGCTTTCTGATCATATATGAGAAGGTTCTAGTAGTACAGGTCTTAAACTTTGGTAGTAGAGGTTTGATACAGTAAGTTTTGCTTTACTATCATAGCAATCTTTTTCTTTCCTACCTTTTTTTTTGGGTTATCGCCCTCTTCTGATCTATTCCTCAACTATTTATTATTCTTGACAGGGTATCGAGGAAAGGGAACTCTCTTCCAAGTGGGAACTGGTTTTCATGGGAAAGCTGAAATGGTCAGAAATAGAGGTTAGTTTTACACTCTTTTCAAGATAACATATGGCAATAAGTCCATGTGACTGTGAGGCAATATAAAAAATATTGCCGAAGGCTTGAAGCTGTAAATGAGAATTGGAAATGTGTATATTGTGGAAAAAAAATGACCATTTTCTTTTACCTTCTCTTTATAAGAATTTGAAATGAAAATTAACCTGTTGGAGATAACCAATGAAGTTTGGCTTGGCCTACCCTGTTAGCCAGCGCTTCAAATGTTTCTGACCAGTTCACAACCTTTATTGGCTTTCAAATGGATGCTAAAAAGTATGCCGTGTCAATTTATTGACATTTATGTTTCCCCATCTTCGTTTGAGGGGCTTGATCCATGGCTATATCTTTGTACTTTCTCATTTTTCTCTAGTGTTTTAGCACATGGAAGTAATAAGACTCGTAGGATTACTCTTGGGCGGTGCCCCTAATTTTATTGTTGATTCTGTACCTCTATTACTAATGCAAGGAACTTTTTATTTATTTAAAAAGAAAAGGCTCAAAATGGATATCATATGTCCATGACTGATTTAACAAGGGAAAGAATCGTGACATGTTAATCAGAAATCACATTTAAAGGTAAAATGTGCAAGTGAAGAATGGTAAGCAGGTAATATAGTAACATTCCCTTATCTTTCATTATATGCTTTTTCCTCTGTAATCACAAGTATCCCTTTCTCACTCAGAAGTTTTAATTTTTAGGATGGGCTACTCTTTGATCTGTGGGGAGTATGATTGCTATGGTAGGGAATAAATCTAACAAGGGGCTTGGAGAAAGGAAGGTGGCAATCATTATTGTCACTCTGCCTAAAAATAAAATTTAGGCCTCTTTTTCTTTTATGATTATGGTTTCAATAGCAAAAAATACAGTGTATAATTTTTCTAGTTCTTTCTACTTGATCTTTTTGTAGTTGTGGTATTAGCCAGTGTTTTTAAAATGGTCATTTACCAGTTAAACTAAAAACCAATTCAATGACTAGTTGGATTCAGTCCAATTTGGTGTTTCAGTATATTTTGTTCGCATTAAAATGCACTTATATACTCTTAATGATCTTTGACTGGTTTTGCCAACTTGAATGTTTCTTTTGCCCACTAAACGTTCATTGGACTGTTTGCTTTTTGTCCAAATTTTTTTTTTTCTCCTATGCTTTTAAATATTTTTCTTTATGCTGAAAGCACATGTTAAATATTTTTATACAGGGATACTGACAAATGTCCATTACCTGGTGTGGAGTTCTGTGTGAAATTTTCAAATGCAGAAATTGGCCAAGGATTCTATTGACTGAAGGTACAGTTTAAGATGATTATATCAATTCAGTAGCTTTACTGAGCCTGAGGCAGCACTATGGAAAGAGTTTGGCTTCAAGTTGAAAATGGATCCCGGGTGTGTACCTTGACAAGAATAGAAGCTGGAAATGGATTTCCAATTACAGTCATTGGAAGCTTAAAAGTTCAGGGATCTTGGAGAAAGCCATACGTACACCTGCTTCATACCAAATTATGTAGATGATGGCTTATGATTGACCAGTCATTATTACAAATAAAAATAATGCTCAGAGACATTTCTGCAGCGGGAAATGAAATTCATCCACATGGGGTGGTCCTCTTACTTAACAATATGGAAACTCTTACCATACCTGTACACAGCTAATATGGAATTGGTAGACAAATTATATCTACCATTAAAATTTGTACCAAATGGTGGCTGGTTTTGTCATTTATGATTGAATCTTCTTTTCATCAATTTTCATCAGCTATCACCAACAAAAAGTAATTTTTGATTAAGGGATACTGAAATGGAAAATTTCAGATTGGCCATCAGTATCAGCTGAAACAAAAGGCAGTTCTGTTGAATGTGAGGATAGAGGAATATTTAGCCACAACTAGCAAGACAGAGATGGGAAAGCCAAAGCTGGAGTTTAGGTTGGAAGATATTGGCAGGCCAAAGGCCGGAAGCAAGCCAATGGGCAAAGTCATTCTATTATAGCTTCGTAGTTATTTCACACCCATATTATAGCCAAATTGTTCTCCAGAAATTAGCAATTCAAGAAATCAATCAATGAGATTAAATCAAAATTGCGTTTGATTGTACCTTAACTTTTGAGGTTGAAAGAAATGGAAAAATTGAACATAAAATTCATTTTGTTTGAACATCAATTAAAATGTGATATTTCAAACGGATTTAAGTATAATAACATCCCAAGTGTGAATTTATAAAGGGAAAAGTACTATTTAATTTTCAAGCAGAAAAGTATAAAACTTCCAACATGATATCAAACTTCAAGCAACATATACTAGTGTATCCAATACTTCTGGAGTGGATTTGAACATTTTTGAAGAAAAATTTTCAAGCAGAAAAGTATAAAACTTCCAACATGATATCAAACTTCAAGCAACATATACTAGTGTATCCAATACTTCTGGAGTTAATTTAACACAAGCTCTAAGAAAATGACAGACTTGAAATAGCAAGTGTCATTATAATCTTTGTGGCTCAAGAAAAGTACATAATTCATGATATAGCATCATCAATATCAACCTGCTTTCCCCTCTGTATTCAATAATTAACCACAAAACGGTCGAATGCGCGAGGAAAATAAAAGCAAACACTGTTTTCTCAATCCAATTTATCAAAGCAGAAAAAAAAAAATCGAAGGCATGACAAGATAATAAGACAATGTTTCCTTCTCTCTCTTTTCTCTTTCTTCTTTCCCCTTTCTACTCTACAACTACCCTCTTCCATAATCTCAAGTGTATAATAAATCAAATAATAAAATGATCACTGGTAACCAAATTTCCCCTAATCTAAACTATTAATGAAGACACATTACCTTCTCATTATTAACCACACCTTTTTGAAAGAAGAATAAGGAAGATAATGAGGAAGATTATAGAAGAAAGCCCAATTGCTACACCAAGAACAACCTTATTAGGTCCATGATGGTGATCTCCTTTGTTGCTAGAACTGTCATCTTCACTATCATCATAATCTGATGAATCGCTCTCACTATCTCCTCCTGATGATGAATCTTTAGCAGGTGGTGGTGACATTGGCAATCCATGCTTATCACAAGGGGCAATACCAAGCTTCAATTTTGATGACAAAATTGTATGATTATAACACAAATTGCTATTTCCACCAATTTTGAACACATCCAATCTCTTCAAAAATGTAAGATTAAAAGGCAAAACACCATGGAACTCATTGTTTGCAAGATTCAAGTGCTTCAAATGCTTCATTTCTGCAAAAAATCTTGGTATTGTCCCATTGAACTGGTTTGAACTTAGATCAACATGAACCAAACCTGGGATTGCTGACATCGAATCTGGGATTGATCCAGATAATGAATTAGACCCCAAAGATACATTCTTTAATGAAATCAAGTCACCAATGTTAGTGGGTATTTCACCAGTAAGAGCATTAGAGGAAAGATTGAGACTTTCAAGATTTTCAAGAACTGAAATTGAACTGGGTATTCTTCCTTTGAGCTTATTACCCGAAAAATCCACAAGGGTAAGATTAAATTGCAGGTGTTTAGGTATATAACCAGTGACATTAGCATTTGAGATAGTAACAGACGTGAGCTTATGCATATTACCAAGAACTACAAAAAGACCACTAGCATTGATAGGCACATTGCTTACAGTGAGATCGGTGAGATTAACAAAATGAGAGAGCCAGACACCAGTAAGGCGTTTAAGAGAGTGAATACAAGTAAACGAGTGGAGAGAAAGGGCAAGATCTGAAGGGAAGCGAATAGGAGTAATAGGACAGTTAGTAAAAGTCAGAGATTGGAGAGTGGAGAGAGATTTTAAGGCAGTGTAGGAGAAAGAAACATCAGATGAGCAGTTAGAGAGATGGAGAGAAACAAGGTGACGGAAAGGGGAAGAAGAGTCACAAATGGTGGAGTTATGAGGGGAAGGCTGTATGCAAGGGTCTCTTGAAGTGGGTATGTCAAGAGATTGAAGTGCTCTGATTTGTTTTGGGTCTAATGTGGAGTGTGTAGAAGGAGTAGTGGAACGCGGAGTGGGAGAGGGGATAGGGGAGGGAGTAGGTGAGACAATTGTAGTGGTGGTGGTGGTAGTGGCAGTGGTGTTGGTGGTTTTAGCGGTGGTGGAGAGGAGGAGGAAAAAAAAAGAGAGGAAAAATGGAGGCTTTGGTGGCGGTGTTCGTGAAGACATTGTGAAGAGAAAGAAGCTCAAGCTTAGGGGAGGGTGAATGTTGTTTGCAAGTGAGCTTGAGAAATGAGGAGTGAAGTGAAGTGGACAAGATTAATTGGCCAGGTTGGATTGTTGGAGTCCTTTCATGCCCTTGTATTTCCTACTCATTTGCATAAATTCGAAAAGAAAATAAATCATTTTTTTTTATTATTATTATCATAGAAGTGACAAATGTTCACGTGCCATTCACCAACATAGATTTTCCTCACAAAATCTTTATATGGATGCCAGGACAAATAACTGGATGGGCATGGGCTAAAATGGTAAATAGAAATCACAAGGGTATGATGGTCATTAAAGATTAAAAGGAGAATATTTGTGTCAAATTTTCTGTTAATTGCGAAGGTAAAAACAATCAAAGGTTTTTTATCATTCACACATGGTTCTTATTTTATCTTTTAAGTTCAAAAATGTTTAGAGCGAAAGGTTTTGATTCGAGTTTTTTTTTTTTTTTTTTTTTTCTAATTATCACTAATTCGGGAAATCTTAACCAAAGAAAATAACTAATCTTACTATATATTACATAATAATATTCCAGATCAGTCAGTTCCAAAGTAGCTGTCCATCACAAGGCATGAAAATCCAATATTTTTCGACTAGGGTTGGGTGCTTTCCAGCTCTTTCCTCCTCTTCTTTTATTTGTTACTTTCTTGGAAAGACCCACTATATATGTGCTAAGCTGTCTTGTATAAAATCTTGATTTACTCTTAGACGAAACTTTCTCAGTATATATAAATAGATTCCATTAATTGTTTCGAGAGGCCTAAACGCCATTAACGGTTAATAAATGATCATTGTACGTACATAACTTTCACAGCAAGCATGTGCTTTTTTCTTGATTTTAGCAGTTAGTGAGAAATAAGATTTTCTAATTTTGTTTTCCTCGTTCCTACGTTTCTCTTAGCATTTATTGCCGCAAAGGAAAAGAAAACAAAAATTAAAAAAAGTACAGATTAACTTTCCAACTGCAAAGAAATCAAACCATTCGATCCTCAAAAAGAGACAAAGATGATTGGTAGGTGCTCTTTTCTTTAGGTATAATTTATTCAGAATGTTATGCTTAAAGTATTATAGAAAAATTGAAGTCTGAAAATTTTTTCAGACAAGATGAATCCATTCAAAGTCATTAAGTTTTCTCTCAACAAGGTCAAGACTTTACTGTGTGTCTGAACTCTGAAGTGGCAATTTATAACCCCAGTCGCAGAGGCGAACAGACGGTAAAATAGAATGTGAGTGACCGTTGGTGACCAAAGTCTTGGTAAGCAGCGGAGCAGCCACACCTTTGTCAGATACCAAGAAAGACAGTGATGTCTTAACCAAACAGAATTATTGAGTATAACCTAGGCTTCCCATGTTGGACCCACTAAATAATTTCAAGAAATTCCTCTGAAGTAGATCCAATTTTTTTATCTTGAATAGTGAAATTAATCCAACTTGACAGGAAGAATATAAAAAATGAAAAATAATTTGAACTCATTCTTCCAATACCTGGAAATTGGGAAGTAGTTAACATTTTTTTTTTTTTTCCCTTTTTTGACATTAGTCTTATAACACAGCCAAAAAGAAGAATACAAACTGATCAAAACTTAGTAGAAAATCATATTGCAGTAGAGAAGTAACTGCAATTCCCAATTTCTTGAGAGCAGGTATACATATTCACAGTCATATCCCAGAATTTTTTGTTGAGAAATCAGCAATCTATGGAAATGCAGTTTTGAGCGAGGGCTGAGGCATCAACATTGCTAACAAACGGATTAATTTTGACCCAAACAAGAGAGAAGACAGAGGCCAACAGAACTGACCAAAGAACAACAATGGTTGGTGTTCTGTTCTGTCGGCCCATTAGACCCTTGAGGAATGGATAGAGATGGAGAATCACCCAAAAGGCAAAGAACACCTTGCCAAAGAGGGGTCCCCATGCTTCATATCCTTTGTTCAATGCATCAGAGAATCCAGCAACAACACCAACTAAATTGATAATGATAAGAGAAGTTGGAGGGATCAAAAGTGTTGTCCACTTGATCATGTAGAGCTCACCAAATTCTGCATCTTCTGCTGCTTTTGCAGTGACAGTGAAGTTGGTATCAATTCCAGCCAACATTTTCAACATTCCTTGGAAGACGGCAAATAAATGGGCTGAAACACCTCCAATCACCCAAAACTGCTCGTTACGCCACAAATCTTCTATGCCAACACCACTCCACCTTAGCTCTAGTACTGCTGTTACAATAATGGACATGAAGAGGCCAAGAAATAGCGTGCTTGCTAGGTTTGATAGCTGGATCAGTAACAAGGTATAATAGTCAGCTAGTTATCGCAGTGAGTAGATGAATTCTGAAACCCAAATGCAAGAGGATAATTTGGTTTCTTATAAACAGAAGATTATTGCCTAAGATTTTAGAGATTTACCGTTGGTATGATGAATTTCCCTGTGAGAAGACAGATTGCGGGCAGTGTACAGTAGGCAATGAGAGGAAGTGATGTAAAAGGATAAACAATGGTATTAATGTATGCCAGCCTTTGAAGCCATTTAAGACGGCCTCCTCCATAACCATACCAGAGGGGACAGTGTCTGCTCAAGAAAATTTCTACAGACCCAAGGGCCCATCGGAGAACCTGGTGCAATCGATCAGAAAGATTGATGGGTGCAGACCCTTTGAATGCAGGTCTTAGAGGCATGCAGTAGATTGATCTCCACCCTCGGCAGTGCATCTTGAAGCCAGTTAAGATATCCTCAGTGACTGATCCATATATCCAACCAATCTGAGAAGAAACATATAAAGCTTGATAGAGTAAGAGAAATGCAAAATAGGACAAAACTAAAACCCAACAGCTTCATGAATGTTGATGTAATTGAACAACTGGACAAGTAATACAGAGTTACTGAGGCAACCAAGTGAAAGTTATGAACATTAATCTTGGGATGAATGGTTAGTTATACAGTTTATAGAAGTTGAATATTAACACTTTAAACCTGAGGTTATAGAAGCAGGAAATGAATATCTGTTCAAAGAAATTGGCAATGTAATTGAATTTCAAAAATGGCATCAAAATATCATATGAAGTAACACTAGAAGCTTCACCTCTTTTCCCCATTCAGTCTTCTCTTCATAGCTGCAGCTAATAACGTGAATAGCTTCCTTGATGAGGGTTGATGGGTTGACAGAGTCAGGTACTCCTCCATTCTCCATTAGTGTTGACTCAATGAAGACAGATGATAAGCCAAAAGTTTTCTCAAAGCTCAACTGGGAGATCAACATTGACCTTTCATGCTCATCATAATCTGCAGAATTTTAAACCCAAACACGCTTAGCTGTTGAAGAACTCTGTTAATTAATCACCTAAGTCCAACTGTTATCAAAAGCAAAACTTACTGTCAATCTCTGTAAGATTGAAGATGGCAGCATTCAGATCCTCTCGTTTTGCATCTCTATAAACCTCAGCCAGATCCTTTGTAGGTTTCTTCTTTGACGGGCAGCAACAAGAGCAGCATCCGCACCATGAGCAGGATGAGGAATTCTTAGGTAAGCTGGGCATAGAAGGAGGCCCATAACCATAGAGTGCTTGCCTATTGAAAACACAACCTGTTCCCACATATACTGGTCCTTGGATGCCATCAAGACCTTTCATGTTAACCTGAAAATATGATTGAAATGAAAGTCCGAACTCAAAGATCTCATAATTCATTCAAGTGCAGGGACCAATACTACTAACGCTGTTATTGAAGTGTTGAAGTGTTGCCTAGCTATTTCTTCACATTTCTAAACTTACTTATTTGGAAATCCAAACTTTAGTGACAACTTCAGTTTGAAAGTGGTGCATCCATCTGAACTTTAATTTGACTAGAACCCAAATGAGTATCAATATCCTGATTTGTCATTTAGGAACTAGTTCTCGAAAAATAAATATATATGTTCGTTTGAGAAGAAGAACTTAAAATATGTGTTATCCATACACTGTACTACTATGTTTATTGAGTCTCAGTAGAACTTAAAATAATTGCGCATAAGAAGCTAGACCTCTTTATGTTGAATAACCAAGTGTTAAATAGATGGAGAGATTAAGCTGGATTAATCTTACGTCAAAGAAAACCACATTTCTATTGGCATATCGATCGCTCTTATCTATGCCATCAAATCTCTGAGGAAACTGCACAAAGCATACATCTCGACCAACTTGTGGGTCCATCAGGATGCACATTGCCTCTCTAACTGCCTTGCTATTGTTTACATAGTGATCACAATCAACATTTAGGATGTAGGGAGCATTTGTGAGAACTGCAGACACTCTCACCTGGATGAAGCATTCACTGGAGAATTAATACACTATCGAACTCTATCAAATTAATGATATTGAAACCATTTATACGCACCAAAGCATTTTCAGCACCGGCCTTTTTGTGATGCTGGTAGCCAGGTCTCTTCTCTCTAGAGACATAAACAAGGCGAGGAAGTTCATTTCCATCTATATCACGAGCTCCGGTGTTTCCAAGGAAAACCTGTAAAGTGCCTTAATGATGAGATTGAATTTTCAAAAAAAATATAAAGTGCTTTCTCTAGTAAATATCTATAAATATATTGGATTAGTTTTTCCAAACTTAAAGCTCTCAAAGATTCTGGATTACAAAAATAATTTCAACGGATCACCTAAAGTTGTCTTTCATTATTTCCAAGAACACTGATTGGATCTCATTTTTGGAGAGGGGGACAGGGGAATGGGGAACTAGCGTCATTTTAGATACCAGATGTTTTGGAGAATGGGTCGACTGTGTAGGTTAATTTCCAAATTTATCTGAAAGTTTAAACCACAAAATTTTTATATATTTCAATGTAACTCAAAAGAAACTGAACAAAAGTTTGTCAAAACTATTTGTAGGCCCTCAACCTATTTAGGCCCTCAACCTATTTAGATGGACCTCATTGTAGAAGAAAGAGATGTTACAGTTAATAATATCATGTGCTGATGTACATCTCATCCTTCTTTTAAATGTTTAAGTAGCGTGGTTGATGCATGCTGAAAAACTCTTACTAATAGTAATAGTGAAGGTTTAACAAGACAAAATATTGCATGAATGATTAACCTGAATCATGCCAGGGTGGTCACGTGGGTTATTTCCAGGCCAAGGTGTTCCATCCTGCATAGTCCAACCTTCATCAGGTGTTTTCTGAGCCTTTGCTACTAAGGCATTAACTCGAACTTTGTACTCTTCATAATCTCTCTGTAACCAAAAAGATGACAATGAAGAAATGGCTTTTTACTTACTCAGTACATAATTTAATCAATACATCAAAATGGAACAAATATTCAAGATAACAAGTTTCAGGTTCTTACTTTCATTGCTCTGCGTTCTTTCACAAAAGAAGGCTGCACTTTATCTTTTAAATAATCAATCTTCTGTGAGAAGTAAAACTCGGGAGCCCTTGGTTCAATTGAGTATTTTTTGCAGAATGGAACCCATTTCCTTGCAAACTCTGCTGTTTCTGCTAAGGATTCAAATGAAAGCATGGCAGCACCATCATCAGATACATAGCAGGAGACTTTATCCACAGGATAGTCCAAAGCAAGAATGGATAGCACTGTATTGGCAGTGATCAGTGGAGGTTCTTTCAATGGATCAACAGTACTCACGAAAAAGTCCACCGCAGCAAGCTGATTAGGCTCACCTTCTCTTTCATACCTACACAACATAGGGTATGACCATATAATTAAAGGGTTCAAATTTTACTCTTCCATAATGATTGAATTCTTTATCTCACTATTTTCATTGTCTTTCTCATATTATAATGCCTGGAAACTCAGCCTGCTTCACTACATACGAGAAGAAAACTATCACATAAAGGTCAAAAGCATAGAATTTTATTTGATTAGATAAAAAAAGTTTCTATGCATCATCTGACTAATCTCTGAAACCAGATTCAGCAATATGAGCAGTGGCGGGAGAGAAGGTGGCCCCTGTCCCACAGCTCCAATTTCTTTTTTCTATTTTTTGCCCTATAAAATAGTTATTTTTCTTTATTTGGCCCCCCTTAATTTTGAAAATTTTCTCTTCTCCCTTTTTAGCATTGGATCCTGCCACTGTTTACCCACAAAATTATATCATTCAGCTTTAAAGTCTCCAGTAGAATGTTAATGTACCTTGCCGAGAGCCTGTCAATGTATGTTTCCCTATTAACAGGACACCACTTAGGGAATTGATCCAACACCCAGGAAAATGCAAACCAAATCTCACATATGACAGAAGTAATCCACAGAGGATAAGCACTATCTACAGGATTTGTTATTCTGTAATGGAAGAAAAGCCCCAAAATAATCAATCGCATAATTATTACAGCTCTATACGGGGTGAGTTTGTTTGGCGAAAGTGGAATAACAACTGAAAGTGGCTCTGCAGCATCACCGGACCTGCAAAAAGGCAACATTATATCAATTCAATCACATCATTTACAGAAGGACATGAGAAGAAATTGAAGCATCAAAGTCAAACCGTTAGAGGTCTGCAGTGCACTTCCCTTTTATGCGATGTATCAAATTATATAACTGGTGTTGGGACGGAATTCAAAAAATGGGCTTTGGACTTGAGTTTTCTTTGTACTTACGGCTTGTCCTCCATCTGCTGCTCAGGTGGAATTTCAGCTGGCTCCTTTTCAGGCTTTGGAGCATTCTTTTTCTTCTTGTTCTTTTTATCTTTCCAACTCTCCACTCGATTTTTCCAAATTGGATTCCCATATTCATCATTCATTTCTTCATTAAACCATCACAAGAGATGATTAATGGCAATTCTTTTAAAGGCTGAAGTATGCAATAACAATATTCAAAAAATTCAAAATTGATTACCACTATCCACTGTTGACACACTACTGACATGTCTTGCATGAATTCCAACATCCTGTGCAAATAAGGATGAGTTAGATAAAGATCACTGATATTATGTTCATTACACAACTCACTGTGCAATAAAAATATTTATAACGATCATCATACCTGAGAATTGTTTAGTTGAGATGCCATGGTTGATCGATTGCCTGATGCCTTTGCTTCACCATCATCCAACAAGTTCTCTGCAAATTAGCAAAATATTTTAAGCAATAAAGAAATAAACTTCCAATAAAACATGAATCAAGTCTTCAATAAAAAAGAAAATGCTAGAAATGACTAAGAAAGTAAGGTCTAAAAGGCAATTTCTAAAACTTGATAACTGAAAATTGCAACTCTCAAGTTAAACAAGTGCATGACAATTAAAAACTTTAAAAAAAAAAAAAAAAAAAAAAAAACTTATATGGAAGTATAAAAGCTAAGGTTGGACAACATATACTGAATGTATAAAAACTGAAATTAGCAAAAAAAGAGAACTCTTAAGATAAGTTGTACCATCATAAGGAGAGCCACACCGCAAGCATACTTTCCTGTTCTCCTTGATCTCGTACTCAAAACAAGACTTGCACATAGGGAAATTACAGTCATGGCAAGCCACAAACGGTTCACCATTTGTATAAAGACCCACCTGTTCACCGCAGGTATGGCATATAGGGACCCCGGATTCCATCATTTTGCTGATCACCTACTATCAGGAACCCAATTCTTCAATAATCCTTTCAAGAGATTTCCTCTCCTTGGCCTTGTTTTTATATCAAATTCCCTAACCAAAGGCAGGGTGTTTGGGTGTCTTAGAGAAACTGGTGCTGACATTTTTGTAATGGTGACGAGAAGGTGAGGCTGGTGTTTGGTGGGGTAAGGAGGTTGGGGTGTTGGTATCACCTGTTTTGCACAGGGAGAGATGAGAAGCAATGTCCTGTTTTTTTTTTTTCTTTTTCATTTTTTTTATGGGTTTATGGAAAGATTTGAAATTTTGCGGGAAGTTGAAGGAAGAGTTCGGTTGGGCAGGGCACATCTTTAACTGACAAACTTTGAATACAAGTCCCTCCCTTTATATGGGTCTGGGTTTGCCATTGGTTTAGGAACCCAAAACTGGCACGACCCAAGTCATCGCCCATGCTTCAGATTTCCATTAATGATCGAACTGTATCAAAGGATAGCTAAATTAGATATCAACTCTAAAATTATTGTAGTAAAATTCAGTTCCCAGAAGTCTTGTATGATTTACTTTGTATCATAAGACTATTTTCGGATAAACTAAATTCTACCTCAATAGGCTGTCTTAATTAACCCCTAAACATTAAGACACCAATGCTTGGAAAAAAACGTTTGTCATAACTGTAATTGATAAATTCCTCTCCCCTAATCTAGCAATTCATCAATCATGTAAATTTGAAGCACGAAAAAAACAGGCCATCTAGAAAGAAGCTCACTGCCAAACGTTAGCCAACTAGTAGTTATCAATACAAATGCCAAATATCATAATTATGGTAAAAATGTATCATCTAGAATAATTACATCCTCTATGCAGTTCTCACTCTTGATGGACAGTACAGCTATTACACTAAAAAAAGTTATAGCAACAAAATACAACCATTCAACCATTAAGATTATACATACTAAGAGTTTCTCCCCTGAAATGGGGGTTATACATTCTAATGAGGGTTAAAATTAGTTCAACAATCCGAGCAATCATGAATCGTGGTGTGCCCTGAAATGGAGTCTCTCCCCTAGTCGGTCAGTTATACTTCTGAAAGTTGCTTCCTGACACAAGTGAGGAAATAATTGTCTTTGGTGCCAGATATGGGGCTTGTTCTCCAGGGGACCATGGTTTGATGATTCTGTTCTCTAATCTATGAAACAGAATACACCTTTACCACTTTAGTTGTGTCACAGACAACGAGATTTTCAGATTCAGTTGGAGTTGTACAAAGCCAATTCACCTGCCAAAATGGATGTCAGGTAATAAATTTTGAAACAAGTGATGCGAAAGAGGAAAAAAACAGAAGCTGAATTCCAAGATATCGCTGAAGAGAGGCAGTGAGAACTCACTTTTTTGCTCAAATCGATGTTAAGACGAAGAATGTCATTGTTGCAGCCACTCTGTCCTGTACCAAGATATCTGAAGCAATCCCATACCTTTACCGATTTGTCATTCCCTCCTGAAATTATGAACTTTCCCCTCTCTCTGAACAATGAGAATGCCACACAAGATACAGCAGCAACATGGCCACCCAAAGAGTAATCCAAATGCAACCTACTTCCATCTGTGCCTGCAGTTGCAATATATTCTTTGGAAATTGATTGAGATCCTTTACGTGCTTTGCTGGTACTTTTTGACCTAATGGCAGCAAGCTCTGATTCAATGTCGATTACATTGAGAACCCCATCACCCCTACCAGCAATACATATATGGCCTGAATTATCTAACATATCAGCATCTGGAACTGCTATTGCATGAACAAATGCAGGATTAAAGCATTGGGCCGTGTTGCTACTCTTCATGTCAGGTAAACCTACAGTACAGAAAAGACGCAAACATGCGTGTAACAGGTGAATACATCAAATACATGCTTGAATACCACTTGCAGAAAGGATAATGATAGTTATACTGGCTATAGATTAATACAAGTGAGACAAATAGAATCAGACACAGATAACCCACCAAAATCCACAATTTTGAGTGGACGCCCTCTGGAAAAATCCCACATGACAAGCTTTGAATCAAGACCTCCAGTAATGACTGCCAGAAATTGTATCAATGATCATGATCAGTACACCTTGGGAATGTTAGTTCCTAACAAAGCAAGAATTATAACCATTACCAAATTTGTAAATGCATTAAAAATTCCATATACAGCACTATTCTCATATACTCCATCAAACACCGGTTAATAGAGTTGAGGCTTATACAGATTGACTGAACGGCTCTTTTACGTGGCAGACCAACTTGGCCGGCCAGTAACTTCATGAAATATATCTTGTAGCCTTTAGGTTGAACAATTGATGTAAAACACTGTTTAAGAAGATGAATGTTCATTGCAAAATTCTACTTACTAAAGTACCTAAAAATAAAAGTAATGGACATCATATCACGTCATTCAGCTCATCACGAACATTCTTCATATGTGAGCATGGTTGTATTTCAGGGTGCCATTTCACCTATGTAACGTACCTCTCAGACAGAGAGGCTTGAAGGATGGATGATGATTTCAAATTAAAAGATATAAAAGCTCAAAGAAATACCTTCCCAAGGTCTCCAAGGAATGAATTGCACACTGCTACAGATCTATAGCATAATTAAGAGTGCCAAAAAGTTGAAGAATTAACAGAGAATTTGGCAGAAGCTTTGACAAAGTATGGTGTTGACAGCTGCAAAAACCAAACTCAGAGGAAGGACAAAAAGACTAAATAGATGCATCTTACAACCACATTTGGGTGTCAAATAAACAGAAAGGTACAGTTTTCAAAGAATATCCTGTCAAGAAGACCTCATGCATAGATGAAAAGCCATTGAGATATCAAGCGCACGCTTCATGCATGCAGGGCACATCATAAAATTCTAAACACAAGTGGCAAATAATGCTAAAGGATACACTTGTATGGCCACCTCGTAGTGTCTTATAAAGACAATGCTGATGAATGTCAATGATCTGCCATGAAGATGACATTATTTAGCAGTAGTCTTCCAAAATGCACAGTAACCAGATTTCCAGAAGCATGAACAAGTGAAAAAAAAAATACAATTATAAGAGGAATGTACTGACATAGAGATGATATCTTTCATCAAATGGACGCACTAATGAAGATGCACCTATATAAATGGCAGATATTAAAACGGCCAAAAAAAAAAGAGAAGAAACTGCTTACTTTCACCTGGAGCACTTGTAGCATAATACTTTTATATTACTTGCAGAAAAATGTGATAGTCAACCTATGCAAATACCTAATATGGCAATATCTGTTCAGTTTTTAAGTGCATTTCTAAATTATATGGAAGTATTTTTCCAAAAATGGTTGTAACTTGAACCAAGGTAATGATGACAAAGAAAATCAAGCACTGCATGGTGGTATATCCATAGTGAAGATTTTATTCCATTCCATGCTTCAGACTACAGCATACTGTAGTCACTTCATTTAACAAGTAGGCCTTTTATTTTTTGTTTTGATAAACAAATTTCCAGATTTCTTACCCCCTAAGAGTTTGACCTTCTATTAAAAAAACGAGGCTGTACTAGGTGAAAAGGGCATGTAATCCTGGAATTCCTGAAATATATCTGCTCTTCAATCCACAGTTTAAATTAAGGTCATTTCTCCAAAAATAACTAGCAGATATCCATTGTCTTGGTGTTTGTTTGTGATGTACAGCAACAAAACATCACACATGCTCACACACCTTCTGCTACTCTTGAAAAGAATCCCACATCTCCCACCCTCCTTCTACAATTCTACCACAGTTTGGCTCAATGTTTATGAAGAAAATAGATCAGAAATATGTCTAGCACATGCTTGTTCCATAATAAAGACCAGTCAATTAAGGAACATATATCACCTTAACTTCACCATAATCATCTGTAGAAGCAAGAAAAGCTGCCTTTGAGTTGCAAGCAATCTGCAGAGATAATGAATCTTTTCACTTATAAAATACAAGTTTGTGATTTAATATTAGATTTTACTAAAAGAAAGGAAATCAAAAAGAGGAAATTATTCCTTGAATCAAAGAACAAGACTAACAATAGGGAAAAAGCAGATCCACATTATTCAAACAAAAAGAATAACAACTTGATACTGTTGAGTGCAGTAACTTGGTAAAATTGGATAAGATTGAGCGGCTAACACACAAAAAAAAAGCACTAATCAAATGTCAAACGTGCCTGTAATAGCAGAGAGGAAGGGTTGATTTTAAATGAGAATAAATTTACCTGATTAATTTCCTCCTTGTTATAGTTGTAACTTTGCAACAGCTTTGAAGAAGTAGCCTTCCAACACAAATGAATGAAAATAAAACCAAATTTGCAATTATTGATTACTGATACTTTAAAGGTAAAATAAAAGGACAGACGGAAGAAGACGAAAATCCTATAAACAAAGCATGATGTATAAATCAAATTTGTGGTTTACTATAGATTGTACTATGTCACATTCGTAATGAAAATAAAATAGTACACATGTGATTAAGAAAGACAGATTTTAAAAATAAGTTCCAAAAGTATAGCACTTCATATAACACAGTGAGGTGAGGAAACACATGAAGCCAATTATTTAACAATGTAATGCCAGCTTACCATATGTACATCAAAACACTTGACTTCACTTCCCGAGGAAACATATATGATGTCTTCATTCCCTGAGCCATTCAACCATCAATTGACAAAGAAGAGAAGAAGGGGGAAAAACTTAATTTCAAAATCCTCCAAGAATTGCCAAGATTGACGTCAGATCAGAACATTTTCAAAATATTTGCGTTCAAGTTTGTATCTTAAACCAAATATCTAAATAGCACTGACTTCTAGCCTTCTAAAGACTTCATACATTTAACCAGAGACTGAAAATATGCAACTTCCAATTCTTCTTGGGTTCATGGGATGGGGAGAAAGAAAGCAGATATTTCGGACTCCTTACTAACTGGTTGGACAGTGGAATAGGCATGCCGTGTGCAAGCACTAGGACACTGGCAGTAGCCAAATATATATTATCTGAAATCATTTATATTTGAAACTAACTATATCATCCATATTCAAAAGTCAAAAAAAAAAAAAAAAAAAAAAAAAAAAAAAAAAAAACTATATCATCCATATTTATGAAAATGCAACTAAACTAATCAAGGGAGAGCTCACCTGACTTGAAACAAAGTGAAGAAATAGGTTGCTGTCCAACCTCCATAACAAGTTGTGCGTCTTTGCATCGCATATCGAACCAGCAGATGCAGCCATCCTAATTCATTTTGTTTTCAAAATGCACGAAAGAAAAGAAAAAGAAAATTAAGAACCAAAAAGAACAAAGATTCAAAATTTACCATATCCATACCTCTTAAGAACTCCCAAGTAGTCAATTTAAATTGGATAATCAAAATTTTCATTGTTATCAGAAGCGAGAGTATAAAAAGTATTAAGAGGAACGAACAGTATTACCTCGCCGGCGGTGGCGACGATGCCAGGACGGTCACGTGAGGCAATACAGCACGTGGCGGTGGCTTTGTGACCTTTCAAGCGTCTCGGCTCCGACATGGCCACTTATTGAAATATTTTCTCTATCGATCGAAATTGCGAAAATGTTTTGACAGGCAAAGGGATGGTATCGAAAAGAAAGCGGCATCGATTTCACTGCTTTTAACGACAGGCCGTCAGTATTAGAAGTTGTTTGTTTGACAGCTTTTATTACAGCATAGGCGTATCTTTCCGGCGAAACAAAGTCGTTTCAACGTAAACGACAACGAGGTTTCATTCAAGGGCCAGTACAAACAGGCTACTATTGAATAGGATTGGGTTGCGCTGACTTTGGACTTGAAACCCAGTTCAACAACCTGAAATCCAAACTCAACCCAACATGAAGCCCCATCCCTTAGAAATTTTTTTCAGATAATTTATTTAATAATTTACCTCACCTTTTACGCTTGATTAAAAAAAGAAAACAATCAACAGTAGTTAGATTAGCGAAACTAGATTATATTTACGTACTTGTTCCTCTTTCATTCTTATTTACAGGCGAATGTTACCTAAAAATATATATATACCATCATTTATTATTATATTGAGGAATATTGATGATAAGTAATTCATCAGATGATGGATCAGGTTGATCTAAACTTGACTTAATTAATCCTGATTTGTAAACTTAATTTCCTAAAAAAAAAAAATTAATATTCTGATCCACACCACAAATAATAAAAGTGAAAAGAAATGAGAGAATGACATGCTATTGAGTTGATTTTCTTCACTGATATTCCCCGTACAAAGTAAAGTAAAAAAACGCAGTATTTAATGGGCAGAATTATGTCGTTTTGCTCCTTGAGTTTACTAATAAGAAGAGAAAGTCAAAAGAAGAAATCATAAAAGAGGTGGTAAATGGTATTGCATGTGAATTGAATTTGGCAAGATTCGGGCATAGTAAGGAAAAAGGCCATAAAAGCCTCGTTTTGCTTTGCAGTGTCGTATCTCTTGACCTTTTCCTGAAACACCTTATTGGTCAAAAAATATGGAAAAATGGAGAAAAAGATAGATTTCTGCGCGCGGTAGCATGGCAATCACGGGCAAGGGGAAAGGAACTCATTCCAAGGAAAATGTTAATAGCAGAAGCTCGGTCCAAGTTAAAACCCCAAATATAAATGACAAAACTGGAGGCTTGTTTCCATGTACCTCGCTTTCTTCTGTGACTACTACCATGCGAAAAACAATGCTCTGCTGATTGGTGAAATGTACCCAAAAAGGTGATAAAAGGAAAATAAAAAAAATGAAAAAAGGTATTTGTCGTGGCCTGTGAGATTCGAACTCACGCGGGGAAACCCCACTTACTTAGCAGGCAAGCGCCTTAACCACTCGGCCAAAGCCACAATTTGATATTAGTTCGGTTTATTAGTATTATATAAATAAATAAATTGTCAAATCATGCAACAAACGGAGCTGATTGATCATTCATCGAGATAGCCAAGACTTTACTACACAAAATTCTCTAAATAAATCCTAAAATTACAGGGGGGAAAAAAAAAAAGGAAAAACAAAATAAGGACGACTAAAATTAGATTAACGGGCCATAGAGACATTCTTCTACTGGTTGTTAGATCAAAGACTGCACCTTTACCTTGAGTTGAATTGAACTAGAATATTTATCTGACAGTACAAGCAACAGCATAAGCCCAAGACTTAAGGTGCTCCTTCATGGCCATCCCATCACTCAATGGTGGCATATTCACTAAATGTTGTTTACTTCTAAACATTCCATAGCCACATGCTGTTGTTATTTCCGTATTAATCTCCCAAACACCAAAATGTCCCAAATCCGTCGACGTGCCATCAAACCCAAAATCAAGTTTTCCCAATATCTTTCTCTTACTTTTTCTCTTTCTCCTTCTCCTCCTCTCTTCTTTCTTTGTCTCTGCTTCTTCAACAGTGCTTTCTAAAGCAAGTTCACGACATTTGGAACATCTGGGCGAGACAAACTCCAAATTCTGCGACGCATTTTGCTGGGTTTGGACAATTGGCTTGGTGGGTTTTGGTGAATCTTCTTTCGTTGTGTTTCCGTTGTTAACATCTCTAACTGGCGGTTGAGTTGTCGATGACAACACGTTAGAGAAGAACCAAAGAGAGTCTAAGCTCTCTAATAAGAGCCCAGACTCCTCCATGAACCGCGCACTGCACCGCACAGAGCAGAAACAAAACCCCAAGACCAAACAACAACCCCCGCAAAATACAAATAGAAAAAAGAGCAGTATAAAACAAAGAGAACATAACATAATTAATAAATCAGTAATTAATTATAGAATTTTCTAGACGGACGCCATTGATCAAGCAAAAAAAGAACATTTAAACGCAATATTCTCGGTTTTCGTTTACGAAATTACCGTATTAGCTCTTGTTTTATTGGCTTCGTAAATAATCTATGAGGGTAGTTTTGGTATATTATATAGTACGAGTAAAGTCAGTGGGCGGTAATAACTATATGGGGATTTGTGATGCCGTGATTACGCCGGTAGAGAGACGAGGAAAAAACGTTGACCCAACGGCCAAAAAACAACGTACTGGAAGCTGATTGTAGTAATTAAAAAATTAACACGGATAATTAAGAATTAGTCATGCTATTAATTTATTATATTAATTTAATAAAGAAAATAAATGAGGGAAAGCAAATTCGATTTTTTAAAGGAAATGTTTGTTTTTTTGCTTTTGATGATTGTCCTGCACCGAATCTTCTAACATAATCGAAGATTCTAGGATATTTTGTTTTTTATTAAGGTAGTACTAATAAAGTTGATTAGAGGAGTAATTTACACGAAATTATTGGGTTTGTAATCCAATTCCAGGGTTTATCACAGAAGGCGTTCAACTTAATCATGGTTTAGTGGAATTAAGAGCTTAGGTTTAGATGGGATACAATGATTAAACAAAATATGGAATAGTAACCCATGATTCGCTAATAAATAGTGCCTACCTACCCCACTTTTGATTTTTCAATAACATATACTTTTTGCCAAAAATAAATAAATAAACGAGGGTGGAACTTTGGAATGTCCGTTTTAAAAGTAAAAACAAACAACTAAAATGATTAGAAATTTCGAAAAAACTAAGAAATAAAATTAATTAATTCAAAATGTATTGTTTAGTTAATATGTTAATGAGAGTACTAATTAGTGGAATTTTTGAATGAATCAAAATATCGAATAAATTGAATATGGATTGATCGATATTTTGACGCTGCTAATTATTGATCACATAATGATTGTAAGCGAGATGAATAATTTTTTAAAAATAATTGAAAAAAAACTAAAATGATTTTTTGAAGTTTGATAACAATTATTACTTTCAAAATTTTAAATCAACATTTAAAACAGAATAAAGTGATCTTAAATTAACTAGGAGTGTTACTATCATCAGCAGTAACTTCTGATCATTGACAACAATTAAAAATAAAAAGTTGATTTTATGTGTTTTTTTTTTCTCACACTTAACAGTAAATTAAATAAAATAATTGAAGCATTTGATAAAAAAAAAAAAGATAGCACCCCACTTGAATAAAGAATTCAATTTCTTTGGCTTCCACTCTATGTATATTCAATTTATTTATTGTTTAAATGGAGAAAACATGTTTGCTTGGTAGTAGAATGGAGAAAATAATAATCAATATGAAAATTCAAGTTTAGTCAGTTCCACCATTGCAACACTAATTTATTAAACTTTTTATACCTTCCCTCAAACAAGGGGAAGATGGACCATGGACCACCCAACCAATCGCACGTGTTTAATAATTCACATGCACATTTTACAAACAGGCCCAAGGGCCCAACTCTTCAACCTAAGAACTCCCATGCAAATACCGCTGTAAGTCTGTGGGGTAGAGCAGAGGGGACAATCCCAACAGATTGTGTGATTCACATGCTGTTTTGAAGTGCACTTGTAAGTAAGCGTTCCTTCCCCTTGGGCGTAACTCGTAAATAGTGCTTATCATTATTAGTATTATGTTTTTTCTAATATTTTTCTACTGAAATTAGATTGTGATTATGGTTTAATCAGGAAAGTTCTCTGTATCGGTAACTGTTCAATTTGAGTTTAAAAAGAAGAAAGGAAAAGCATCGCAAGATATGCATGCAAATAGAATTAAAGCATAAAAAGTTTTTTTTTCCCTCTTTTGGGTTGTTTTTACCTACTACTCCACTAAGCGACACAAATACAAATGAACTACTAGTGCATGAGATTTATCTGGAAAAACCTAGACCAGATAGAATTTTCAATTCTGAATCTGGAAGGTGGGAAATCTCAAATCCCATGTCACTATTCCCCAAACACGAGGCAAAACAGATTAACGAGGAAAAAACCGATGTTTCCAAAGTGAAATTCGAAAAAAGAAACTATCATTTACAAGTGTAGATTTGCAGAAGAAAAATAATAACAAAAATCAAAATTACAAAACTTTGAACCAAGAGTTTGAAATGATTTTTTGTTATCTAACAGTAGATGCAACAGTATGAGCCCACCATTTAAGATTATCTTTCATATCAATTTCGTTGCCAACTGCCGGAATTCTCCAATTCATCAATGGATCCTCTTTCCTCTTCCTATCCAATTCCAAACGCTCCCATGCTTCAGAAAGATAAGGCCTTGAAACTATGGCAGCTTTATCACCTCCACTACTGTCTTCTTCTCCATCTTTCTTTCCCAATCTTTGCAAACCTGGTATTATCGAAACCAAGCTCGAATCTTTGTCTTCTTCAGAAAACACAAAACCCAGATCCATAAACCCTTTCACCTCTTCAAATTCCAATTCTGATAAACTCTTGCTCAAAATTTTCTTCCCTCTTCTCCTGCTTTTACTCTTTCTTTTGGGCGATTCTTGTATTGGTACAGAAATGTTTGTCTCTTCTTCTGTAATTTCTTTCCCTGACCGAATTGTTTTCAGCTTTGGCGTAAGGAGAACAGAGTCCGGCGACTGAGAAAAGTCAGAGCTAAAGCTTGCTTTAGGCAACAATTGATCGCTCATAGACCTTGAAATGATTGTTGGAACTCTGTAAATCCCTGGTTTCAGGGCTTCTTCTTGCTTTTGATGATCTGGGTTTCTATGGAAACCCGACGATTGATGAAAATTTGATTGTTTCTTGAAGATCTCCATCTCATACCAGCAAAAATCAAAGAGCTCAAGAAATTCTTTAGCTCCCATTAACGGCTTGGCGGCTGTCGGAAAAACCAAGAGGTCAATTAGAATCTGTAATGTGTGTGTAGCTTTTCAAGGCTTCAAACGCCTTCTTATAAAGGCTCTGTCTCTGACCAAAAATGCCCTTCCGGTTTCTAGTAAATTACCCAAAGTGATTCAAATCAAATTATTGCACGTTTAATATTTGAGGACCTTAATTATTATTTTAGTAAAAAGTTACTGGTTTTACTATTATTTCCCGGTGGTTTGGGTTTTGGTCTTATTTTCCGAGTACTTTCAATTTTTATTTTCCGTGTGGGTTTGCGTTTCCCGGAAAGTAAAGTGATAGGAACAACGTGTTTAAGGGAATATGACGTGGCTTTAAGCCGAAGCAAATTTGATATTATTGAGTGTGGTGGGACATATAGTATTAATAGAGTGCACATCACATCACCAAATGTGGTTGATTTTGCTGATGTGAAATTTGCGAGTCGAGTTGAGTTGAGTCACATCTTTATCGTGTTAGATGTTAGATATGGGGTTAAGTAAATCACGCAGCAATTACAGTGATAATGATGACAATCATTACTCATTTCGAGTTCAGTCGACAATTCTTTTCTTACTTGTAAATTACTCATTTAAAATGCATTAATCTTAATTAATTTCATTTTCTAAACATATTTCTGAAAAAAACATTCGTCATCTCAACAAACATTTACATGATTATTTTTTGAAAATGAACCATTAACTTTAATAATATATTTGCATGCAATTTCTATAAAATTATAAGTTTCACATTTTCAATTTCATAAAATTGATTATACATACTCAAACCAAAATTAATAAAATTTACAAATAATTCTAAATTTAAAAGGAAATGAAATTTTAAGTATAAGCAAATAAAGTTATACACACCGAATAAAATGAAATTTAGCTTCTCATGAACAGCATTAGCCTTTGGTTTCTAATATTACAAAAAATGTAACTGATATAATTT